>NC_090880.1:38047522-38072522 GCF_036669935.1 Montipora foliosa | reverse complement strand
ATAATCGCTCTCGTATGATGACCCAGTGATGGTTTTGAACCCGCGACCTCTCGCTTTGGAATACATTGCTTTATAAAGTGAATGAAGTGGACGGATAAGGAGGGCGTTGAATGTGTTTTCTGCTCTTTCCTCCCGTAGAATCTCGGAGAAGCCGAATACGCAGTCGCTATTTTCATGTACATGCGCTTGATTGGATACCCTGCTGACAAGATTGCTATCTTGACAACCTACAATGGACAGAAGCATCTCATCCGTGACGTCATTAGACAAAGATGTGCTACCAACCCGCTAATTGGCCAGCCCAGCAAGGTAAATATTGATGGGATTGTGTACAGGCAGGTGATACACTTTATGGCAAATACATGAAAAACAACGATGGCCAAACAGGGAGACGAAAGACGGTCGTTCTATGCGCCTGAAGTATATCGTTCATTTGCACTATTTAAAGCTAGAGACCCTTGCGCCCACGAAAATGACAGCGGGCACTTTATCGTTTTCAACCATTTCATCACAGGTTTGGAGCGGATTGAAAAAAGTTAATCCAACAGCTTCTCCTAAAAGCTCACAAGAAACTCAAATAACTTAAAAAGGTTAGGACACTCGATGGAGCTTGGCCATTTACGCCGATCTAAGCATTGCAGCTGGCTTGTTATAAAGTCAAATGAAAATCGCTGTTGTCAGTGTCGGGAATTCAGTAGTATCAATTTACTTGTATTAACTCGGTTACTTCTTCCAAATTCTCGTTTTACAAATAGTTACAGTTTCTTTAGATATTAATCCCATTAACTCAGTGTCAGCCTGGTTTATGTTTAGAAAGAAATTCAAATCTCGGTCTTGAAACACGATGTCAAAACTGATTCGCAACATTCCTTTCTTCGGTCAGGTGACCACTGTGGATCGTTACCAAGGGCAACAGAACGATTACATCATCTTGTCTCTTGTGCGCACCAAAACCGTCGGTCACATCAGAGACGTGCGCCGATTGGTGGTTGCAATGTCACGTGCACGGCTGGGTCTGTACGTGCTAGCTCGTGTCAGCTTGTTCCAGAACTGCTTTGAACTCAGGCCTGCCTTCTCTCAGGTGAGAAAGAACGATTCGAATTTACAAGCCCACTTATCAGGCGCTAATTAAAGAATAGAGTGGAGTGCAAGCGAGAGAGGTGACGCGCGAGACGTTTTGCGCTTCCTTCCCTCGCTCGCACGCGTGCGTTTTATTGCGTCGGCTCAGTCCAGCTACGTTTTAGGGCTACGGTTTCACCTGCAAAGCTTCAGATCAATCATATTATGGAAACATACAGGGTTAGTCTCAAACTGCATTACATCCTCGTTCCCAGAGCGTTTTACTGCTGCAAGTTGAGCGCGGAAAAGCTCTGGGAACAAGGTTGCCTGCCGTGCATATGAGCAAAAAGTTATCTAGATTTCTATTATTAAACTTTTAATTCTCGTCGTTTACGTTGTAATGTCCTTCTTTACCCAGTTGACCAGCAGACCTTTGAAGCTGTATCTCGCACCAAGTGAACGATATCCACCTTGCAGACCAGTAAGTCAACAATCAGCTTATTTTTGCCTTCAACATTGTTCGGAGTTTTGTTTTTCATTTTTTTTTTTTTGCTCCCATTCCAGCGCGGAGTACCGCCAGCCGAAGCACCTTTCATTGTTGAAGATATGCCCCAGATGCATCGCTTTGTGTTTGACTTCTACAGTCAGTACGTCCAGTCACTCAGAGCACAGCAACAGGTACCACCGCAAATCTGAATTCGTTGTTTTGACTCACGTGACCAGGGACCATGTTGTTTTACAAAAATAATCCCGTAATCCCGCAATTCTTGGGTTTCACTCACGTGATCAACAGCCATGTTTTTCAACGAAAACAAAAGAAGACGTTAGCATAATAATGGCTTTCAATTCCCGGAGGATTGGATCGGGACACCAAAATGGCCGCTATTTCATTGTTTGGGGACACCAACATGGCGGCCGTGACGTCATGTGAAATTCAAGAATATTACGACAGAATTCACAATCCAAAGTTAATGGGCCCTATGCATGATGACGTCATATAGCCTCGTTTGCACAAAATTATTCACATCATCTGGACATGCAATACTGTTCGCCCATGGGTTTTCTTTACAAGTTTGTTCCTTTGGGATTTGGCTCAAGCTAAAATCTACAAGTTTGAATTTCGAATTCGAGGCTTGGTGGTGAAATCAGCTTGTCAGACGTCATCACCCATGAGGGCTATTTATAGCGCAAGAAAATCCCACGAGGTCCACATGAAGTATCCCTTTGATCGTTTGACCGTTTGCGGCCAATTTAGTCTAGTACATAATTAAGATCTGATCTGGTGTCGCCTAAGGAGATGAAATCGCTGTCTGTGTCGCTAGTTATATGTGCGTAATAGATCGAAGAATACAAGATTTACAAGGTGAAAATACCTAAGAGTGATTTCAGTGCGGTCCTTTTAGATATCTTCTGTTTGCCTGTTCAGAAAAGACAGGCTAGAAAACAACAATTTCGTTCGCGCTTCTTGTAGCCAAAGCACGTTTACGGAATGATTGTTCAATGGCCTGCTTACGAGAATCGCTATGCTATCGGACAGAATTTTTTTATCCTCTTTCATTCAGAGTATGACTAGTATCCCTCGGCCACCAGAGGAAGAGAAGAAGAGTGAAGAGGCTGAAGGGAACGTTGACGAAGAAGAAACAGAAAAGAAATATACAGCAACGGACAACGATATGGAAAAAGAACAAGGTTCTCCGATCGTGAACGAAGTTGAAGAGATGGAAGCCGAAGCGAACTGAAGAAATTATTTACAAACAATTAGATCAGCAAGCTTTCTCTTGGTTCAATTGAACGATATCTAAGAACATGGAGTTGGGCTCGCCACTTGTTCTCCTGCCTTCCCAATAGGCCATTTCCGAGTTCGTGTCTGCCTCCTCTTCAAAGCGAGTCTAAGTGCGAAGTTTTTCTTATGAAAATTAGTTTTCATTTATATGTAAAGTAGAACTAATTACTATCACAAAAACTTCGCACTTAGACTCGCTTTGAAGAAGAGGCAGACATGAACTCGGAAATGGCCTATACCGTGCTTGGCATTCGCTCTCGTTCCTTTTTTTTGGTTTTTCCAGAGGGGGGAGGGGTGGGGGTCCTTTTGATGAAATCGATAATCGACAGCAGTCAATTTCAATTCATACCATGTGACCCATTCCTAATTTATGATAATCGATTGGTTGATTTTTATAATCGAAAGCCAGGAGGCGAAGATTTCTAGGACCTTTAACCGGATCTCATTTTGGATCGTGAAAGTTTGAAAAAAAAAAGCTGTAAAAAACTCTAGAGCTTGTATCTTTGCCTCAGTCTTTTCTCAACTTTAAAATCATGCGGGAAAATGTTGTGAAAAAAACTCTTTCCGTGGTAGAGAGCGTGGGTTTTTTTAACATTACCAAACAGCATCTGAACGTCATTACCCTGAGTCTCTTTCGATCTTCCTAGATAAGTCGGGAAGAGGAAAGTAGACTCTGCTCGCCGCCTCCACATTTTGTATTGAGCATGCGTTAAAAATTGAAAATTTATGTATCCGGTGTCAGTCTAGCCTGAGACCATGCCCTCTCCCTATTATCCCTTTATGTCTCAAAAAAAAAACGCCTGATCGCAGGTTAGTGTCAGTCACGCGTGACCAGTAGCCACAAAACGAAGAAGAAGAAGTCGGAATATTTTCGAAGAACTCCGGCAAACACACGACAATCAAGGAATCATTTCATTGGAAACTCAAGATAGTCCATATATCTTAAAAATGCCATTTTATTTTTTTACTGAAAAATTGATAGGTTTCTGTCAGGCTAGTTTCTGTAACCGACACATATAGGAAAAACTCATGGGAATTCTAACAGTTAAAATTGCCACGCTGTTGTAAATTTCAAAATATTGATGACGCGTGGCGACTGATCATGCGCAAAAAAAAAAATAAACAGGTTTGACAAGTCGAAACTGGACTGACTCATCCAATTCTTTGGATGAGCGGCAAATCAAAGAATGTGGAGGCGGCGAGCAGAGTCTACTTTCCTCTTCCCGACTTATCTAGGAAGATCGAAAGAGACTCTGCTCGCAGGGTAGAACGTCATACATCCAAACATTTCTTCAATGTTTTGTTTAACTGTCTTTCTGGGTAGAAAACGCATCTGATTTCACGACATAACTAAATCAATGAAAGTCTCCAGCCAATTCTGGTTTTCTAATGGTGTTTGTACTTTGCTTGCTTATGGAATATTTTTTCAAAGTATAGTACGTGAAGTGAATTTAAGATGTATGGCCGGGACTGTCATGTTTCTGTGGAATGAACTGAGAATGAAAGACAGCTCTGAGCTGGCTTGATAACTGAGCACTGTTGCGGTTGAGTTAGTCCCGTTCAGGCCTGGGACGATCTTACTATCTTTCATTTCATATACGTGAAATCAAGTTTATTTATTGCGTCACTCCCGTAGCATTAAAGGGCACGTTCTGTTTTAGGTTGCTTAATTAACAGAAGTACGTAAAGCTTCCAAGCTCTTGGATTTTAGTTTCTTTCTTTATCCACAAACACGAACTTACTATTGAATCTGTTATTCTTTGGTCTGCTTTGCTGTGAGGGTGGAAACAAATGCGACAAGTTCCCTACCATTAGTTTCGCAATCGGTGGTTTTGCCAAATTTCGAATTATGCAATCGAAGTTTAAGGGGTAATTTCTGTTTTCCTCTTTTTTTTTTTTTTAGAAAAAAAAAATATATATTCCCCTGTTTTAGTTTAGTTTAGTTTAATTTATTCGCCACAATTCATGGGGTGGCAGGGGAGAGGAACAGAACTTTCGTCCCAATTGACACCTAACCCCTATATCCATAGATCAGACCACAACACCGGGAGTTCCATGCCCTACTCTTCTCGAATAGTGTGTGGGTTCTTTAACGTCCCACAGATTTTATATATACCCAAGGGTTGTGAGACCGGACCTCCGGCTTATAGTCCTTATCCGAGAAGACTTGAAAGTCTAACCATTTGCAGATGGCGTTACAAAGGCAGCACTTTCTCCTCAGTTATTTAAAGACCCTGAGTGTTGGTCCGGCCGGACTTGAACTCACGACCTCCCGCGTGACAGCCCGGTGCTCAACCAACTGAGCCACCGGTGCGGCGGTGTACATTGACGTTGTTTTTGCAAAATGCGAAATAAGCCAATTTAGCAAAGGCAGCCCTGCTTTAGTTAAAGAGAGTTCCAGATCTGCGTTTGCGTGATTTAGCAAGTGTCCGTGCGCACAAGACAGTTGACCTTCAATGACTCGGTTATTTTTGCGCAATTTGGGTATCAGTTTCCGTCTATATAATGCAATCGTGTCTCGACAAGCACTCTTCTTCCCCAAATCTTTGTTGCATGAACATCAGTGTTTTACCAAGCAGGCAGATCTAACTTAACCTTGAAATTCCATACACTGAAACTTGTTAATCGAAATGCCTTGTAAAAGAGCAGAAGCAACGTTTTTGGTCGGTATTGCAATCTTCCTCGTTGGTACGGCGTGCCTTATCGCCGTGGAAGTGCAAAGTGTTTTTCCAGCTCGCCGAGAGCAGAAGTTTCAAGAAATAAACTGTACTGTTGTTTCTGGTGATATGAAAGCGACAGCAAAATGCTCGAACAATAAACAAAGCGACCAAAGCTATCCATGCTTGAGAGTTTACGTGACGTGTGGCAACGACTTACAGAGCGATGGGGAGTTACAACCCGAGAAGCCTCGTTTGTTGTCAAAAGACTTCCACAGCCTCCATAAACAGGTACGTTTGGTTTTGTGCAAAATTGATAACGTGATCCAATTTGCCCTTATCAAAGCTGTTGTAGCTTGTGGCTGAGGAAGAGCACTTTAACGGGGCTAACTCACAGCTATGTTTACTACGTACTTTCTTCCGGGTTTCTTCAGTCCTGCAGCACCCGAGTGGTCAAAGAAGGAGTCTGCCTTGTCCTCCTGTTTTGCTTGCGTTGCGTTCTTTTTTTGTGCATTTTTGCCAAGTCGGCTGTATTAGGTCAGTCCACAAAAGTGTGAATTCTGTGTCCTGTTGTTTTTGTGGTGTGGATTCGTCCCACCGAACGTCCCACAGAGCTAATAGGGAGCTTACGAAACGAGGACGACGACAGCTACGAGGACTTCATTCAAAAATACAAGTTCGCGCTATTCATATCACTACGAAACTATTTCATGTAGTTCTGCGTTAAAAATGTGTAGTAACTGTCGAGGAATTAAACTGGTATGAGTGAGTTGGAAGCGTAGAGAGAGAACTAAAAATTCATCGTCATGTGCTAACGTCCACCACAGAACCTTGAATTTGGTCATTTCAAGTCGTCATTTAGGAGATGACGCCAAAGAAATGTACGAATGTATAAAACGCACGTGCAGAGCGTGCAGAGCCATTGTTTTCGCTCAATAAACCTATTGTTTTGTAGCGTCGTCGTTGCCGTCGGCGTCGTCGTTTCGTAAGCTCCCTAATGGACACAGGTTGCGTAACGGGCCCTCGTTTATAGTCCTTTCCTCGGAAACTTTGGAATTCTCTCAGATGAAATTACAAAGGAAGCTCTTTCTTCTCAGAGCAGAGCTTTTCTTCTTACTTCAATATTTAAAACACTGTCCAGCTTTGCTATTTTGGTTGAAAGAAATGAACGTTTTCTTTGTTTAACATACTGTGATTGGGAACATGATGAGGCAAGTTCCTCATTTCGCAAGTAAAAGATAAGGTTACCTGTTGATCTCAAACAATGCTGCTGGAATAAGGCCCCGAATAGACCACGTATTGGGACGCAGTTACGAAAATTGCAACATTGATGCCCTCCCAGTAGTTTTTGGGAAGAAGGGAAACGATGGCAAAATATCTTACGGAACAAGGGAACAAGGACCCCCCCCCCCCCTTCCTTCCCCCCCGGAGGGCCTCAACAATATTCTGTGTTGCAATCTTCCTCCAAAAGAAACCAAAAATCCACAGAGGGCCCTTTGTATTCGAAAATAAAGAGTGCGAACTGTCAAGCCCTAAGCTCTCGGTAATTTAACCAGTTGATTTGTAATAGTATCTTTGTTTTTCAGTGCACTTACGAACCAGAGCAATGTATGCAAACGGATCAACCAAGACCCCATCTTTTACGGTCATTTCAAAGCGGAAATCCCATAGGAGCTCCTCTTGGGTGCTTCTACAACCCCAAAGACCCTCATGAAATCATCAACCAGAAAACTTCCCAAGAAAGCTACAACAAACACGTGATAACTAGCATGGCTTGGCCGCTTGGAATTGTGGTCTTTGGCATAGTTGTCGTGGTAACAGCTGGGTGCTTTTTGTCTGCTTTTCGGAGTCGAAACGGCTATGAAAGAATAGCCGATGAAAATACCGAACTGGTATAAAAAACAATTCGGTTAATTTATTTTGTTCAATGTCCGTGACATGCTGTGTCCGAACGCTTTGTTGCGTGACGGCATTTACGGGAACAACATTCGAGCCTTGGTGAACCTCGATAGGATTCACTGGTAATTCCAAAAATGACTCGAACATGAATTTTAAAAATGCCACTGTCAGGTCATCCTTCATTTATAATGTATTGTACAAATACATCCTCCATATTTATTTAATCGATGGTCAGAATCTATTCTTAGAGGACAATTAAAAGTCGTCTCTTTTATCCGTCGATTCTACATGTGCTGCAAAAACTCTAATTTTCAAAGAATAATTTTCAAAAAATAATTTCGCAATATAGATCTATCTTGTTACCTAACTAAAGTAGATAGAGTCGTGTACATGTGATTCGAACATTTCTACATTTTAGACAGCACACCCAGATGCCTCGTTCCGATGTATATAATTTCACACTTTAGTCCTTGTGCTCGATCTTCTTGTAGTCCCAGCCTCCCTCTCCATCCAACTTTAATTTGTAGTCGTGAAGCTACGGAAAAAGTGCAAAATAATTTTAGAACCGAAGGGTTGAGGATACTCCGGGTAAAAATCCCGCTGCAATTTAAACAGGAGTCGATGAGATAGAATAAATGAAGTTTTCAGATATGAACAGCGGAAATTGAAATACATGAGACTTGGGAGATCACCAGAGTTAACCAGCAACTTTAGCAGTTGCGAAGAAAGCCTGGCGTGCCCCGTTCACACTAGCCTGCAAGCAGGCTCTCTGTTCGAAATACAGGGACTTCTTTCTAAACTAGTTACCAAGTCTACATTCGCATGCATTTACCTACACTCATGTGCAGTTTCGTACACTCAATTGATTTCATCTACATTCGCATGCATTAACCTACACTCATGTGCACTTTTGTACACTCAATTGCATTCACCTACACTTATGTGCACTTTAACACTCATATGCATTCATCAACATTCGCATCCACTAACCTACACACATGTGCACTTTCGTACACTCAAATACATTCATTAACATTCGCATCCACTAACCTACACTCATGTGCACTTTCGTACACTCAATTGCATTCACCCACATTCGCATGCATTAACCTACACTCATGTGCACTTTCGTACACTCAATTGCATTCACCTACATTCGCATGCATTAACCTACACTCAAGTGCACTTTCGTATACTCAATTGCATTCATCAACATTCACATGCATTAACCTACACTCAAGTGCACTTTCGTATACTCAATTGCATTCACCTACACTTATGTGCACTTTAACACTCATATGCATTCATCAACATTCGCATCCACTAACCTACACACATGTGCACTTTCGTACACTCAAATACATTCATTAACATTCGCATCCACTAACCTACACTCATGTGCACTTTCGTACACTCAATTGCATTCACCTACATTCGCATGCATTAACCTACACTCAAGTGCACTTTCGTACACTCAATTGCATTCATCAACATTCACATGCATTAACCTACACTCAAGTGCACTTTCGTACACTCAATTGCATTCATCAACATTCACATGCATTAACCTACACTCAAGTGCACTTTCGTATACTCGATTGCATTCATCAACATTCGCATGCATTAACCTACACTCAAGTGCACTTTCGTACACTCAATTGCATTCATCAACATTCACATGCATTAACCTACACTCAAGTGCACTTTCGTATACTCAATTGCATTCATCAACATTCACATGCATTAACCTACACTCAAGTGCACTTTCGTATACTCGATTGCATTCATCAACATTCGCATGCATTAACCTACACTCAAGTGCACTTTCGTACACTCAATTGCATTCATCAACATTCGCATGCATTAACCAACACTCAAGTGCACTTTCGTATACTCGATTGCATTCATCAACATTCGCATGCATTAACCTACACTCAAGTGCACTTTCGTACACTCCATTGCATTCATCAACATTCACATGCATTAACCTACACTCAAGTGCACTTTCGTATACTCAATTGCATTCATCAACATTCACATGCATTAACCTACACTCAAGTGCACTTTCGTATACTCAATTGCATTCACCTACACTTATGTGCACTTTAACACTCATATGCATTCATCAACATTCGCATCCACTAACCTACACACATGTGCACTTTCGTACACTCAAATACATTCATTAACATTCGCATCCACTAACCTACACTCATGTGCACTTTCGTACACTCAATTGCATTCACCTACATTCGCATGCATTAACCTACACTCAAGTGCACTTTCGTACACTCAATTGCATTCATCAACATTCACATGCATTAACCTACACTCAAGTGCACTTTCGTATACTCAATTGCATTCATCAACATTCGCATGCATTAACCTACACTCAAGTGCACTTTCGTACACTCAATTGCATTCATCAACATTCACATGCATTAACCTACACTCAAGTGCACTTTCGTATACTCGATTGCATTCATCAACATTCGCATGCATTAACCTACACTCAAGTGCACTTTCGTACACTCAATTGCATTCATCAACATTCACATGCATTAACCTACACTCAAGTGCACTTTCGTATACTCAATTGCATTCATCAACATTCACATGCATTAACCTACACTCAAGTGCACTTTCGTATACTCAATTGCATTCACCTACACTTATGTGCACTTTAACACTCATATGCATTCATCAACATTCGCATCCACTAACCTACACACATGTGCACTTTCGTACACTCAAATACATTCATTAACATTCGCATCCACTAACCTACACTCATGTGCACTTTCGTACACTCAATTGCATTCACCTACATTCGCATGCATTAACCTACACTCATGTGCACTTTCGTACACTCAATTGCATTCATCAACATTCACATGCATTAACCTACACTCAAGTGCACTTTCGTATACTCGATTGCATTCATCTACATTCGCATGCATTAACCTACTCTCATGTGCACTTTCGTACACTCAATTGCATTCATGTACATTCGCATGCATTAACCTACATTCATGTGCACTTTTCGTACACTCAAATGCATTCGTCTACGTTCGCATGCATATTGGGGTCAATACAGCTACGCCGAGGTTTGAGATTTTGCTATAACGACCTCACTCTCTGTTAGTTAGTAAGTTGCTTATTATATGGGTGACAGAAGTGAACGGTTCTGAAGAAGAAAAATCCATTTTGCATAATCCATAAGCGGCCCGTGGGCATTACGGGAGAATAATGCCCCCAGCGCTTTACTGCTCTTAGCCAATTACAGCGCGCGTTATATCGGCACGAAACACTAGCCATGTAATAAATTTAAATAAAATTAAATTACCACTATTAGAGGATACGTGACTCACCTTCAAAAGGGTATCCCTGTGTCCGACACTAACAACTGTGATGTTCAGCTGTTTGCACATTGAATACAACTTGGTTTCTGTGGGAACGTCTAACGCACTCGTGGCTTCATCAAGCACTGAAAAAAAACAGCCACGTGATTATTAAACTATTCTTCCTTTTAGGAGGAAAAAATAAGTTGCCTTTTAACTCTGGAAATTTCTGTAACACGTTCGACCAACAACGAGCTCGCGTAGTCCACGCCAATTTGAACAGTTAAACAACAATAATATATATTTCTTAATTCATTTTTCCGAAGGTTCGCTCTTAATTGAATGCACGTGGTTGTCATGGCAACTTACCACAACAACCACGCGTATTTTACCGGGATTCGACGAAATGAAAAAAAAAAAAAAAAAAAAAGACTAACAGTAGTTGTGCAAATGTAAAGAAAACGAACGTGCAAAAATTAATGATCGAAAGAAATGTATATTTCAAGTGCGGGTTATAGAGGAAAGATAGAAATTATCCTTGCACTTAACTGGACAATTTAAGCAATTGCCACTTTATAGGACTGCACCTGAAAAATTCAGGCGGCTTCAACGTGATTCGAACCCACGACCACCGCCATGCCGTTCATGGGTTCGAATCCCGTCGAGGCCGCAGGTGTCTTAAGAGTTACAATTGCTTAAATTGTCCAGATAGGGCGGTTTTAAATTGAGCTTTTAAAGTAATTATCGAATTACTTTGGTTTTGCATTCATTACTTCACTCAGTGATTGGTTCAAAGTTCTCGCGCCACTTTTTCAACCAATCACAAGTGGAACCAAAACCAATCGTGGCTCGAGCGTGCACGTTTTCCCGCGCTTTGTGTCGGCTACGTGCAATTACTTCGAGTTTTGATTGGTTTACTGGATTGTCTCCGTCCTTTTTGATTGGCCAAAGTAATTACTTTGGTTTTGGTTTTACGACACTCATTTGAAAACCGCTCTAAGTTCGAGGATCACATCTATCTTTCGTCCAAAACTAGTGATACTACAGAAAAGACTATACAAACCTGGATAAAATTTTTCCATGCCAGCTAAATGAAAGACTGATACATAAATCTTAAGCGAATCTAACGCGAAAATTTGTTGAATGTGCTATACACAAAAAATCGCCCGTACAGTTCGGAATTGATAGATACCCATGATGATTAAAACGTTCTCAAATGGACTCGCCCAAAGACTCGTCCAATTACAAAAAACATCAGTCGTCCTTGTTAATAGCCCTTTTAACGGTTAGTTTTTCTTATTTGCATAACAATGTAATTAAAAGTACAAAATAGCCCGAAATTGCCTCGCATACATGCTAGATTACATTGTAATGTAAATGAGAAAAACTAACCGTGAAAAGATCTATTCCGCGTTATACAACCCGAGAAATTAAAATTGACATCAGTTGCGACCTCAATCAGTCATTACTTACAGGCCACTAAAGGCTTATGAAAGAACAGACGAGCGAAGGACAGCCTCTGCATTTCTCCTGGGGATACCATGTCTTCCCTGCAATGATAATGGCAAACGTTATACTGTACCCTTGTGTCTAAGAGTAGTGTCAAAATTGCTGAGATCTTGGGCGCTTGTCACTTAACCAAAAGTCTCGAAAAAAACAGGTATGGCATCGAACGGAAAGGAAATATTCCGTAAAAAAAAAAGGAAAGTTGTTATACCTCGTGAAGTGGTCCGGAACAAACGGAAAATCCTTTCCGTCGGGTTATTCCTCCCCCAGAGCAATGGCCTAGTTTCAGATTGTGGAGCAACAAAGAACAGTCGAGTTTCAAGGGAATAATTAGCATTTTGTTTTGTTCAAAACAAAGAAAACTGCTAAGTATTCCCCTAAACTTCGACTCTGTTCTTTTGTTGCTCTACAATTCGAAACTAGCCTATTGCTGTCTAATTTTGGGGAAAATACTCGTTGATATGATTGGTTCCGAGCGGCCAACCGGAAAATGATGTTCCATTCCCCACATGAATGTAAGTATCGACATTTTTTAACTGAAACATTTGGTCAAAGAGAAAGCGCCTCTATAGTCCATAGAAACCGTAAATAAACAAAAGCCGATTAGTTGGGTAGGAAAGTGGACGATCTACCGCACGCGAAACTTGCTGGACCCACTCATATCAACAAATGGTTAGACTGTCAAGTCTTCTCGCATAGGCACTTTTGTTCACTAAATTCAATGTAAATCTGAAAACGGACTTTGACGGCCCGGACTTCCAATTAGTGAAATCTATGACGAAATCCGTGTTCAGATTTTGTGTTCGACTGGAAATCCGAAGATCCAATCGCACACACTGTAAGTCAGATGGAGTCTGTCGATTGATGGGCATACAAGTACAGTCCCTCCATAGCTCTTTTCTTTTGGAATAACCTCAAATTTCCCTTACCAGTTACCGTCCACTGGGTTATCAAATCCACCAATTCTGTTCCATAAAGTTCTCTAAAAGAAGAAATTATAGTAAGTCTCAATGACCCGTATTTCTAAAAGGCTGTGGCGGGGAGAAATAAATAGTCACAGTGCTACTGCCTCTTGAGCAGAGCCAGCGAAATGTTCATTTGCTTTCATTTACTCCTTCTTGCAGATTCTTGTAGAGTTGAAAGTCGATTTAAAGTGCACGTAAACTCATATTTTTCGTCAACAATATTAACCTCCCCACCAAAATCAAACATGTTTTACCATTCTAACCTCAAAATTTTGCTTTTATCTGCCGGGCAACACGTGCAAAGTTATCAAAACTAGCGGAATTTGGACCCACGACCGTGATGTGAGAGGCATGCGGCAGGAGCCCATCACCCGGAGCCTCCATCCAGACTATATCCTTGAGTCAACCTTTGCCCGTATCTTTCTATTTTTAGAATATTTTGTGAGACGCACGCGATCACTGGTGCGTGACTGCTTATCACGTAATACAATAACTTTGTTCTGATTGGACGGCATAATGCATTCGCGGGAATTCGAAGGTCTAAAAATAAAAAGATACGGGCAAGGGTTGTCTCCAAGGGTTTATGTGGGAGATGGAGGCTCCCGTTGATGGGCTCCTGCATGCAGCTATTTTCGATATTACGTCACAAATTGAATTGCAATGCAAAATTTCTTTGAAAACAGGAATGCAAAGCTTATGCAACGCAGTTTGTGGCGTAAAATCGAGAATAGACCCATGCCTCTCACATCACGGTAGTGGATCCAAATCACTGCTACTTCTGCCAAGTTTACGTGGCCTGCACGGCACAGAAAAAGCGAAATTCTCGGTAAAAATGGTGACGTTTCTTTGCTTTGGGTAAGGAGATTTATCTTAGGAACGAAAAATGTTTAAGTTTAGACGCACTTTAAGGAAATGCAAAGGGACTACGAAATTTAGGTTTTTATGTCGATGCTTCCGCGTTGTATAAGGCGAGGTTCATCTCCATAGACCTCTTTCATAATGGCGGCCAAATAAAATATTCTTTTGTTTTAATGCTAATAAGCCTTTCTAGCCTCGCTACAACGAGCAAATTTCAAAAGATTATTTGTTTCAAAATGAGGCCAGTAGGTCTAATTAACATAAATACAAAAGAATGTAAATGTGGTCGCCATTTATGAAAGTGGTCTATACATTTTACTGTCAGTTGACTGACAAATAGTAGAAAAACTGTTTAACTTCTAATAGCCTTTTAATTAGTATTACCAATAGCCTCTTCAGTCAACAGATTAGCGGCAGATTTTGACCGAAACAGGAAAAAATATGGGCAAACAAATACGAGGTTAATTCACGGAGGAGATCTGTGGGAAGACACATGCGTCCGCTCTATTAATATCAATAATTTCTTTTGAAAGCTCATTCTTAATTTTCTAGAAGGTTGTTTAGTTGGATGGAAGTGGTAGGTCATTCCAAAGGTACCGAACAGCAACAGAAGGAAAATGCAATGAAATCACGTTGTATAGAGTGTATTCACATGACGTCACGGCGGCCATGTTGGATGAGTGAAATATTCTTTTGGGAATTGAACTCGATTTGTATGCAACTTCTTCCTTTGTTTTAGAATGCAAATAAGGCTGCTGGTCACATAAGCGAAAACACTCTATACGATTTCAGAAGATCAAGAGCCCAGAGCGTACTACGTAACCAGAGCGTAAAACTCCCATTCCTTTCAATGAAGGGGTGCGCCGTGAGTTGCTAAAGTAGCTGTGGTGTTGTGTCGGTGGGAAAGTAAAATACGAAAATTTGGTTTTATCAAAGTAACAGGTGGATAAAGGTCGACTTAGAACAAAAAGATAAATGGCTGAGGCCGTCTCGAGCGTTGGCCGTGCGTCAGAGCCACTTGAAGAAATGTGGGTTGTCTGAGGTCTATCAAGGAAGTCGGGGAGATAGGCCGTTGGTAAAGACATCGTGGAACAAAGCGGTTATAAGATCCAAAGGTGGAAGCAGAGCTCGGGGTGAGCTTCACAAGTGGCCAAGTTTTGCAAAACAAGTGTTTTGAGGCCTACTTCTTCAGTTTAAAGGGAAAAAAAACTGGAGTTCGAGACAACTTACTAGTCCAACGATGTCGAGTATCTCGAAAAGTCTTTCCTCTTCCTTATCCGCTGAAAAAGAGAAATAATAACTGAAGCTCTTTCGATGACCGTAATAAAACAGACAGAAAGCAAAGAGAAGTGACAGCACTCCAGAATTGGAGACAGTTCCGCTAGCACCAAAAACAGTTATTTCTTTGGGTTCATGTTTACGCTACGCCCTCTTTAAATGCTTGCATGGTGTCATGGAGAGTGAAGGTAAAGGAAATAGTAGAACAGAGACTCTCAAAGCTTCAAGAATGTACTGTTCTTAAAGGAAAAGACTTTAACCAGCGATACCTTCAGTTGGTTTACATATATTGTTTGAAGTGAAGTTGTCGTCAACGTAAGCTCTCTGACAGGGAGCTTATGCAAAGACGACGACCTCGACAACGAGAACGTTATCTACAAATATATTCCGTTATAGTAATAATTTCGCGACTGCCCATAGTTGCTCGGCATGGAAACTGTGTATCAGCATTCCAGGAGTGAACTCGGTTTGAAGTGTTTGCATGTTTGGAAAGAAAATTGAAAATTTATCGTCTGGTGCTCTACTTCCCCCGGATAACCTCTAATTTTGTCATTTCACGTCGCTGTGAGGACGAACACAGCAAAGAAATGTGCCAAGATGTGAAACGCACGTGCGGCACGTGCAGAGCTATTGGTTGTTTACCATTTACAAGCAGAAACCGGTTGGTACTAGGTTTGTTCAAATGGTAAGCAAAAAACCCCCGAATGGGAAATTTAGTTGGGATAAGCGTGTACCATTTGCAAATTTCGTTCACGTTTACCGCGAGAGTCTGGAGGGAGGCAAAATCATGGGGGAATGCAAATGGTAAATACGTTTTCCGTTTGGAAATTCCGTTTGAGAATTTTGGACTACCTTTCGAGAAATCCCGTTTTCTCCGGAAATTTTCCGTTTGGGAAGACCAAAATAGGCTTACCGTTTACATTCCAACCAAAATTTTCGGATATTTCTGGTAAATGGTAAACAGCCATTATCACTTTGATTTCTTTTTTGGCGTTCTCGTCGCCGCCTATTTCCCTTTCGTAAACAAGCGATGCCAATTTTGACGGTGGATGCCATTCTTAGTAACCAAGCCTTCGGCTAGCTTTCAATAAATTGTTAGGATTAGCTTCATTTAAATACTTTAAAATTGTGAAGCTAAAGCCGTTGTTTCGGTAGTGTAGAGGTTCTCACACAAAAGAGACAACATATTACTCCTTCCTCCTTTCTCATACCTGATTCGCTATCATATTGGAAGACTTGGCTCTCGAAGGGGTACGTGATCTATGCATATAAAAAGAGTTCATGAACAACGTTACTCATGTTGAAACCGTGTAAATGGGCCGTCAACGCCAGGTCAAACGGCTCCAACATTTGCTTCGACGTCCGTTTGATTTTGTTGAACAGCGATGTTGAAACACCTTGCTCCCCCTTTCAACCGTGAATCGATGTTGAATGAGTTTAAAAGCGTTTAAACTTTGCTTCAACAACCATTCAACATTTCCTTTGTTTTCGCGAATGTTGAGATAAAGTTGAAGCGGTTTGCCCATCTCTTTCAACATTGTTGGGTATGCGCGTGCGCAGTGATTGGTCTCTCAATGACATATCATGTTCGTATCCAAAGTAACAATCACAGTTGCAGCCTGGGAATGAATACAAGGCCTCTTGATGATGTGTTGAAAACGTTTACCTACCCCAGCAGTCAACATCGTTCAACATCATTTAACATCATTCAACAAAAATCGAACGAAAAACGCAACGCAAATTCAATTTCAAGCCGTTTTCCCGCGTCCCGTGCCTAAGAACGGACTGCACGCTTTCGGAGTGTAGCATCGATGAACTCCTTCTCGTGCTTAGTGCCAATTGCACGCTTTTCCATTCTCTACTCCTTGAGTCCGTTTCTCAAAACTACTGAAATATTGGGGTATTTGGTTTTACTTATTTTCGGCGTCTCCGATTCAAAATTGTGACAAACATATTAAAGAAAGAGCGCACTAATGGGCAAAGTAAGATTTTACAAAATTATGTTTAGGACGAAAGTTTCCGGGAGATTTTATGAACCGCACAGCACATACGAAAGAACAAGCATATACTTGTTTTAATGAAGGGTAAACTCTTACCTGTTGTCGTAGAGTACCGTCGGTGACAAATGACTTCTGAGGCATGAAAAACACCGTTTTAGGATTGAACGGTAGAAACCTCTGCACTTCACCTAAAAAAATTATGGTTACAGTAGTTTGACACAGCAGTTCGCAAAATTGACGCATTTTTAAAACTCTTCAAGGCGTTTAACATAACCTGCTAAAACACATTTTAGAACTTTCTTTTTTTTCATTTTTTGTTATTTTATTCGGTACGGGAACCTGTAAACGAAAAGATTTTTGCCGGGGCTTCACAGCATCTCACGTGACAAAACCTCACCTGAGAGAGGACTCCAAATGCCGCCAATAATTCTAAACAGAGAACTTTTTCCACTTCCTAGGAAACAAAAATTTCCTTTAGAATTTTCTAATAAACACATAAGCAACTTTCACCGCCGCGAAGAAATGAAATTTTACCTGTATATCCCGTTATTAGAAGGTTTTTCCCGTACTTGATTTCCAAATCGAGATCTGAAATTGAGTAACTCTTATTAAGACAAATTCGTAAGACAGAATACAGTATGATGTGAACACATACATCTTATGGGATGGTTTAACAGATAATACGGGCAATGAACAAAACGTCCGCGAGTATTATACGTTAAACCATCAAATAAGAGATTTCTTCTTCCACTGCAAAAAAGGCGTTATTTTGCTTTAATTTTATTTGGAAAGAGTGCTTAAAAAATGCACCATCTGTCCTTCAAGGCCCGTGCGAACGATGTAAACAGGATAAACGTAGACTGATTGTCGGGATCGAGCATAAACTGCCGCCATTTTTGTTTTTAAACAGCGAGCGCGAACTGGGGAGAGCGACATAACTATCCAGTGGGTGAGGGGAGTGGAGGGGTTTCGGCGGGAACTCCCCCCACCCACTCAATAGTTATGTCGCTCTCCCCAGTTCGCGCTCGCTGTTTAAAAACAAAGATGGCGGCAGTTTGTGCTCGATCCCGACGATCAAACGGGAAAATAGGGGACTGTGAACAGTCTAGGATAAACGAAATGACGAGTGACAAGCGATGACAAGCTAAATTCTTAGGCTTTGCATCGTGTTGAAAACAATTTCTTTCAATGAGAAACTCTCGTTCCGTCCGTATTTGCTCTGTTCTAAAGTGGTCAAAGCGGGACACTACAGTGTATTACCGTCTCTTATTATATGACTAGCTCCGTGAACGGGCAAGATGAACCAAATCGCGCGCTGTGATTGGCTACCCGAGCGGGCAAGATGGAGCGATACCGCCCGCTCGGGATTTCTCGCTTGGTCCCACAAGATCAAAGATCATTTTTTGGTGTTTTAAGTCATATAATAACTCCTTTATTGACCAAACTTGTTCGGTCAAGATGGCTGGATATTGCGTGTTTACGGGCCTCGACTTTGTCTCGGTCCATAAATACGCAAAAAAATAACTTGGCCAATATCCAGCCATCTTGACCTCACGCTTGGTCGATAACTCATATATACATAATTTGCGCGTTCTCTTGGCCAAATATGGTAAAATTGCGTAACAGTAGAATAATAAGTCCCCTTATCTTTCTTTCTTTCTTTCAATAATTATCTCTTTCCCTCCCAACTGTGGCACTAAAAGATTTCTCTCTGCCCAATACCAGACGATTTGATTAGCCAATGGGGAAACTCCCGGAGGTGGACAATGGGTTAATTAACACTCTTTCCCCCATGAGAGTTGTCGCGTTACCTGATTTTACTCTAACGCAAGAGTAATTTTACGAGGCTAAACATAATTTAGGCAAAAATAAATCTTTTGCTTGGGATATTTGGGGGAGCTCCAGGAAGGTTTGCAGGGGCATTGCCATGTGCTTTGGCTTGAGTTGCTTTTTCGCTTACTATTGCTCCCTTCCTCCCACATTTTAGGTTGAGTATACATTTCATACACTGGTTTCCCTCAGTGATGTGTTGACAGGTGTCAGTGGGAGGTGGACTGTGGTTCGGTTGCCAAGGTGACCTCCTTGGTGCTGAGGGGAGTGCTGCCTCCTCTCTTTTAAGGCCCTTACACTCAAATGCGTAATGTTTCAATCTCGTCAATGGGGAACCCCAGGGTCCAGTGGGTTATTAAAATCTACGCCACTAGTAAACCCCATATATCCCTCCTGAGTGGCACAGATTTTACTCTTTCCAACGGCAGGCAATTTTACTCGTCAATGAAGAAGCTAATGATATGATCAGCTGCCTTGTCAATTAAATGTCACCACCGCGTCATAGATCTGAAACGCCTTCCCAATAAGTAGTCCACGCACTATTCTATAGGTGAAATAATGTCACCAGCGATAACAAAAACCTTACCTTTGACGAGAGGATCCACGCACTTAGGTGGAGCGTAAGATACACCGGCAAATTTGAATATGACATCACCACCACCTTGAGAGTTCAGGGTTTCGTTTCTAAGCAAACAATATTCAAGAAAAACTGAACACAAGACTCTCATAAAATCGTACATGGTTTGAACCCAAGAGTTATTAGTAATTAAGTAAAGTACGATCGTCCGGGTGAGTGCAGTCCTGAGAAGGACTGTTTGAGATGACATTGACTGACGTTTCGACAACCTGAGCAGAAAGCCCTCATACCTTCAGCTTCTTTAATTTGGTCACCGATGACAATTCTCAAAGGTGTGATTACTAATGGAGAACACATTTCGCCGGTTAGAAAAAGCTGAAATATGAAGATTTTGCCAAATCCCTTGGGAAGGGCCGTCAAAATATCACCTCCATTTGATTGATTTTACGTCTTTCTGCTCTTATTTAAGAACACCAGAATATCTAAGGTACCGCAAGGAAGATTTCAATTTTTTTTGAAAACAGTTTGTCGGCTCTTTCTGCTCTGTTTTGTCTTTATACTCTTATGAAAGGGAGCAATAAATTTTGACTGAGAGGCGGATTTTTTCTGACACTTCATCAGCCAATCAGGAACGATATTTTCACCGTCCGTGGGTGAACGGAGATTTCGAAACTGTTGAGTGGTTGATTGCAGGCGGCTGCTTCTCCTCAGCCCCTCCCCCCTCACATTCTCGTTTGACTTCGGTCCAGGTTTTCGCACGGCCATATTAAATACATACATACTTAATTGACCGCTCCCCATAGGGGCTTTCAGGGCAAATGAAACACAATGAAACGACGGAACAGAACAACAACAACTGTTAAGAATCCCAACTGGCCAGAGGCAAACCAGTTGGCTATTCACAAGTGCAGCTGGCAAGTTGAACCGGGGACTACCAGGAACAAATTCAACGAGTGGTCAGAGTGGGTCTTGAACCCGGGATCTCCAGATCTCAAGGCAAGCGCCCTAACCACTGGGCCACACTGCCTTATTTAAAACAATCACTCGAAAATCAACCCCAGTGTAAAGAAGCATCTAAAATTCACCAAACCGCATGCTACGCAGGCTAAATTCTAAAAGTTCTAATTAAACCAATCACTCCTCAGGTGCCACAGGATGCCCCAGCTGATGAGTAAAATCGTCTGGCATTAGAAAGAGACAAATCTGTTAAGTCTCACTCCCAGGGGTCAATCGGTTAAAAACCCAGGCTAAAATAATGCATTTTTTAACATGTCTTAATCCATTGACGCCTGGAAGTGAGATTTTGCTCTTTTGTCTAATGCCAGACGATTTTATTCGCCAACTGGGAGTGTCCTAGGGTGATTCAGAAATACACGTAAATTACCCTTTAGGTACTTTCCCATTGCTAACAATAACAAATGCAATCAAACAGGGATATTACAAGTGGTTGACGGCGTTTTGAATAAGTGTCTCTACAACACCGTAAAGCACTGTGGACAAAGTAAGTACCAACTGAACAGAATGCAAACACACATTCTTTCCAAATGTAAGATCCCATCTCAGAACTGACTACCAATGTTGCTGGCCACAATCTCAAAAAAGATAACCACTTTGTTCTCCATTACAATGGCCAGCCATTATTCGTCACCAGAGCCTCGGATCGACACAAGGCTTTGGGAAACTCTATGTAGGAGAACATGCGCCGTAAGGTTCTTATGACCAAATCTATTTGAACCTTACGGCACCTGCTCACTCCTCATGCTAACATGAATGCACCAATTAGAGATGCTTTTGATTGTTCTTCATGAAAGCCAACGAGAAGACACTTTGTTTTAGGGTTCCCCAGAGCTCTTCTCTCCTTCAGTAAAGAGAACAGCTCTGGGGTCGAGAATGTGGCCAGCCATACCACATCATCCCATACCATGTTTTAACCAGGATCCCGTTACCCAGAGCCTCTGAGTCAACCCTGTCTCATATCTCTTTATTTTTAGAAGCACTTCCTGGGAGTTTTCACGATAGCCAATCATTAGAGGCCTATGGTCAGCCATTGATTACATGTACGTCACATGCAGCACACCCAAAACACCAAGGTATTTCAAAATATAGTAGTTCTAAAAATAAAAAGACACGGGACACGGTTGACTGAAAAGTACAATATGTATAAAGCTCTGGGAAATAGGCTATTGTTTTAACTAGTTAGTTTTAAAATATATTATTGGCCCACTAATGGGATGATTTTACTTACACTCTATAGAGCTTTTTTTTTTTCATTGAGAAAAGATAGTTCTACATTGAACCGACAATGAGTGCCATAAAATGACGAAGAAAATAAAAACTGATTTCCTTGTAGGCTTCAACAACTTTAAATAGTATTTCTAGTGTAGTCCAACTTAGACAATTTATTCATTAAGAATTATGAAGGAGGTATTTTATTTTGGTAAAGAAGACAGCTTATGATCTAGGGCCTATAAAGAAGGTGGAAAGCCATTACCTTAAATAGTCCTTTTTCTGCACTGAATCATTCTCTCCAAAATACTCAAGGAGTTGACCAATTCTGTAAATAAAAGGTAGGATGGCATAAATACTGTTGATCACTTAAACATACTGCTGGGGTTTGATTGAAAAACTACATCCTAAGATGCTCGTGATGATTGATGATATTTGTGACAATGATGACGTTTGATGATAATGATGGTGATACTTGATGGCAATTTATGACAACCATGATGATGGTGATAACTGATGATAATTCATAACGATGATGATGATTGATAGTGATGGTGATGATTCATCATGATAATTTATGACGATGATCAACTGGCCCAGACCACTTAACTTTGTCAAACTACATTCAACTGCATTAAATTATAACCATTTTCACCAAAACAAGAACAAGAAAGTTGCTGAGGTAATAACCAATGATGAGAACTATCATCTCCTTTCTAATGGCTGACCAGTGGCTAAAATTCATTCTGCAGACCAACATCATCACACTTATCTGGTGGCTTCTGATGGCCTCTTTCCAAGACCATAGACTCACTACCTGTGAACTAATCCAGCAATTACGGAAATATCATTGGACAAGTCAAGAAGCTGTGTACAACAGTTGATCAAGTACATGGCAAAAAATGAGTTCTGCAATTAAAAACCAAATAACTTGTTGGTTCGTATTTCGACAAAATACATATTGAACACAGCACCATAACCTTGTCAAGTATTAAAAGAATCTTAAAAGATACAAAGGAAACCACATCAACAAAGTTGAGAAAATGCCAACATTTTGTTACAATCCAAAACTAAAACTGGCAGATTATTAGCCCTAGGGACTTGAAGCCCTGGCTCTGATACTTGACAGGGCTCGAAATTAACGAAAAAATCCAGTCGCAATTTGCGACAAGATGCGAAAATTTAGTCGCAATTTCACAAATTTTAGTCGCGAAATCGCCGCGTTGCGTTGTGTTGTCAGCGGTTTACCAAAAAAAATACGAGCCCGTAATACTTGTGTATAAAGAAACCGCCGAAAATGGCGAACGATCGAAGGAATAGAGTTGTACTCGTAACATCCCGGCTAAATTACTCAACAATTACGCTATCTTGAGAGAAATTTCACAGCGAGAAACAAAATAATTTTGTCATTTATTTATTTTAGCAAAAGTAGCAGCAAAGTGGCAACTGCTAACCCTTTTGTTTCGAAAGAGCGAAGGTGAGCACAAGTCGCAAAATTGCGACTTCTCCAGATATTTTAGTGGCTAAGGGAAAAATTTAGTGGCAAATGCGACTGTATTGGTCGCAATTTCGAGCCCTGCTTGAAGGTGCTAATAAGCTAATTGACAGAATATATACATGTATATCCAAACCAGGCGAGCAACACTTTGATTTCCTGAATCACCCTGGCCAAAACATTACTGTATGCAGTCACCCTCTACACCAAGGCAACAAAGAAAGCCACAAAAATGTAGAACAAAAACTGGGGGTGGGAGTAGGGGGTGAAGGGTACCATAGCTGAAACAACCCATGCTAACCTTAGGCCTAAACACTACGCTTTAGATAATGTTTGAGCCTAAGTTTAGCATTTTTGTAAAGGTTTGGGTTGTTTCAACTACATGTATGGTACCCTTTATCCCCTACTGCCCACCCCCTACCCCTCAACCCCATCCCCCACCACTACCTCCCTCCCCACCACCCCCAGAATAGACACACTGTTAGTTCACCAACATGCCAATCAACTCAATTTTGGCCAGCAAATCTGGCCTTTTGCACAACATAAATATAAAACATATGTCAGGCACCTACCCGGCTAATCTGTGCACTGAGTTCAGCTGAAGACAAGTTGTTATACACTCCACCAAAGATAGCAATGGCAATTATGAAGTAACTCAAGATTGACCCCACATAATCGAAAAGATTTATGGAAACTAGAGACACAAAAGAAATAAAGGTGAATAATAATAATAATATTTATTATTATTGTGCATATTCTAGAATTATGCCCATAACAAACGATCAGTTTTTAACCAAGTTGTGTCCAATTTGAATTATTGCTTTCAGGTAGTTTATTTGCTCATCTGAAGTACTTACAGAAAAGAATACTTTCAAAGTTTATCAGTTGCCGCTGAGTTCGGAGAAGACTCTGCAAAGGAGGGAAGAAAGTGCATAAAGATTCAGTATTGACTGGTATTTAATAAATGTAATATTTTGAATATTTTTTTTGTATTTTGATAATGGTTATTTTCTACAAACTGAAGATGAAAAAAACAAGTGAATTGTCGAGAATATTTGTCCAAGTCTGCTCAATGTTGTGCAGAATACAGGAGGTGAATTTGCACTCAGAAATAACAATGGGTTAAAGGTCAAGCAACCAACAAATGCAACACTTCAAAATGAGGATCGCTTCAAAACTGGAAAGTGAAACTCTCAGTGCAGAACCAACTCGTTTCACTTGATGATGAATTCACAAAATAATTAAAATATGGTGGAGCTCTCTACCCATAATCTTGAATTTGTTTTCCTCTCTTCCAGCTGACCAGATCTGTAAAATGCAATTGACTCAGCATTTGATCTGATTTGCATGTGCTTAAACCTGTTGAAAGAGGGCATGGATAGTGTCAGAAATTATTATATTCTCAACCTGGGAAAATGCAATTCTAGCTTTCTCGCTGGTTCACTGGATCTCGGTTACCAGCCATCATACCTGCATTTTTTTTAACACTTTTATTGGCAAAATTGGCCCTAAGAAAACTAATTAAA
>NC_090880.1:38037522-38045022 GCF_036669935.1 Montipora foliosa | reverse complement strand
GATATGTACAGTACCATATCAGCAGAAAATTAGTTTGGTATTTAAATCGTACATAATATAAGAATACCAATTACTTTGACATTGTATCTCACTTGTGAAAATTGTCTGATATACCGGTATAATAATATAATATTTTTAACCTACCACTATTTTTTCTCATCACACATTTAGTATTCTGTGTGTCTAAACTACTAAGAGATCATTTTGTAATGTATTTAAAAAGCCCCTATTGGTTAACAATAATTGAACTGTACTAACATTTACAAGGGTATAGCTGTGAAATCAGTGTGGTCATTCACTTGACTGTTTCCCTCAAAAGTTATTTAATTTGGGTTCTGTGATATGAACTCTGTGACTGAACAAGAACAAAATTTACTCCTGTAAAGGGATAAAATTGAACTCCAGCAGGATGGAATATTTCTTTTTTTATGAACGTAACCTCATTCTCTCATAGATATATAGTAGCATCCTTAGATTGGCCAAGTTAGCAGGCTGTATTCTACAGGACAGCCCAATAAATTTATAAGTTTGTTTTTGTTTCTTGATTCAAAACCTAGAGATTTCATGAATATGTCGGAATATGTCACATTTTAATGATTACCTTTTGTAGCACTGGTATGTATAATATCCAATGGTGAATGGTGAAATAATGAACACAATGACTGATTTTCTGAAACTATTGCAAAATCTCTCCACATCTTGTGTAATCCTCTGATCTCTGTTAGAATGGAAACATGGAAACACAGTCAAATAAAGGCTAAATTTTCCTTTCAAGTGTCTTTTCTCAAAACAGATAATTTTAATTACTACCCTTAACTTGTAGTAGGTATCGCTAAGTGCCAACAAGACACTCAACATAATACATAGTCTAAGACCACTTTCATAAATGGTGACCACTTTTACATTCTCTTGTATTTCCGTAAATTAGACCTAATGCCCTCATTTTGAAGCAAATATTCTTTTGAAATTTGCTTGTCGGAGCTAGGCTAGAAAGACCTATTAGCATTAAAACAAAAGAATGTTTTATTTGGCCACCATTATGAAAGAGGTCTATAGTTTACAGATTTGTATCAGAGTGCCATTTTTAGAAATCAATAGTAGTTGTGTGAGAGGCTCGGTGGCCTCATGGTTACTGCGTTCGACTCTGGATCAAGTGGTCCAGGTTCAGGGCCTGGCCGGGGACATTGTGTTGTATTCTTGGGCAAGAACCTTTTAATTACTCTCACGGTGCCTCTCTCTACCCAGGTGTATAAATGGGTACCGGCATAATGCTGAGGGTAACCCTGCGATGGACTAGTATCCCTTCCAGGGGGGAGTACAAATACTCCTCATCGCTTTATGCTACGGAAACCGGAGATAAGCGCCGGCCTGATGGGCCTTCTGGCTCGTAAGCAGTGACTAATAGTAGTTGTAATTTTTTCATTTCAAAGTACTGTAACTAAAGTTAACAACAATAATAGAAACATATTCGACGTGTAAAAAAGTGTTCTCTGGTTAAGAAAAATTTAAAAACATAAGCTTTTGGCTTCCAGACTAAAGCCTTTAAAAACTAAGATGTAAATGCATGTGATGAAAAAACATACAAAATGGAAGTGTAAAAAAAGTGTAAAAACAGTACGAGGGGAAAATGGTCTAATTATTTTAAAAGAATAGAGTATTGTTTTGGCAAAGGCTTGGAGTTATTGTCTGCTTCATTAGTGTTAGCAGTGTGCCAAGATTCCAATTGAAAGTTTTTCGAATTTGGAAGTTTCCGTTGTCAATTACTTTGGCATTGTTGAAGTCAATAGAGTGATTATTACGCCAAGCATGAGCTGCAATATTAGATTCAGTGCTTGTAATCTACTGAGTACAATGGAAGGGAAATCGTCTGAAGTTAATCACGTCACTAATGCCCTTCTTGCTAGGGCCAGGGCCAAAGTTTAATAACCAGTGTTTAATTGCCTGCAAAGATTGAAAACCACCTCTCGCAGGTTGTTCTGCTCACAGAAAGTAAAGGGTTATTATAAACTGTTAATAATAATAATAATAATAATAATAATAATAATAATTATCACAGCCTATAAGGTGAACACAAAGTGTAACGATAACAAATGAAAAAAAATCTAAAATAAATCTGTACTCACACATTATCAAGCTTGTCTTGAAGAACATTCAACTTATAGTAGGCTAAGTTTTTAAAGTAACTTGAATGTAGACGCAAGGTAATCAAGGCTCTCCAATTGAGGTACAGTAGTCTTGAAACAAATTTCACAATTGCTTTTCCCTGGAACAAATAGCACAATGCCACTTCAAACTGAGAGGCCCTATGCCTTTTATTTCATCGCTGACTGGACAACAACTATCCTCCCAAACACTTAAAATTATAGACTTTTAAAGGCAACTATGTTTTTTACAAATTTATGACAAACTTAACATAGTTCACTTTAATAAATGAACTATCCTCAAAATTATTTGTAGTTCATTAATTCATAAATGTTGTGATGTGGAAACTGTGCTGACTGCAAATGTGCAGACTTGCACACTGCAGACTTGAGCACTGCACAGACCACAGACTGGCTAGCCAGTCATATAAAGGTATACGTAGCACCAAACCAGAGTTTGCGACGTTCCAGACATTCCCTCATTACTTTATGTAAAATATACTCTGCATGCCAATTTACTGTTAGCATGGCTGTATGGCATATGGCAGTGGAGTCAGGGTGGCTTAGTGGTCATCAACCTTGCCTCCCACCTCTGTGACCCAGGTTCAACTCTGGCCTCGGGTTGTATGTGGGATGAGTTTCAGTCAATCTCAATCTGACTCCAAGGGCTTTTCTCCGGGTACTCCGGTTTTCCCCCCTCCTCAAAATCAACTACCAGCCTAATTATTCCATCTGGCTGTGGTGCTGTGTTCCGAGGTCATACATGGGTCGTGCTTAGGGGCCTAGCGCCTAGCCGGCTGCACAGCTCCTTTGGTTCAACCTCGTTAAACCTCCTTAGGAAAGGTACATTTATTATTGGGAGGGGGGGGGGAGGGCTGAAGAATTCAGATTAATTTTTCCAAATAAATGTTAGACCCTCCCCAGTTTTTCTAAAACTAAAGTTGTGACCCTCCCCACAAAAGTACCAATAATACTCATAACCCTCACCCACAGACCTATATGTATAATTAAGATAATTTTTCTCTCGGCAGTCAAATACAAGTTTCACACCGTTATGTGATAAACAGGCCAATTACCAAAAAAAAAACAGTACGAGAAGGGCGACAAAGTAAAGTGCAATTACTAGAAAACAAATGACAAGACAACTCAACTAAAAATTATTACAATAATTGAAGCACTTATTTCGAGCGAAATTACATGCAATAAATAAATTACATACGGGTAAGTCATTACAATAGACATATGATAAACAAGTGTTTAAAAGACTGATATAAGTTTAATAAATGAAATTAGTTTAGTTTATTGAAGTTTGCCAACAGGACAGTGAAGCAACTGAAGCTTCCTCCTCTCGTTATGGACGTAAACGAACCAAAGTGCAGCGAGACAACTTTGTCCCGTGGGCTCAGATTGACTTTTAAGGACTTTTATAAACTTGCTCATATTGATTTTCAGAAAAAAATCAATGCAAAATTGTACATAGAGATGTGCTATTACATAAACTGAAAAAAGGGATTTTCTACTGCTAAAGTATTAATATACATGACATAGCTACTTATAATAATGTTAAACAATTGAGATAATTCAATTTTCATGTGTATAAAATTAAAGACAAGAAAGCATCAAATTATGTTCTTAAAGTTTATAGGGTGGAACTTAAAGTTAGGATGACCCTCCCCCGGATTAGATTTGAGAGAAAGATGTGACCCTCCCCTTAAGCTTGCAAATTTGATTAATGACCCTCCCCTCTCAGGCTCCTTCCCTCCCCCCCCCCCCAATAATAAACGTACCTTCCCTTAGCAATTCAGTCTCTGAGTGCAAGAAAGAGCGACTAGCAGGTCAGATATTATTATTATTGCCTGCCCATGTGTCCGTAGTCATTTTTAAACATTTTAAGCTCATCTTCAAGCTTTCCAAATCTGTGTCATGCACTACATAATGAAATTATGGCAAAAAAATCACTAAAGTGATTAAGAGAAAGGACATCCCAGTTGAAGGCAAAAGAAGACAGTCATTCCTCTTTTAATCAGTAGAAATGAACATTAACCCATTGACTCCTGGGAGACCAGATTATACATTGTTCACAGTCTAACGCCAGACCATTTTACTCGTCGACTGGGGACATCCTAGGGTTAATAGTAAAATTAATTAACACATTCACTCCTGAAATGGCTCCCATTGACAAGTTACCAGTAAATTGTCTGGCAGCAGACAAAGTAAAATCTACAAGTCTCACTCTCAAGACTAAAAGGATTACCAGGTGATCTGGTGACGTAATTCGGAGGACTGAGGAGAAAATTTTTAACATCGTATCCCACAACCGCGCGCGTTGAATTCAACCTGGTAGAGGCGAGGTTAGATCTCGTCGGTTCTACTTGAATGTTCATTCAGTAACAGGAAATGTGGTAGACACGGAATGATCTGTTGAGTTTTGGCAATGGAAATACTGCTGGAAGTTAGGAAACAACACCTAAGGACGCACACGGTTGTGGGATACGGCGTTAAAATTTTTCTTCTCAGTCCTCCAAATTACGTCACGAGATCACCTGGTAAAGTAGAACAGCTCATTTCCGGAAAAAAAACGCTCCTTAATCTTGTAAGTGTGTACCTATGGTTGTCAATTTCAGATGCTACCATGTGTCTAATTTAGCAGGATCGATGTCATTTCAGAAAAATGGATCCTGAGGTCTGTACGTATGCCATCTGTATGTTTCTCACATGGTTATCACTCACCAAGGATGTGCCTATGATAATAATAGTTGCTGATATTGTGACAGTTTTAAACCCTGCATTATCTCTGTCTCCAAGAACTTTATAAAATCTGCTTGCAATTAATCCAGTGTTGTAAACCAGCATTTGTTCTATGATGTTAAAAAAACAAAAGTTAAACACACGTACCTTGCTTCAGGCATTTCTTGGCCATTATTCTCAATCTGATGTCACAACCCTTTGCTCACCCCAGACTACATTAATTTTACAAAGTTGTTGACCCTTTGAAGCTCAACTTCAAAAACTTCAAAATGGCAAAAATAAAGTTGAGGATTCAACCAACTCAGAAACTAATTCGTACTAAAAGACTCTGAAAAACATGGGGTTTTTTTTGGGAAAAAAAATTGGGGTTTAGGCACACTTTAAATGCCTAAAATGTCCTGGGTATTTAGAATGGCATGTGTTACTGGAAATCCTCCCTTAATCCCTCGAGGGCTTTCACTTCAGCTAGGAATAGCGGAGCTTCGGAATATCAATTTGGCTAAAAGATGAATTGTAAACAAAATGCCATTCTGGTTTAGAAACAGGGGAAGATCTCATGGATATACCCACCACGAGTCCCCTAAGTGCCCATTTCAGTGATTAGGTCTAAACTTTCGTTTATCTTAATATTGCTATAGGAATATTTAGGTCCAGAAACTGATTTAGAATGGTTATTTTTTTAGAGTTATGGTTGGTGTGTATATCCATGAGATCCTTGCCAGAAACTAACATGATTGGATGACGGGCAGCCTACCCCATACCCCTTAGCCTTTTAACGCCCGAGGGGGGCCCACTGACGAGTAGAACTCACCCCAGCCGTGATGGGTTCGAACGAAGGCGGTTACCTTTTTTGGAAAAAAAATTCCAACATATGTCTCCTAAATACAACCCTTAAGCAGCTTTTTACATCATTGGGTTTGCAAACAGCACATACCAGCCAGTGATACTCCGAGCAACAGAACAAAAAGAAGAGAACTTGAAGAAAGCCAGCCAGGGAACATCACTTTGCAACATCGCAAAAACCGCTTCAAGAACAGCATATCCAGTTTGACTTTGCGTGGAGATCTACAAGAATATAAACATATGCGAAGGTTACAGTTATCCCCTGCAAACAAGGAAAGACTGCTGCATAATTTCTTACCCATCTCTTCCGGAAGCCATTTTGCTCATTCCGCTAATCCCCCCAAAAAGAAGATCTGTCCCGGCATATTATATGTCCTCATACATGAATTACCTACCGTTCGTCCCAGTCTCCTAGCATGAACACTTTACTCCCCAGTCTTCGTTTATCCAAGATGGCGGCTAGCCGACTTCAAATATTCGTTGCAAAACTTCCGTGGACAGTATGTTCTGGTATGAACGCCGATCCCTTTGTTGTTCTTTTGATTTTAATACCATTGTCTTTACTTAAATATTGGAATTAATTTGAATTGCTGACTCTGTGGACATGTGTTAATCTTCCACCCACATGGTGAACCATAAGCTTGTTATTTGCAGTTTTCTCGCTTTATTACGCAATCAAGAGCCATTTGTTTCCTAAACCATTCACTAAAAGTAGTGGCTTGACGGGCACCTTATCGTGCCAACCTGCCAGCCAAATGAATTAGGTTTCTGATTAGTATGGACTCCCATGAAGAATAGGCCATTTTTCAGTTGTTTGCTCAGTGACCTAGCCTATGAATGGCTGCGAGGCTGCCGGTGACCTTGTATTGATACAGACCTCACTGCTTTTATCATGTAAATATTTTTGTTGTAATTCTAATAATAATTATTGTTAGTCTGCATTAAAGACGAATTGTCATTCGATTACATGGACTGTACTTTTTCACACACTGAGATTTTAACAGATTTTGAAGCACTAAAATTTATATTTTTCTATTATCAATGATTTTGAGTCCAAGAAATAAAAGCGAACACAAATATCATGCCATGTTTGTTCCTGTGACCAAAAAATTAATTCTTATTTTTCTTTGGATTTCAAAACTACCGTATGTTAACTAAACACTACGCAACCAAAGTATTAAGCCTTCATTTAAAAAAGACACCTGTTTTATTTAACTAGAATGTCAACGGGGATCCCCTGGGAGTCAATGGGTTAATGTTCCACTATTACTAACTTTAAGTTCTTGAGAGAGCTGGATCAAGGAGAAAATGACGTCGAAGGCTCACTAGTTTAAGAATGCAATGTGTGTGTACATCACAGAATTGACATGCAGCAGGGAAGTATTGGGTTTCAGTCTTTTAAACTCACGTTATGCATATGCAATAAGCTGCATTCACACACTTAAATTTTAAGCTAGTGAGCCTTTGACGTCACTTTTCCCTGGATCCAACCCTCTGAGGTCCAATCGGCCAATTTTGAACGTGATTGATGGCGGACCGTGAAATTCAAAACTTACACTCAAAGTAAACAGCCTTTGGATAAAAATCAAAGCTCAAAATATTGCCAGTCAGGTGTTAAGCAAACACTTTCAAATTTTGAAGAAAAAAAGAAACTGATTTTTTTACTCACAGGGGCTCTTTAAGCGACTAGCTAGAAATGAGCCATGAAGATGAACTTCAATCCTGGATTGTAGGCTCACGCTTCCATTACACCATACGTCGAAATTTT
>NC_090880.1:38020022-38025022 GCF_036669935.1 Montipora foliosa | reverse complement strand
CTCGATGTTTATTTGCCCAACATGATGACATGCACCAAGTTCTACTTGAAAAAAAACACCTGTCATTTATTATAACGACTTTCTCATGCAGTAAATTACGCTGTTCATGACACCAGCCACTGAAAACGTAACTTTCATCAGTATCTTCCTCCAAGGAAATAAAATCTTAAAAGCTTTCATTATGAATAACAGGAACAGAATTAGACTTAGGCCCGGTTCAAACTTTTAATTTCATGCACCGAATCTAATGCAAATAAGAAAAATGTATTGTTTTCAGTCCTTTGCATTACACTTGTTTGGTGCATGAAAAGTTCGACGTTTGAAGCGCGCCTTAGCCTTCTAGAATACCTAAACTCCTTGCCATTCTAAAAAATTTTTTTGTCTATTTAAAATGCAATTCACGCTATAATGTGAATATTTACGTTTATGACGGTTGTTTGGTCGGCCGGAAAATTGAGAATTTTGGTCCGTTTATTTATTTCTCTTCTACCCTTGTTGAGTCAGCTGTTAATAATGAATGATAACTAACTAAAAACTTACTTTAACATTTATCCCTTCACGGTTTAAATTACCTCGACGTGGGAACCGCAAGGGAGATATGCTCCAATTCATTTTCTATGTTTTCTTCTCGTTGCGGGATTTTTGTAAATTTATTGCTGGCTTGGATACATAATTATGCGAACTTAAAATTTTATCAATTTTTTCTCGATATACTGTTAAGACGTGACAAATTTTTGGAATATAGGTCTATCGTGGCATAATTTTAAAATGTTATGATATCATGTGTATATATTTATTGTGCAGGAACCCTGCTGCTAAAAACATAAATATTTCATTTAATTAATAAGTGTTCCTTTCCAGCCTTGTTAGGCTGTGCTTATATGCAGGTGGACACCTGCTAATTTTGAGTGAAAGATATATATGAAATACATCATATATTGCACTGCGGGTATGAAATCAAATGAAACCATGTTGTCTCGCAGTGATGAGCGCAAATTTCTATTGCGTCGATTAGCCTGAAAAACTTTCAGGAATTCAACGGGATTTGAACCCGCGACCTCGCGATACCGGTGCGATGCTCTAACCAACTGAGCTATGAAGCCACTGACGTTGGGAGCTGGTCACTTCTGAGTTCACAACTTCCCGTGATAAGTAATTATGAGTGAAAGATATATATGAATTACATCATATCACAGTTAATAGAGGAGAATGGTTAGGAAGCTCGGCAAACATCAAAGGAGCAAACAAAGCAGCCAAGATTTAGGTTGGAAAGTCCACTACCGTGCACAATCTTTTGTTTTGCGCTCATACACTATGCATGAATTACGTAACCAACACGTTTCTATTGGTTAGTTCTTCAGTACGGAGTAAACAACCATTGTGTTTTGTGCACGGTCAAGGCCAGAAAAGTGAACAAAAACCTACAACAAAGAAAGTTGTCGGGTTTCCTAACCATTCTCCTCTATTAACTATGATCATATATTGCACTGCGGGTATGAAATCAAATGAAACCATGTTGTCTCGCAGTGATGAGCGCAAATTTCTATTGCGTCGAGAAGCCTGAAAAATTTTCAGGACTTCAACGGGATTTGAACCCGCGACCTCGCGATACCGGTGCGATGCTCTAACCAACTGAGCTATGAAGCCACTGCGAGACAACATGGTTTCATTTGATTTCATACCCGCAGTGCAATATATAATGTATTTCATATATATCTTTCACTCATAATTACTTATCACGGGAAGTTGTGAACTCAGAAGTGACCAGCTCCCAACGTCAGTGGCTTCATAGCTCAGTTGGTTAGAGCATCGCACCGGTATCGCGAGCTCGCGGGTTCAAATCCTGTTGAAGTCCTGAAAATTTTTCAGGCTTCTCGACGCAATAGAAATTTGCGCTCATCACTGCGAGACAACATGGTTTCATTTGACCTGCTAATTTTTTGCTTATTTGTATGCATAAACTAATAAATGATGCTGTTGTTGATCAGTGATATATGCCGTGTCAATTGTAAAGAAATTGCTCCCTTGGACAGTGACGAGTGAATTAAGCAAATTGTAGCCTGCGTACGTTAGCTAGCGGTATTGGTACACAGGGCCCCTCGCTATTCTCCTCGGCTTATGCCTCTTGCGCCAGATGGTTTCACAGTTACGTCATTGTCGCTATGTTGGTGAACAAAAACAAAAGATCTCTCATTGGCTCCTTTTGTTCGTCCACCAGCCATAGGCCGAGTTCGATATATCAATCAGGCGTGGCTACGAGGCTTCATGGTCAAATTTCACGGCTCAGTTCTGTTTTCTTTGTCTCACAAGTCTCGAGGGAGAGTTCTAAGCAAAACCATATTCAAATTTTACCATAAAGCCTCATAGCTATGTGTGAGAATTCATATATCCGAACGTGGCCTATTGTACATTGCAGCAATTCAGGGTTCAATTCCAGGATTTTTTCTTAGGAGGGGCTGCACCACAAAGGAATGGCGTAGCTGACCGGTGACGTGTTTGTATTAGACAGTTGTATTAGAAAGTTCGTGGACATCTTGTAGTGTCGGTCTACCCCGAACGGTGTGTGCATTTGTATGTGGTGTAAGCGTATTAGACACCATATTCGTGCTTACTTTCAACGACTCCATTTTCGTTCAATGCCACGTATGCACGTATAGAAGATGATCAGCCATTCCAAAACCATTCCACTCACTGTGAATGCCACTTATTTACTTTTAACTTCGCGCATGCGCCGTACAGGCTTGAGTGTGATTTGTGACCGATCGCAGAAAATTTAACCTCGGGCGTTTCCCCGGGAAAGCCTAAGAAATAAGCATACTCAAGAAAAAAATGACCCTCACCTTCTCCTGGTCTACTTAATCCTACCAAGAGTCTATTACCTAAGAGTAAGATTCACCCAAATTAGCCTAGTCCCGGTCAGCGCCAGAAAGGTGTCTATTTTTAAACTAAGTTTTGCGGGAAAATAAACAATAGACCAAATCGGCTAAGTAGATTGCGTTGTCCGCGGTTGTTTCAACAGGACGTTTCAATACGCGACTTTTATTTATAGTCTTAATTGATTAATCAATCTGTAAGTGGAAATGAAACCGTCCTTAGCTCATCCTCGTCTTCGACAAACTTATATCCAAGAAGATTCATTACCTCATAGCATTCCATTTCGATTAGCCTTGCGACTGAGTAAGGTATTTGTGAGCGCCATTTTTGAACTGACTCAGTCAAATTTTGCGCGCTGTACGAGAACTGGCGATAAAGGGAGTAGAGAAGGGAATTAGCACTGAAACCTTCCCGCAAGGTGCGATCAATCCATGAACGCACTTGTGGCGCTAAACTCACTCCTACGAATCTATCTAACTGTTCCGCTATTTGATGCGGATTCGTCGCTAAATCTTCACATCTGAGCAATGTATATCGTCCGTGTAACCATGACGGCGCGCTGACTGCATACTTGACGTTTCGCAGCATGTCGCGACAAATCGTTTGCGCATGATCGCGCACCGATTTGATCGTCCAGTTTTGGCCGGAATTGTCCATGACTAACGAGTTTAAGACTGCCCGCGGATCGCCGACCAAATGAACCACTTTGAGGGAATAATCCATAGGTGCTTCGGTGTCCAATAAGTAGGAGAGTTCATGAATCGAATTGATGCAGATTGTTTTGACAACGGTGTGTTTATGAAGTCTGCATATTGCTGATATTCCTTGAGGCCTTAGTGGCGCACACATGCGAATGCTATAATGGGGATTATTGTGATTCTCCGGACACAAAGGTGGCGAAGACAAGGCGCGACTGCCTAGTCGATGTCGAAGTGAACTGTATTGATCCATAAAATTGCAGTGAAATATTCCGTTCAAGAGGTGCGTCACCATAGTATCATAAACACTTTCGGGCCGATTTTCACGATAATATTGTAAAGACTTCAATGGTTCGTAAAGATAAAATATTTCAGGGTGTTGGTTTAAGATTTCTCCAAGAAAAGAACTTCCAGAAGCGTAATCCGATATGATGAGAATATTTTATCGCATCTTACTTCCGAATTTGCTCGCCAACGAGTCAAACTCTAGAAATTTGTCCAATTTCTCATACATTGCTAACTTCTTTCTTAAAAGGTCAATGTCCCTGTTCAAGTTGGAGCAGTTTTTCCCTTGATTCGACATTTGATTCACCGAAGAATTATTGGCATTTTCATCGAAAAACTCGTCATTGGCTCCACATCGATAGTACCTTAAACGTCTCGACTCGTCACTGTTGGTTGAACTTCGAAGTTGTCGGTTTCTCAAACGCATGTCCTCTGAACAGTTATCTCGTGTTAACACAAAGATCGCGCAAAGGACCAAAAGCGCCACTAACCACACTGGAGAAGAAGAGGGCTTTACTCTCTTTGCCAAAATATCTCGAAGAGAGCGAACTGACATCCTCTTAAAATAGAGCAGCAATCAGGTTTCTGGAGGACCATTCCTGTCATTCCGTCCTCGTTCGTTTTTTGAAATCCACTTCATCTTGGCGGTCAAACTTCATGTCGAATCAACAAAAACGCAGCCTCTGTTATTAAGTGTGCCATCCATGCACCCCTGAAGTTTCTGCTTCAACATCACTTGTGTCTCAGAATACAGAAATTAATGTGACAAAGTGTCCCCCAAATGCAGTTCCTCAAATAAGGATAAATAGGGGCATTTACCCTAAGCTAAAAACAACGCTAAGCTTTACCCATACCGGATTGTTGTAAACAGATAGCAAAGGCGTAGACTTGATAGGACGCTTTGTGTTGGATGTCAAAATTGGGTGCATTTCTGGACATAAGTGGCAACACTGATCAATAAATAGAAACAGTGGTATTGATAATAATTATCAGTAAATTATTAGCAGCTTCTGTTAGGGCAAAAGACACTAACAAGCAACAAGTTGACACTACTTGTACTTTTGTTTGTGCTTGTATCATCAGTGTAAAATCAGCTTTAAAGATGCACTTTTTCAAAGTTCTACATGGTTTTCAATAATAATA
>NC_090880.1:38012522-38015022 GCF_036669935.1 Montipora foliosa | reverse complement strand
GGGGAGAATGAGCCGCGAAAGGTTCAGATCTGTATATTTGTGTACTGTTCCAAGGAATTTTGTCACAGACTGTGGTTCCGATGCTCTTAGTTTCTGCTAATAGGTTCGGAGAGTTTGGGGAGGGGTATCTTTATGTTGAATATCCATCCATCGCTGAACGTAAATACCCTGTAATTAAAAACCACTTAAACGAAGACCATATGCAGCGTATTTTAAATTTACAAGACCAGTTTACGATTCTAAAGAAATGCAGCACAAAGCTGGACAGAAACGCACCAATCATTGTTCACAGTCTTTACAGCCAATGACATCTAGGCTTAACCGACAGTCGGCCAATAACATCACGACTTATTTGTCCAATCATATCAACATTTGGTTTCGTGTTGGAGCCACCTTAATTTTTCAGGTGTCGATAAGAGACAATAAATTTCTTTAATTTTCCAGATAAGTGCGAGGATCATTTGTCACTATCGTCTGTAGCTCGCACTTCAATTGGCCAGTTTCGTATTCTAACGGTTGGACTGGATCTAGCATGAAATGGAGGCTAATGCGGGCAAAGTAATTTGCATTTGAAAAGATTTGACCGCATTAGCCTCCATTTCATGCTAGATCCAGTCCAGCCGTGAGAATTCGAAAATGCCCTATTCAAATATAATATACATTTCTTTCATCAAGTCCTTTCACGGAAACACTTGAGCCCACAATTGACTTGCTCCCAGCTGCGTGGCTTCATAGCTCAGTTGGTAGAGCATTTGCACCGGCATCACAGGGGTCATGTGGGTTCGAATTCCGTTGGAGCCACCTCAATTTATCACGTGCACTCTATATATAAGGCCATTTCCGAGTTGCTGTTTGCCTCGGTTTCGAAGTGAGTCTTGGTGCTCAACTACTGTAAGGGAAATGAGTTTGATTTGCATAAGAATACGCAACTCATTTCCATTTGAATGGTTGTGCACCAGGACTCGCTATGAAACTGAGGCATGCAGCAACTCGGAAATGGGCTATTACTTTAAATTGTCCGTTTAGGTGCGAGGATCTCATCCCCAGAGTCCGCTTTTCTTTTGGTCAGCGCCAAGAACTCGGACTCTGGCCACTTCCAATTTATGCGCAGTCGTATTGAATGTCCACTTTTGTAACTGTTGACAACCACTGTTGTTTCAGTTTCTGAGTGTGCGTGAGACAAGCTGGAAGTCCGTGATTTGCGGACTTCCTACCTTAGAAGTGGCTACAGTCCTTGTCCTTGGTGGTAACCAAAAGAAAAATGGACTCTGGGGACGAGATAGAAAAAATGTAAGCGAAGATTTCCCTATACAGTTGACGGATGAAGCATGTGTTTTTTACCCGTTTCACAAAGTTTCCCTGTTGCTCGTGATCCGCAGTCACAAGTGAAACGCTTTCCGATGACGTCACATGTCTCGCGGCACGTTCCCCCGTTAAGGCATGGATTGTTTCCACAGCAGCCATTTTGACAGTCAACGAAGGGTGCATTGGCCTGAAATGATAGTAAGAAAATCCAGACGATTAAGCAGAAGTTGAAAATTTGATACCACGAATTGAAGATATCGAAACTTTCCAAAACTGTTTGCCAACATGTCAAAAAGTTTACCATTCCGTACCAGTTGGCATAAGCTGGTTTCCCTCAATTCTCTACCTTGCCGTTTCGTTCCCGTAGTTTCGCTCAACAAATAAGCTAACTTTACACAAAAAAACAATACCGCTTTTACAAAGTTTGCACTAATTATTCAAAATTTAGAACTCCTGTATGTGTTAAATAAAACATCAGAAGAGGCCGCAAAGTGTTGTTTCGTATTTTTATCAAGAAAGGCGTTGCTTAATCTTACTTCGAAATGTTCATACCTTAAACACTAGAAGAAAAGGTAAGTTGTTTGAGAGAATGTGACCGTCGAGTTGCGATCTTACAATACAGAAATAAACTTGCGGGAATGAAATTCAAATTGTTTGAAACAAATTTCTCGATCCACAACCAATGCATGATTTATGCACCTATTAATGTTAAGCCCCAGGGTGGGGGGCTACCTACGGGAAATTGACTCAGAGAGCCTATCCCTGGGTAGGGATTTTGACATGTAGGCATTGCCCCATGGTCGGGAATTTGACATGTCCGCCATCTTGGAACACCGAGAGAACCTGGAGATGAGTTATCCTCAACCTTGGTTTTGATGGGACTTCTCTTGTTTTCCTGATTTTTCTGGACACCGTGGTTGAAAGAAAGATAAGCGAATCCGTCTTCAAGAGTGGATCCATACCGGTTTCCAACGTTTTACGGAAGTCGGTCAGAAATATGGGAAAGGAGACTTTGGAGAGTTAAAATCTAAAATCTTCCCGGGGGAGTATGCCCCCGGACCCCCCTAGAAACTATTTCAGATCCTAGCTCCACCCCTGGTCTTGCCTTTTTGTAAATAAGGTCCATCACTTCTATCAGTCCTTGCTGGAGTGTTCACAAGTACGAATTCTACTTTCTTCTTGCGATTACTTTTTG
>NC_090880.1:37995022-38002522 GCF_036669935.1 Montipora foliosa | reverse complement strand
TGATGCGGATTCATCGCTAAATCTTCATATCTGAGCAATGTATATCGTCCGTGTAACCATGACGGCGCGCTGACTGCGTACTTGACGTTTCGCAGCATGTCGCGACACATCGTTTGCGCATGTTCGCGCACCGATTTGATCGTCCAGTTTTGGCCGGAATTGTCCATGACTAACGAGTTTAAGACTGCCCGCGGATCGCGGACCAAATGAACCACTTTGAGGGAATAATCCATAGGTGCTTCGGTGTCCATTAAGTAGGAGAGTTTATGAATCGAATTGATGCGGATTGTTTTGACAACGGTGTGTTTATGAAGTCTGCATATTGCTGATATTCCTTGAGGCCTTAGTGGCGCACACATGCGAATGCTATAATGGGGATTATTGTGATTCTCCGGACACAAAGGTGGCGAAGACAAGGCGCGACTGCCTAGTCGATGTCGAAGTGAACTGTATTGATATGACAAAAATTCCGTGTAATAAACAAGATCCATAAAATTGCAGTGAAATATTCCGTTCAAGAGGTGCGTCACCATAGTATCATAAACACTTTCGGGCCGATTTTCACGATAATATTGTAAAGACTTCAATGGTTCGTAAAGATAGAATATTTGAGGGTGTTGGTTTAAGATTTCTCCAAGAAAAGAACTTCCAGAAGCGTAATCCGATATGATGAGAATATTTTGTCGCATCTTACTTCCGAATTTGCTCGCCAACGAGTCAAACTCTAGAAATTTGTCCAATTTCTCATACATTGCTAACTTCTTTCTTAAAAGGTCAATGTCCCTGTTCAAGTTGGAGCAGTTTTTCCCTTGATTCGACATTTGATTCACCGAAGAATTATTGGCATTTTCATCGGAAAACTCGTCATTGGCTCCACATCGATAGTACCTTAAACGTCTCGACTCGTCACTGTTGGTTGAACTTCGAAGTTGTCGGTTTCTCAAACGCATGGCCTCTAAACAGTTGTCTCGTGTTAACACAAAGATCGCGCAAAGGACCAAAAGCGCCACTAACCACACTGGAGAAGAAGAGGGCTTTACTCTCTTTGCCAAAATATCTCGAAGAGAGCGAACTGACATCCTCTTAAAATAGAGCAGCAATCAGGTTTCTGGAGGACCATTCCTGTCATTCCGTCCTCGTTCGTTTTTTGAAATCCACTTTATCTCGGCGGTCAAACTTCATGTCGAATCAACAAAAACGCAGCCTCTGTTATTAACTGAACAAAAAACTTATGACCTTGAACAGACTTTTCCTCTTCGCGACAACCATCCATGGAATTCTTGACAACGGGAAATTAAAACCAGCAAACTCTCAACCCTAAGCTTATTTACAAACAAGGAGAATTAGTACCGTGGGAGTCGATACAAGAAAATGGCACCAGTGTTGTCGTTCAACCCTCTCGTCCACCAGTTGATCTCTACGTCTTTGAATTTTCCATAAATGGAATAGCTGAATTATTTAGAAGTAACCATGGTTTAGTAGAATCTTTCTATGCCGAGGAAATGAAGCGGCAAGGGTCAGTCAAAGAAACAGATTACTATTTGAATTTTGACTTCAATCTTACGTGAATTTCAACACGAAAGTCTATGCATCGAATAGTGCTGAAAATATTTTAGGCCACACTAACTATTTATCCTTCTTTTATTACTTTCTATTGTTAATTTTTGGTACCAGTAATTTGCACAAATTTTATCAATGGATTGTTCAAAAGTGCAAACAACTGGGTAGGTGAAGCTGGTGACTCGTAGAATGGAAGAAACAAGCTAAATTTGTGCTGACACAAACAGGAGCTACGCAAATCTCATAGCGGCCTGAGACTGAGCGATTTAAGATTTCATTTCTCTTGGCGAAGAGTAAAAATCTATAGATATCGTAAATTCGACTAAAAAACAACAACCTAGCTAGCAACAGTCTCGGTCACGTATGTTGTAACACTGACGGAAAGTTTTCCCCTCCTCCCCTTTCAATGTTGATGTTTACGGGTTCCAGTGCAAGAACTAACCGGTAAACGCAACATTGAAGAGAGATAGGAGGAGGGCTGCGTTATTAATAGCTTGAATGCGAGTTACGTGCAAGAGATATGTTACAGCTATTTATGACCGAGGTTGTAGCTGTCTTCCGTCGTTTTCCATGATCCGCTACACATAACAAGTATTCACCGAAGTGGAGGTGGCTAGTTAACAACTATTCACGGAAGTGGAGGTGGCTAGCGGTGGATATTTACCGAGCCGGTAAATATCCAACGCTAGCCACCGACACTGAGGTGAATAGTTGTTTTAGTATATACTAAAACAGTGAGATAATATACAGCACAAAAAATTAATTTGGTTGTTTTCTTCACTTGTCACGGATGCAAATCGGGACGCCATTTATTCCCGAGTTGCTCGGAGGTAAATAGCACAGGATATTTGGAGTTTGACGAGCCAATCAGCGCCCGCGTTCAAGGCTATCCACTGCTTTAGTATATACTAATTAACAATTATTCCATGAGCGCGCGTTGGATATGGTGGATATTTACTGAGCCGCGAGGCGGCACGGTAAATATCCACCACAAGCCACTGACACTGAGGTGAATAGTTGTTTTATTATATACTAAGACAGTGAGATAATATAGCACAAAAAGATGATCTTAACTCATGATTCCTGCAACAATTACAATGTTTTCGGGCGCAAATCCTGCGCGAGTTGCTCGCAGGTGAATAGCGAAGGCCAGACTTTGAGTAGCCAATCAGCGCGCGCGTTGAACGCTATCCACTGTTTTAGTAAAAAGTAAACAATGATAACGAATTATTGTAAGACTTGAGATTGGGTGGCAATCTCAAGTCACAATCTCAAGTATGACTCTGACTTTGCGAGAATTCATCTTGCATTGTTTGTTCTGTTAAAACGCCATAACTCAAATTTAATACAAGCTGTTCGTTCCCCATTGAGGCTACCAACTGCCAAAAACAGTTGAACCTCGCTTATACCCAAGGAATAGTCGAAACCAAGAAAATGAAAATCTTTGCGTCTTAATAATGTGGGGTGACGAATTTCTCATAACAAATATGCAAAGTTTTAATAGCGGTGTAAACCCCCGTCCACACGAGCAATTTTTATGTGACAATTTTATGTGGCAAATTGTGTAGATAGCACAACAAATAATTGTTGACAATTCGCAGTCACGTGGGTCAGCCCCCAAATGCCTTTGGATAGTAGAGAAGCAGAAACAAGGCGAGGTTGTTCTCCAATGACGCTCTCCAAGAAACAAGAATTTGCCACATTTATGTGACAAGTCGGTTACACGTATGTGACAACGTTTATCTGAAACATAAAAGCTAACACTCCCGCTTTTCAGCAAATACATTTGTCACATAAAATTTGACCAAATTTCCTCGTTTACACTAGCAAATAAAAACTCTCACACAAAAATGGCTCATGTAGACGGGGCTAGAATAACCTGCGAACTGTCGTTGCCTCGTGGAGAGCCTAAAAGCCGAGCAATGTACTGAGCAATTTACCTCATCGGACATTCAGACCGATACCCCCAACCCCCATAGCCCACAATGCAATTTGGACTTGTCTGAGATTTGTGCACTATATGTGGGCAAGCATGAAGTTTGTATCATCTGATCTGGTATTGAACGCACGAACATGTCCCTTAGCAGGCAAGAAATTTTCTTTATTTCCTGTTCCAGTCATGGAAGACTTGTCAGATTTTGATTAAAAAAATGTTCTTAACAATTTCAGCCTTCTTCCGGCGCCCCTACACGTGGCTTACCGTGACAAAGACGCGGATGATGATCTAGAGAAAGCTTACAAAGAGGTTTGTGTCGGCCATGTTGTCACTCTCACTTGATCAGTAATCGGAATCGATAACACTTTTTGTTGCTAATGTCCTTGTTTCTTTGGCTTTTAATTTTCGTTAGCTAAAGGTTACAGCTGCAAAGAAAGAACCTCCACCTTACGGGCATCGGCAAGGATGGATCCCGAGAAAGCTCGAGGTTGGTGAAGTTCCGATTTGCTTACTAATTTTGACCTTTTTCATTTAGTAAGTACCGTAAACACCCGCAGATAAGCCGCACCTTGAATTTATCAGCTCATATTTTGGTAAAAAACGACAATTCCACCAACTTTCGATACATACGATTGATCTTTTTCTGGTATTTGTTGACAGGAATTCCTTTATTCAACACAGTTTTTCCATAGCTAGATTTTGCATTACAACCACAGGTAGCCCAAGCTCGATCTACCGTACTTATTCAGCTATAAGCCGAGCGATTTTTACACAAATCCTCACTCAATTTGGGAAAATTTGAAGCCGTAGAAGGGGTGTCGGCTTATAGCCGAGTATTTTTGATAAAAATAATTTTCTCAGCAAATTAAAACAGTAACAAATGAACGTGTATTCACGTACAAGCCGAACTAAATTACTTGTAAAATGAAGAGTAGCTGTTGTTGGTGTAATATGGATTTTTATTACTTGGTGCCTCGTAAATTAAAAAAAGCCATTCGTGTTGTTATGTGATCGGGATCGATCTTATTGCTTGTCTTCTTCCTCGCTGTCTGTCTCAAATGCGTCGTCCATTTCCTAGTCTTCACTTTTTTTTGTTCTGGAATATTCTCGTCGAAGACTGCATCGTCGTCTGTGCCGTCGAGTGCGTTAAAGAGGTGCCACAAGTCTTGAACGAACGTCTCACCATCTCCTCGGGAATATCGCGCCAAGCCTGGTTTACCCATCAAAGGAACGAGGAGTCTGGGAACGAGATTGCACCATCACAGATCGTGTAAGCAATATCTTGTCACATGACACCAAAGCAAACTTGAGACAAAAACGCAAGTTGATTTCTTCTTGTAGCAACATTTTCCAAGCAAAAAAAACGTACGCATTAAAGGGAAAATCTTACCTTGAATTCTTTGCGCTGAGAACCAGGCCAAAGGTGTCGTTGATCGAGCTCGGGATACGCTCACCGATAAGCTCCCCATTGAGCAGATTTTCCTTATCTTTCCTCCAGCGACGGAACCATCAACTCGCTGATGCCATATTCTCCGGCGATCTTGGAGTTATTTTCTACAGCTTCTGCTTTGGCAACTATTTTAAGTTTAAAGGCGAGGTTGTAAGGTTTCCAGTCGAATAACTTTTTATAAAACGCTTCGCTTGTACGAAGACACGTTTCCTGTGAGGTCAGTAATTGTTTAATAATATTCGTCACCTCACGATCACCTGGCTTGTTTGTTTCTTATCTTTCGTGTTCATTTGATTGCTTTGAGAATAATTCTTCAGTCAATGTCAATTTGTATTTTAAATTACGAAAATTCCATAGTCGATAATACACATCAAGACCTAAAATGGGTCTCGGCTTATAGCCGAATATTATGCATTTACAATTCGTGTCAATCAAGTTGATTTTTTCCGTAAGAAGTTTGGGGTCTCGGCTTATAGCCGAACTCGGCTTGTAGCCAAATAAGTACGGTATGTGTACATATTATGCAAGAGGGAAGTATAAGGATTTGTATGGGGAAAATGGTTTAATCTTCTCACAATTCCAAAAAAATATTTACGATTTAAAATTAAAAATAGCTTACCTTGCCTCAATCTTTTGTTTCTTTGTCTCTGGTACTATTTCTGGGCCGATGAAGAGCGATTTTGGAGGTTTTTGGTTCCTTTTCTTTTCCCTGTATATACCGGTATGATAATCTTTACCAGAGGTTGGCAACCGAGACCAAGCCGCCAAAGGGATTCACTGAAGGAAAAGGGCCATAAATTCACTCCCGAGTCTTTGATCGCCTCAAAATTCCATATAGATCACGAACGATACCTCTGCAACCCATTCGTCTTCTTCATTCGAGCCGCTTGTACACTGAGAAGTAATTAAGGGCCGCCAAACTCTGCAAACATTTTCTTTGAAAACCATCAAATTCACCTTTAATCGAAACCCGCGCTACCGAATCGTTGGAAGACTATGCCTAAGACTCACGATTGGTCACCACTGTTCCCATTGACCAATCGCGGGTCGCTAAGCGTTCTTCCAATGGTCTTAGGCTTAGTCTTCCAACGGGTCGGTAACACAGGTTTCGAATAAAGGTGAATTCGATGGCTTTCAGTGAGTGATTAACCCATTGACCCCTGAGGGTTCCCCATTGACGAGTAAAATTGTCTGGCGTTAGACAGAGTAATATAGTATGTAAGTATGGCCGGTTAGGGCATCAAAGGGTTAAGAACCTCTGAGGAGAATGAGATCCTAAAAGGGATTTAAGTCCAAAACCTCAGTCAAGAATCTGGTTAATGAAAGTTAAGTTGTGATCAAATTAGCTCATAATGTCAACAAACAAAATGGAGTTGACCGTGGTAAGCGGTATAACTTCTGCTCGAACTGTGGAACCCTTACTGAAAATTAGTTTTTTACCCTTTATGTAATGTGCACTGTCTATTCCTTGTTTGATTGAGAACATAAAGCTTGCATTATTTTGGTGCTGTAATAGTCCTTGAATTCGTTCTTGATGTGTGTATGCATATTTAGAAAACAGGTTCCACTTTGTCATGGGCCTGTTGAGCTAATATGTAGATTTAGCCAAGGAGAGCTCCCATTTCTAATCCCAGAAAACAATATAGTGTGTATGGAATAATTATGCTTCTGCTTAAAGTACAAAATTAATTGTCATTATTGTATACAGTTTACAATGGACCTCAAACACCTCTGAGCTGATAGCAGTACACAAACAAGCCTTGCAAACAATAACCAACAATTTTAATCAACAACTAAAACCAAAATTGCAAGCACAGTAGTCTCTTTCAAATCATTTTCCATTTGACTGATAATCTTTACACACACTCTCTTCAATTTAAAGCAACAGCAAAAATTAATTCAAAAGTCAAGCTGAAGCGTAGTTATTCGCTTACTCGACTGCAATTTCACAGTCAAACAAAGCAGCTCACGACTGGTCATTCGTTTCACATAAAAAGCCTATAAATCGAAAGGTATTAATTTAGTGTGGACAGTTGTAATGATGAATTCAGTTTCGAAATTAGCAACCATAGCCGGTCACAAAACCATGTGACAAACAAGACAAACAGTTATAACTCAATAGCTGTTGGAGATTTTCCGAAAATTGCAGGTTCAAGCTTATCAAATCGCTTTTCTAAGTCTTAGCTATCTTATCTGTCCCAATCATTGCTTACAAGTGCATTCGTTGCAGAGAGTTGAGAGTTCGGTTATAAGCTTAATATGTCTGAAAAAATAGATCATAATGACTAGAAAATTTGCCAATGGTGTCTGCTGTAAGCTTGAGTGGCGATGTGCTGTTTGATTATTGAAATATGCCAGAATCTCTGTCAACACGGAATTGCAAACGTTCAGGCCTAACATTAAAAACATGTTGAATTATTGGTGGGGACTTTTTAAATATTTTCTGCTAGTCTCCATGGGCAATTGTATGTACATTTTAAAGTGCATTCCTAATGTTCCTATCACAGTTAGCATCTTCTTTCGTGTTGTCTTGTTATGAAATAGACCTATTGGC
>NC_090880.1:37982522-37990022 GCF_036669935.1 Montipora foliosa | reverse complement strand
TCGGAATACAGACAATAAACATCACAAAGTGTTCCCCAAATGAGCTCCTCAACTGTAAGGATAAACAGGTGTATTTGACTCAAGCTAAAAACACGCAAACCTTTACCCTTACCGGATTGTTGCAAACAGGTAGCAAAGGCTTGGACTTACATAAGAGGACGCTTTGTGTTGGATGTCAAAATTGCGCATGCATCTGATCTAATTAGGTGCATTTCTGGGGTTAGTGCTTTGCTCAGCTATGTAATATCCCTTATTTATTTTTTTGAAACAGGGCTACACGATTCCATTAGATAAACGGTTGGCAGCAGATGGACGTGGCCTGCAAGATCCACACATCAATGACAAATTTGCAAAACTTGCTGAAGCATTGTACATAGCAGATAGAAAGGTACTAACAATTTGTTACTGAATGGTAAAAAATATTTTGCCTCTGGGGACGACAAGCTTTCTTCCTGTATTTAAGGACATCGGTAATTTTAATGTCTCCCCACCATTGTGGCCCAGGTTTGTTTGTACTCTTCTGTAAGTACTCTGGGTTACCTTCCTCCTCCAAAACCAACCTACAATTTGATATGAGTTGATTTTATTTGATTTCTATACAGTATAATGTCCCCAACTGTTGCTCCAGTGCTAAATACAGTTGACACTTGAATAAAAAGTTCAAAATAAAGTTCATTTCATTTCTGTGACAAATGGAATTTTTTAACTTTTCTGATATGAAGGCTCGTGAAGCAGTGGAAATGAGAGCTCAACTGGAAAAGAAACTGGCGCAAAGAGAAAAGGAGAAAAAGGAACAGAAGCTGGTGGAGCTGGCTGTGAAAGCTCGTGAAGAACGAGCAGGAATAAGAGCTGCTGCTGGTAAGCTAGACCTTCCTGAATTACTTGTTTTTCACTTCATCTCAAATATTTTTCACAGTTAAAAGAAAGCTCTCCAACTGCAGCAAACAGGGAAACACCACCGTAGTTTTTGTGTGATTTGAACTGCACTGCGAGTTTGTGTTAGTAAAGGCTTAAGATAGTACATGTTAATGTTATGTTCATTGTTATCGCTCCTTTACAAGTACATGTAAGAACAATTGAAGAAAATTCCAGGCCCTAGTTTTGGTATATAAATGTATTCATAAAGAAGTCCCAAGGTACATAGAGGATTTTTTTAAGATTAAAATTTGTAATTATAATTTAAGAGGGTCGGAGACTGACACTTTTAATGCTACCCAGTTTTAATCTAGAATGGCGCCATAAGCCATTCTCATTTTTAGCAGCTAAACTTTGGAATTCGTTACCTACGTATGTTAGAAACGCCAAAGATATTTCTACTTTTAAATGTCTTTTAAAGAAGCAGGTTTTTACATAGATTTTAGAATGGTAATTGTAAACTATTTCTTTTATTTTCAATGCTTTCCGTTTCACGCACATGTTTTAACGAGTTTTTATCACTCCTAGATGTAGCGTGGGTAAATAAAGTATTGTTGTTGTTGTTGTTGATTCGCTTGAACACCATATGAAGTCACATAGGCATCATGTAAATTTTATGTTCATTGTTATCGCACCTTTAAAAGTACAGGTAAGAACAAGTGATTCGCTTCAACACGATATGAAGTGACACAGGCATCGTGTAAACACGATACGAACCAAGTCATCTCGGAGTGGAACTCGTGTCAGGCGAGTTCTCTGATGTAAACACCCTTAATGAGTTCACACTTAATTAAACATTAATTAGATCAATGTGCAATTTTGTTATCAACAGTGATTGCCTTGCGTAAATTTTTTGCACCTTGACCTAATAACCGTGGGGTTAACTACCCTGAGACTTCCAGAAGATACAAAAACGTCAATTTTCTGTGATCTCGGTACTTAGACAGGTCAGAAGAGGAGCGAGAGAGAGACAAACTGCGGCATGATCGCCACAAAGAAAGGGAAAGAGACCGTCGAATATCAAAGGCTGCTCCAGATAAGAGGTTTGTCTGTTGTTTGCTCTTAAAAAAGACCTTTCATGGTGACATTTTAAAGAGTCCTAACCCATTATGTGCCAGGAGAAAATATGAAAAATGCAGGCTTTATCAATCTATCACTTGATTTATGATACAAGTGAAGTTGCTAGGCAACGGGCGAAAGGGCAACACTGAAGAATCAGAGTCATCGGCACCCATTGAGCTACTAGAATGCCTTGGGAGCAAGGTCGTTTATGTAGGTCCTGAATGGACAATAGGGACCTTAAGATCTACGACGACGGCGACATCGACGAAAACGTCACCTCAAAATGTGGATAACTTTGCTGTAGTAAAGGGAGGCGCGGTGGCCTCATGGTTAGTGCGCTCGACTCCGGATCGAGTGGTCCGGATTCGGGGCCTGGTCGGGGACATTGTGTTGTGTTTTTGGGCAAGACACTTTACTCTCACGGTGCCTCTCTCCACCCAGGTGTATAAATGGGTACCGGCGTAATGCTGGGGGTAACCCTGCGATGGACTAGCATCCCATCCAGGGGGGAGTATAAATACTCCTAGTCGCTTCATGCTACGGAAACCGGAGATAAGTGTCGGCCTGATGGGCCTTCTGGCTCGTAAAGCAGTGACTTAAAGGAAAGGAAAGGAAAGGAAAGGAACTTTATTGAAGTGTCTAGTTGTTCTAGCGCTGGAACACAAACGCTGGAACACAAGTCAAGTCAAATGTTGGTTTTTGAGGAGAGGGGTAAACCGGAGTACCCGGAGAAAAACCTCTCGGTGCAGAGTAGAGAACCAACAAGCTCAACTCACATATGACGCCGAGTCTGGGAATAAGTTTATAGTATAATATGTCTTTCGCAATTGTTCCATCTCGTTGACGTCGTACAATGTGGGCGAAGTATCCTAAAAATAAATTGGTACGAGCGGTTGCAGACTGAAAATAAAGAATTGTCGGCAAAACATAAAATTTCGTGATTTCACGTGGTCGTTATGTAGAGTAGTGCAAAAATATAAATGAGCTAAAATCCTGCGCGTGTACGTGCTCTGTTAACCAATGATATCATTGCTTTGTGGCGTTGTCGCCGACGTTGTCGTCGTAGATCTTAAGGGTTCTAATGATTTGCACTGGTCTGCGGTCCGCTCCACAAATTAAAGCGGAGCCCTAGCTCCCTTGGAATCCTAGTAGCTCAATGGGTAGAGAATTCGACCTGTGTTAAATACCCAGTTGTCCATTTTCCCGTTGCCAAGCTACTTGTATCATATCCTTCCCACTGGTCCATCATTACCCCTTTCGCCATCATTCATGCATCACTTGATTTCGTTAACAGATCCAAACTGCAGCGTGACAAAGAGCGTGACATCAGTGAGCAGATTGCGTTAGGCGTTGCCTCTGCCCCAGCCTCTCAAGAAGCGCTGTATGATCAGCGATTATTCAACCAAAGCAAGGTAATAATTTCTGTTGTGAGGGATGACAAACGAACTGCTTTGTGAACGTTCATGAAGACGCAAAGAATAATGGATAAAGAGGTGGTTCTGTCGGTGGGGAAGTGAAACACAAAAATGAGTTTGTCAGCTGAGTTGATATGGCAACTTGACCACTGTAAAGAAATTGAAGAGTAGGCAGATTTGAACTCGGAAATGGCCAATTCCAACTTCCCCAAGAGACCGTACAACGTCCTTCGCAACGAACTCTCCAGTGATGCAGCATGTCTCGTCACGTTGAGTGTAATTGGCTCGCTACTCTAGCCAAAAATAAAAGCCTAAACAATTGAAACAATGATTTAGGCTTAAAAACAATAGAAGCTGCTTGCAATATCAAACAATAGCAGGTTACGGGAGCTGGTACGCTACTGAAGGAAACTGGATCCTTTGACCAATGACTAGGGAACGCGAAAAAAAGATTGGTAAAGCCTCGGGTCCGTTCTTGTCAACACATTAGGGAGCTTTATTATATGACTAGCTCCCTGAGCCGTGCAAGATGAACCAAATCGCGCGCTGTGATTGGCTACCCGAGCGGGCAAGATGGAGCTATCTTGCCCGCTCGGGATTTCTTGCTTGGTCCCGCAAGATCAAAGATCATTTTTTGGTGTTTTAAGTCATATAATAAATCTTTTATTGACCAAGCTTGTTCGGTCAAGATGGCTGGATATTGGCCTCGTTCTTTTTTTACGTGTTTATGGATCTCGACTTCGTCTAGGTCCATAAACAAGCAAAAAAAAGAACTTGGCCAATATCCAGCCATCTTGACCGAACAAGCTTGGTCAATAACCCATATTTAGCAACGACGACGGCAACGGGAACGAGAACGTCGTCGTTAAATGTGAATTCGCGTTATTGTGATCGCTTCGCGACTATTCCAAGCATTTTAACGTGACAAAGGTGTGGCAAACCCTCAAGAACGAAACTAGTATACACGGCACTCAATTTAGGAGAGAAAATGAAAATTTATCCTCAAGCGCTGACGTTGTCCTTAAAACCCTCAAATTTGGTTATTTCACGTTTTTGTTTTGCTGACGAGGGCAAAGAAATAGACAAAGATGAAAAGATGCACGTGCAGAGCGTGCAAAGCTAATTTTTTACCTCTAAATATGCAAATTTGTGACGTTCTTGTTGCCGTTGCCGTTGCCGTTGCTTATTAGGGAGCTTTAGCAACGACAACGGCGACGGCAACGAGAACGTCACAAATTTGCATATTTAGTGGGCAAAAACAATAGCTTTGCACGCCCTGCACGTGCGTTTTTTATTTTTGTCCATTTCTTTGCCGTCGTTAGCAAAGCAGCAACGTGAAATTACCAAGTTTGAGGTGTTATGGAGAACGTCAGCACCTGGAGATAAATTTTCATTTTTCTTCCCTAAATTAAGCGCCGCTCGTAACGGTTTCATTCCTGAGGGACTGAAACACCTTTGTCATATTAAAAGGCTTGGAATAGTCGCGAAGTGATCGCAATAACGTGAATTTATGTTTTTACATGACGTTCTCGTTGCCGTTCCCGTCGTCGTTGCTAAAGCTCCCTATTTCCCTTTCGTAAACGGTCGCTGCCATTTGAAACGGTCGTTGCCATTTCTCAGAACGGTCGTTGCCATTTGAAACGGTCGATGCCATAATCATTTTTTAGCTCTGAATTACACTCATTAGGTCTAAGAACTCAAAAGGTTGCGGTTACTGGGAATTTTGTCTCGCTGGTCATATGAGTTAGGGTTCGGGTTCGGGTTCTGTTTAGGGTGAGGGCTAAGAACCCGAGTTCGAGTCTTGAAATTTTCGGACTCTTTTTTTCCTTTCAGTTTTTCTTTTATAAATGTTTTTTTTTTCCTTTTTTGTCTTAATTTTTGTTAATATTTTTTCTTAGTTTGTTTCTTTTAATTTTCTTTGAAGTGAAATGTGTAGTCGACCGTTATAAATGGCATCGACCGTTTTAAATGGCAACGACCGTTTACAAAAGGGAAATTTGCGTCGCTGTTGCCGTTGCGAAGGCTCCCTAATTGTTGCATGTGCGAGGAGCGCCTAGAACATGGAGTCAACTTGCGTGTCCGGCAGCACATAGTTGGCGTACCACAGACAGCCCACTCGAAACTGTGTTTTTTGTTTTTTTTTGTCTTTAATCGCCAGGGTCTGGATTCTGGCTTCGGAGGAGATGATGACATTTATAATGTTTATGACAAAGCATGGAGAAGAGAAGGCAGCACTGCAAATGCTATTTACCGGCCCAGCAAGAATGTCGACAGGGATGTATATGGTGATGACTTGGAGAAGCTAGTTGAAACAAACAGGTAAAAACAATCGCTGCTTTTGCACATCTTAGTTGTTAATTGTGTACTGGCATCTGAATTCGTGTGACAGCAAATCGACGTGAGAACATTTTCAACATATTTTTGTTTCATATACTACTACTATAACCGGTATTTTTGGGTAGCATTAAAGAAATTGATTTCTTAAGGGGATTTGCAGGAGGAATTCTTAGGGGAATTCCTAAGGTACTGCCTGATTTTTCCCAAAGGGATTGCTAGGGGACTACAACAAGAAGTCTGAGATGTGTATCTATGAGCCAGCAAGCTAAAGATCGTTTTTCCCAGTCAACCGCAGTGACCCCTCCATGAATGACTTTACCTTCCCTCGTTCGATCTGAGAGCGTCTGTGGTGTAACTCTAATACTTCTGCTCTTAGGTTTCAACCTGACAAAGAGTTTGCCGGCACAGATCGTGGTCAGCGACGTGAGGGCCCTGTTCAGTTCGAAAAAGAAGAAGAGGATCCCTTTGGTTTGGATAAGTTTCTTACAGAAGCTAAAAAAGGCAAGAGGACATTAGATGAACCTTCAAGATCAAGGTACATTATGTTGTTCAACTTGCCTTTAGGATCTTATTCTGGGTTGGGATTTCGTTTCATTTCTTTTTTAGCGGGGAAATACGTACTCACTTCGTTTTATCCTTCAAGGAAAATGAAACACAGGCGAAAGGAACAGATGATCGAAAATTAAGAAATAAAGCAGTGAGCTGCTGATAGCTTTTCGTTTAAACAAGTGTGTGGAGATTAGTGTATCGCAAATCATGGGGATGATTTGCCAGTTCATATAGTTCAAGGATACAAGCATGTGCTGATGACACGATTCTGGAAATTGCTTCGAGTTTTTGATAAAGCAAAGAAGGGGAAGTTATTCTATCCGATCAATGGCTCGTTTGAACTTTACTTGTCAAATCGACGTTTTTTTTAATGCAAATTTCAAATTTCGCAAGGAAAAACTCCCCGAATAACACCTCAATTATTTTTCTGTATTGTTTTACACAGGGATCATGACAGCCGTAGTGCGAAGAGGAAGCGGTGAAAAAAAACAGCCTTGAGTCTTTGACGATTCAATGTCGCCCAAGGACTATTAATATCAGACATTCCTGTGTGCATTTCTTGCACTAAGTCTGTTTTACCAAGATTTTAAATGAGCACATTGATTGTGCTCTTGTTTTCTAGCCGAAGGGGTGAGCTCAAATTGACTGTTAACACTGTCACCAAGCAAGCAAAAGTTTCAGAATGTCAGCGTGTGATTGACTTAATCCCCTCTGTAAGAACTTGTGATACTCTCACGTAATGTAAGGGGGGTTTTCCTTTTGTCAGAACTGGCCGGCCAGATCCATCAGTTTGCAAATAACATGCAACGATTTGAAGGAACAGTTGTTTGATAATCCCTCGCATTCTTCTGGAGGAGTATATATCATCCTCGAAGTGTTAATTTGAATGCGTTTTAGAGTTAGTCCTTCCAAGTGCCCAGTCTGGGCGGTCAGTTCTGTCAAATGGAAAGCGCCCTAACACAAAGAAAAGAATGGCTAAAACGAACTGAAGAAAGCAGTAGCGAAGAAAACAGAGGAGATCTTGTCTGGTTCTTAGAGAGCGATCCATTTTCATGTCCAAAATTAAACACTCGTGTCCAGTATAGCTCTGAAATAAGAAGATGCACGCTGAATTTTAATTTTTTGCAAACGTGACGAGGGTCCAGTCTTAGAATTCACGTTTTGAAGTCCAGGTTTTCGTAAATTTTTATGTTTACTTGAGGCCAGTATTAGTTGACAAAAG
>NC_090880.1:37957522-37977522 GCF_036669935.1 Montipora foliosa | reverse complement strand
ACACAACCTTCAACATGTTTTTTTTCACTTTTTGAAACTAAATTTGGATGGACATTAATCAAATGTTTCCATGATGAATTTGATAGCCACCAAATGAACAGGACTATTGTCATGGAAACACTTGATTGACGTTCGCCCAAATTTAGCTTCAAAAGATGAAAAAAAGGCATTAAGGGGCGCTTGACTGATAACCGCTGTAAGAGAATCGTGCATAGCTTGTGTGTTACAGATTTTGGCATTTGATGAGAGGGGAAAATAGGATTATCTGGAGGGACTCCTAGGAGGGTCAGTCAGGGTGGTGAAGTGGTCATTGACAGCAACTCCGGATCCCACCTCTGCGATGGTAATTGGACTTAGTTCAGTTTGTCTAAAGCTGACTACACAGGTTTTTAACGGATTCTCCTGTTTTCCTCCCTGATCAAAATTGACTCCAAGCTACAATCTCGGACAAAACCTGTTGAGACAAAGCAACATTTTTGGTACTCTGGGCGAGATCGGTAATGGACTGATAGCAGATGCCAGCGGCACTTGTATATGTTGATGTCCGATCTCACCCATAGATCAATTTTTTGTAAAGCGCATTTGAATATGTCAATAGGAAATGTGCTTTATAAATTCATTACCATTACCATTACTCCAACAAGTTATCCAAATGTTCCGCTTTTCCTCCTCCCCCCAAACTCAATGTTGATTTATCTTGGTCGGGAATATACTGTAGAACACATGACAATACTCAGCAACATTGACTGAGGGGGGGAGGAGAGGGGAGTGGGAAGGTGAGATTAAGTAGGGGTGTGTAAAAATGAAGGTGAATTTGTGTCACTGACTATCAACAGTTTTGTCCAAGAATGTAGCTCGGAGAGCTCATTAATACAAGCCATATATTGAGCCCAGACTGTTCATGAAGCCACGTAGGTTACATTGGTGGAAGATAAGTTCTGTCAGCTCTAATAGCCAAACCCGCTCCTCTCTCCACCAATTTTTACCTCTCCCCCTCACCCCCTAAAATAGACTGCCAGGGATGTGGGTGAGCACTTTTTTTAGTATACTATTCACTTCTCTTCGTTCCAATCCTGCTCAAATTTATTACCAGAATTTATGTATGAAAGTCTTCTTCACTAGGCCATTTCCGAGTTCATGTCTGCCTCCTTGACCCCTAAAGGAGACCAATCTGGGCGTGGCTTAAGCAAATTTTGACCCCTATAAGAGACAGCTTAAAAACACACAAATACGACGCACAATGAGTTTTAATGATATAAAGACATAATCATCGAATGCTTTTATCAAAAAGTATGTCATAAATCTCAAGTTCTTCAATTCAATTCTGTGTTTCTTCGCGAACCCTAAACGAGACCTTGGCGGCTTAAAATATTGGCGCTTTGCCCGGAACACCCTAAGCGAGACCAAAATCTAAAATTTACACCCCTTAAGCGAGACGACGAGCATCCCCGTCTGTTTCATATGGGAAATTATTCTTGGCTGCATCCCTGGGTTACCAGTTTTAAGAGCTCCAATACAGCATGCATGGATTGGTTATTGTTACTTGAAGTCACAGTTACATTTCTGTTCAACTGAGCGAACCAATTGTGCTCCTTTTGTCTTGCAACAGAAATGTAACTTTAGCTGTAACATGGTGAACACAAGTATTTTCTCTCCTCCTTTGTTGTCACAATTTGTGCATCAGTTGTCTTGTGACAACTGTTTTGTGGACCATAACTGCCCAGGTAGGTAATTTTCTTCATTGTTAGTGTTTTTACGAATTATGGAAACATACACTCAAAGAAAAGTGTGTATGCCACTTATTACTTTTTTTCTCTTTTGTGCAACATATTTTTTTGTACTATATAATGTTGCAAATTTGCATTTGTATTTTTCCCTCCTTACATGTGTCTCTGTCCAAAACACTTTCAGTCTGGGACAAAAGGGTGGTTTTAAGGCAACTGTCACAAAAAGAGATAGCAGGAATTGACAATAATTTATTATCAAAAGGAAAACAGCAAAGTTTGTGGCAACAGTTACATTCACAGACATTTGTCTGCAAGCATAATTGAGCCAATTTTGCCCACTGGGTCAGTTCATCCCATGATTGGTAATTTTCTTTCTCTTTTGATTAGTGCTCTGTTCTCCAGGAGAGTTTTTGACAAGTGGTGTCTTGTGTAAATCTTGTCCAGCGGGAAGTTACAGTCCAGGAGCGACAAGAAACACATCAGTAACACAATGTACAAGGTAGATTATTGTCTTCACAGCTAATACATGTACCACAGCTTACCAGATAGATGATCAATAAGCCTACATATCCTGTGACTGAGGTGTATAAAGGAAAGGTGTGGGCTCACTGTGCATCATGTACATTATGTCACAGGATTGGTTGAGGAAAAATGTGCGAAGAACACAAGAAATGAAACCTACAATGAGCAGTAAAAGTAGTTGAGACACTATACTGGAAAGACCACAATATTACATGTCTACATTGCATTTTGACTCTCCCCGCCCCCCCCCCCCCCCCCCTTTCTCTTCTATTCAATGTTGGTGACAGAAGTAAGTCTTGGTGATAAAAACAACAACGTTGTTAGGGGCATGAGGGTAGATGAAAGATTCCCTAAGGGGGAGAATTTTTCCAACATTCCTAAAGAGGTGTAAGTGTCTCAACCCTTTTGCAGCCCTAAGAAGAACCAATGAGATTAGAAGTTGTAAAGAAGTGCAAATTTAAATTGTCAGTGGTAGGTCAGAGCCCATACCTGATTAACATAGATATAGAAATATGAGATGGTGAGAGAAGACTCTGTCTAAACTAGTAATTGTGCAAGGGAAATTCGAAAGTTCTCACATGCAAGTTTTTCTGAGGAATGGGGAACTACAAAAATCTGGTTCAAGCTTTGGTTGTTGATATGGTGTACAATGCCATCCACTAGATAAATAAATACTTAGCAGATAAGTGCAATCAAAACAACCCACTTGAAGAACTGAGGCCATGTTTTCTACAACTTTGCTTTTCAATTTCTTTCACTTCCGTCATCAGTCACAGGCAAGTATGGAAGATGGTCTTCATTGCGAACTTTTGTTTATGTTAAATTAGCTTTGATGTTTTCAGTTGTCCAGCTGGTACATACAGCTCAAGGACCAAAACCAGGAGTTGCACTCCTTGTGCGGAGGGTACAATTTCTTCAAAGGCTGGGTAAGTACTGGGTAGTCATTTTGTTATTAGGGAATTTAAGAAACAATGATGGCTACAACTTAAAATTACCAAATTTGAGGCTTTGACGACAATGAGCTGGGACTTTGTACTAAGAAACAAATTGATTTAAAATGAAGTAATGTTGCATTGAAATGTAACTGATAGGTGGAGAGATACATGTAGCCATTTAGATTTGAATCTAAAACCACACAAGAGAATATGGTTTGAGGAGCCAAACAGCACCTGCATGCAAATCCAACACTGATGCCCCTCTGGGCATTGCTGCTACCATATGTAACGTTGTTGTCTTTGCATTGTTATCTTATCTCCCCATTTAAACTTGAATTTGAATTCTATTTTTGGATCTTCAAATCAACTGCTTAGAGTCTTGTGTAGGGTAACCAATGATGAAATAAAACCATTGTGTGTATGGATGTTTGTCTCATCAGGTCATTGTTGTGCTCTAAATGCAAGAATGATTTTTTCACGTCATCTCCAGGTCAGGCATCATGTTCCAAAGGTAAGTTTCTGAACAATAACCATGAACAAAAGTTTTTGGCAATGTAAGAGGAAAACTATGGATTGACTCACTGTCAAAACCTAATTTCACAAGTGCTATTTTAAGGCCACTTTCCTCCACTGATTTAAAAAAATGACTTTTTTGCACAGTGATGCTTAATTTTTTTCTCTATAAGCAAATGCATTGATACACCAATGCCTCAATTGCTTTTTTTAGTGGCTGTAGTTAAAATAATAGGATAGTGCTAAGTATCTTTTCACTGTAACAGCCAATTAGTTTAAAAATCGAGTGGGCTACTAGACTGTCCTGACAAGGAAAAGGTTCATTTCCATTTCTCTTAGTCTCGTGCATTACCGGTAATCTCATTAATCCCTAACATTTATCCCTGAAAGAAAAAGGAAAGGAAAGGAACTTTATTTAAGTGTCTGGTCATTCTAGTGCTGGAGCACTAATTGGGGACACTGTAAACTGAAATTAACAAATAATGCAAATCAAGTCAAATGTTGGTTTTTGAAGAGAGGGCAAACCGGAGAACCTGGAGAAAACCTCTCGATGCAGAGTAGAGAACCAACAAACTCAACCCACATATGACACAGAGTCTGGGAATCGAACCCGGGCCACATTGGTGGGAGGCGATTGCTCTCACCCCCGTGCCATCCCTGCCCCAGTTTTTCAGTATGAGGATTCCTAACATTGTTGCTTGTATCTGATGATTTTTAATTTGAGGGTGCTGTGTAATTCTGTAAAATACTGTTTTTCTCTTTTCAGTGACAATGGAGTTCATAATACTTCTAGCAATGGTGTCAACCTTAACCATCATTCCCATCGCACTACTGTTTTGGCAAAGCAGACCATCTGCTCAAAAAAAGAAAGGCCCTCTTTTGATTTCAAGTCATGAAGCCTTAACAATGCCTGGAGCAAAAGACAGCCCAGACTTTTCAATTCAGAACAGACCTTGGCACATGGGAGGTAGTCTATCTGATTTTGCTTCTTAAATTGAAAAACTGGAGGGGTACATCCCTCCTCACCCCTCCTCCAAACACCTATCCAACCCATTTGATGTTTTAAAAAGAACATATTTTTAAAGAAAAATGCACTTGTTTATTTCTTTTATGGGTATTAAATGTCAAGGGCACATATGATTCTCACAGACAGGCAGACAAAGAGTAGAGTGTTTTGTTATACACTCATGACATGTCTGCATGATTTTCTTGTTGCCTTTGTTGTTGTCCCTCTTTAATTGATGAAAACAAACATAAACAATAAATTACTCCACAAAATATAGATAGTTGAGAGTGGCTAGGATGGGGGCATCCCATAAAGACTTCTGTTGACCAACTGGCTGAGGACTGCAGTCTGACGAAGAATGACCTGCCGAGGACAATTGAGAAGCGATGATTCTGGAGACGTGATCTAGGATGTTCGAGTGAGGGTGCAGTGATGATAATGATAAGGACTTGTTTACATGATCAACACAAGCATGGACACAGTCAACTTGACTCAACATGATACAGTTGTAAATGCAGTACAGTTACGTAGTTCTGCATCAAATGAGGATGCTGACTGCATGCTTATACTTGTGTGGTACGGGTAAACTATCAGTATCTCCTTAGAGCTCCGTATGTGGTTTGGCATGAAGCCCTTGCCGTTAGATGAAAAAATACTCAAAAGTATTCAAAACAAAACGTTTTTTCTTCCCTCTTTTGTTTGATGTCATTTTAGTTTCCTCTTTCTCCTCTTGTATTTCACTCACATAATGTGCCTTCTGTGGCACAATACTATGCTTTGTTGATTTCAAAACAAGTACAATGTATAGTGGCTAAAGATTTGTTATCTGACTCCAAAGTTTGGGAATTGAAAATGAAGGGTGTGACTATGTCCAGAAATATTCTTTGCCCCTACAGGGATGGTGCAGTGGTGAACAGCACTCGCCTCCCACCAACGTTATTAAGGCTGTATATCTCTTTCCAGTGGATAGGTCACTATCCAGAATGTAATATATGCTTTGTGTTAAACGTCGTCCAAGGTTTTCGTACACACCCTTACCAGTAATTAGATGTGACTAGTGTTTCGTTTTCATGGTTACGTGAGGAAATACTGATATTAACCCTTTCACTCCTGTGGGGTTCCCCATTGACGAGTAAAATCGTCTGGCGTTAGACAGAGTAAAATCTGCAAGTCTCATTGGCGCTTACAGGAGTGAAAGGGTTATTAACTGAATGCACAGAATGAAACTGTTAGTTAGTAACTTATCCACCGGAAAAAGTTATCTGGCCTTTTGAACTACTGGGGCCTAGAGAAAGATGAGGACACTTAGACATGAGTGCTAAAACAGGAATCAAAAACACTTCTCCATTTCCCTGAGGGAAAACATATTTATTTTGTTAGAGCGTGCTTTTCCATACAAAACGTTCAAGCGATTACGCCGTACACAAAGCAACTCTAAACAATCGGGTATTTTTGCGGAATGTTTCGTTTTCGGTAAAGCAAATTAACAAGTAGGCACGCATGAGGTAGCCTTGACCTCTACCATTAAAAATATGAACAACTAAAACGAATGGCATTTTGCTTCCACTTTCGCGCGGTATCCATAATTTCGCCATCTTTTATAGAGAAAAAAGCCAAAGAAAACGGGCCTGATTGAATCTTGGTTCATACCAACAGCAAACTCCTATTGCTTATCCAAAATTTAAAGCCTTGTTATGACCTTGTAAGAAAGAAAGGAGAGGACGTGAAAGCTGGAAACTAGTTCTCGATCTCGTACCCGCAATCGAATATCCCGGCCAGGCTGAGTACAGAGAACGAACACCTACAATTGTAGGTCCAAGATAATCCTTCGATACCGTAACTTTTCTTTTGGAATAGAAGCCTGAGCACACAAAAATATGCCTGCTTGTCTCCTTTGATAAAGTGCCTATCACCTCAACACACTTTCCCACTTTATTTATTCTCCGATATCGTCCCAAATACATCATGTTGTTTCAGAACCTTTTGATTGATGCCCGTCCACACCTATCACCGATCACTGAAAGGGAACCTTTCAAAAACGTTCTCCAGAATGGACCTTTTTGTAAACGATGTTTTTCGCGTGAACGTGTGGACGGACGAAAACGGAACTTTTCGAAAACGCTGACGTCACACATCAGTTCCAATCCACTCCGCGCAATATTATAAACTTATTCAAGATGGCGTATAGGTTCTTGTCTTTAATGCTTGGGCTTATTTCAAACCTAACTGCCTGTTTGGTATTCTTCAAGCTGACTATTCCAGAAGGGCGCAGAACATTATTAGGCTACTTTCAATAACGGTGTCAAGACGCGGAAGGTTGAAACGGCTTGGTAGTTGCCCGCCAAAACCTAGACGTAATAGCGCTTGGTGGGACAATTAGTTATCGTAAAAGCGAATACTCATGCGTCAAGCACGCGCAATCGGGTTATCGTTAAAAAGTTATCGTTTTCAAGTCGATTCATCGTATACTTATGGACGCGAATTTTTTTGAAAACGGAGAAAAAAAGGCTTTGAAAGGCGGGAAAAGTGGTCATACTTTGATCCAAAACCGTGACAGTTCTTTGAAAACAGCCATGCAAATTAATTTGTGACGTTAACCCGGTAACGAACCATTCCCCATTCATTGCTCAAAGTATGACCACTTTTCCCGTCTTTCAAAGCCGATAAAAAAGTGAAATTTCAATCAAAAAGTTCTAAAAACAACACGATGTGTTTTGGACGATTTCAGATAGACACTACGACAAAACTAAGAACATTTTGAAGACAATCGAGGACTTGGAACGAAACACAATCTATCGAGTGAACTATTTCGGCTGACTTTCCAAATTAAGCATTCAGAACGTAGAATGAACCTTGTTCCTTCGAAATCATTATGTGCTTGCCTGCTTGCCATTTTGGACATCCCAGAAATTTCGGCTCAAGGTCTGGCCCATTTTTGATGACACCGAATCCCGGCGAAAATGAAAGCAAAGAGAAGTATATTTGGAGCGGGTATATGTTTTTAAAAATTTAACGTAGACATGTTGAGGGTAACTCAACTTTAAATTTCTGAATCTAACATAACAAAAATCTTAATAATGTTATTCTTAGAACATTTTAAAGTTGTTTCAGCATAAACACCTTTCCCACTCTGCACTTGTAAATAACGCAAATTGCATGTCTTCGAAACTACAAATAACTTACGATATAAGGCGTTTCTGTTTTTTAAAATTATTGACTAAGAATTTTGATAAAATACAACATCGCAACTATGTGCATGAAAATTCGTTAACCTATCATTACAATTATTGCAACATTAACATTCTTGGAAGTATATTTTTGGTAAAATGTTTGATCCTGAAGGTAAAGGCTTCCTTCTACCTACCCTCCCAAAAATTGGTCCCTTTGAGTCGACCGGAACCGGAAACCTTTGCCTCTGACGTCAGTAAAATGTCAGCGGCTTACCCGAGTGCCCACCCCTAAAATTCTTATGGCGCAGGTCGCCGTTTCAGTGTGTGTTATACACGTAGAACTGCGTAAAAAGGTTATCAATTTTGCTCGAAACCAAAAACAAAGCATAAAATGTTCATTTTGCTTATATGAGCAATCTGTTTAAAAGCTGTAGCGCAGGTATATATACACACACCGCTACACCCACCCCTCCCTAGACAACGCAGCTGACTTCCTTAAAGTAACGACAGGAAAGTGCGTGCGACCGAATAGTAGCCACCTTTCAAAGAAAGCTTATACTTGTTTGAAGCTTGCGCTCCGTTGGCGACATTGGCGGGAAAAATCTGTTATTGTTCGGCCGTGCTGCTGGTTCCCGCGGCGGTTCCTTGGGTTGGCGCGCTTTGAGCTGCTCGCCATAGGCTTGCCACCTGGCGTCATCACTTTCATGGGTCAGATAACGTTCTCCTACAGCAGCCTCCAGACTCCTCACGTCCAGCCACGTTTGGTAGTCCTGTAAAGGAAGGGGGCACTTTCTCTTATAAACTAGTTTATTTGGTTCATTTAATACCACCAAAGACCAAAGCGAAAAGATGACAACGACGATGTCGGCTACTAGAAGGTTGTCTAAAAGCCTATTTTCCACTGCTGTAATAATTTTGCGATTAAGCGATGGATTAAGTCGTTCGGCATACTGAGCGCGTGTCAACATCCAGGAACTTGAAAGACCCCGTACAGTGCTAGCAAGTAGTAGTGGACGGAAGGCAGCTCGAAAAGGGCTAAGGTGTGCCAGACCACGCAAAGAAATAAGCAGCCGGGACTAAACCAAAAAAACCACCCGTACAAATGCTCGAGCTACAACTCTCACGAAAAAAAGCACAGCTGACAGAGCAATATTTCATTATTCTCGACTTACACAATCCCATATTACACATCTTTAACCCCCCCTCCCCCTCCCCCAAAACAAGAGAAATTGCAAACAATAATTATGCAACTATTATGCAAAATTTGGGGGGCGGGGGATAAAAGAGGTGTATCATGGGATTTGTGCAAGTAGAGAATAGGCCATTTCCGAGTTTATATCTGCCTCCTCTTCAGAGCGAGTCCAAGTGCGGAGTTTTTCTAAAGAAAATTAGTTTTCATTCATATGTAAAGTAGAACTAATTACCATCACAAAGACTTCGCAAATTAGACTCGTTTTGAAGAGGAGGCACACAAGAACTCGGAAATGGCCCATTAGTGTAATAGTCACCTGGAGCCAGGGATGAATAAGTGACTTGTCGCTTGTGTATCGACAGCGTTGCTTGACTTGTAAGAGGTTATTTATCAGGTCAATTGCTGCAAAAAAAATACAATCTTTGATTCTTGAATGGAAATAAACTGCACAAAACAATTTTTGTTATAACTACAGATTTAAGTCTTCCTTCCAGTCGAGTCCATTTCGGCGAGTGTTACATGACAAACGTGTTGCCCTATTTAAACCGAGTGTAAGAGTGTTAACCCTAACCCTAACCCTAACCCTAAAACCATAAAGAGAGCTTATAGCGAGAGTTTTGAGCCATAACAGAGAGCTTATTAAGCTCTCTATTATGGCTCAAAACCCTCGCGTGCTTGTTTTGAGCCAACAGATGGGAACCGGAAGTGAACATTTCTCATGTCACGACAACTAGTTTTTAAACTAATCGTCTCTAACAGCGAAAAGATACTTAAAAATATAAACGTAGTGTTGTCATTACAAGGTAAAATGGAAAAAAGTTCACTACCGGTTGCCGTCCGTGATCTAAAAAACGTCACGTGATTAAGCCCTCTAACATTTGTACATGTCATTACACACCCTGCTAGCAGAGCCTTTCTTAACTCGACGAGAAAGAAAGGACTCTGCAGAAATCGTGTTAAGCCTTTATTGAGTATGCGCAAGCCGTTGCTTGGAGACAGTTTCAAACCCAGGCCAAATCTCGATCGCACTCCAAGCTGCCACGTTGATTTTCAAACTGAAGGCTCGATTTTGACCTTCGCCTTGTCAAAAATATGATGCGCGCGTTGCCTAAACCGGTTTGACCGGAGTGACTAGCCCAGAAACTTGGGCTGCGACGACTTAAAAGACTTGACATGATTTCTGCAGAGCTTATCTTTCTCGCCCTCTGGTGAGTTTTAGAGAGCTGCAACTCGTAGTCTTTGAAAAAGTTTGCAAGTGCATATTTATTCCGAATTGCACGAGAAAAATCATGTGATAACGTATTTATAATATACATGAAGAAATTTCGAGACTGAAGGAGAGCGCCCCCATCATGTCTGTCAGTTTCTTTGACGGATCATCGACCAATCAGAATGCTTGGTTTGTTACCTCTTTTTGCACTGAATGGATCTCTTTAGCCTGTACGTTTTGTTTTTCCATTTCAGACCACGTGATGTTACTCCTGGGAACAGTTTCTTTCAAATGTCGTCTTATGCACGTGCATATGTATGCATAACTTATAAAAAAACCCAAATCCCTTGGGAACATCACGTGGTCTGAAATGGGAAAACAAAAAGTACAAGCTAAAGAGGTCCACTGCATCTTTTCTGATCTGTGTTACCTGGAAACCGCACTTCTCTAAGCTACTCGGGATGAAGACATCTTCCATGTATATTGTTAGTATGGGGAAAAAAATTGGCTCGGCATGAACGAGGCCTTCACCAGACTCATGATTCGTGTACATTCTACAAACCTTCAGGTGAAATCTCCTGCCAGGGTTCCGGTGGATACATGAAAGCTGCATTGTGAATTTGATCTTGTATGTCTTCTTCTTCATTGAAAGGAAATGTACCACTTAAACTACGGAAGAACAACAACATTAAAAATAACTTCCGTGAATGAGTTGCAAGGCCACCAGAATTCTTTTGTGAACACTTTTCGAATTTATAACTTTATATTGGAATGGTGATATTCTTACCTTTCAGCAAAGCTGAGAGTGGAAGGTATTAAGGTAACAATCACCAGGTATAATATATTATGACTCTACTGCGACACCAGCAACGGTGCTCTATTAGCAAGAAATGTGTGTGGGATTTAGCCGGAATAGAAGGCAATGAAAGGGCAATATAATCGGTCTCATTTCGAGGTTCATGTATAAACGTTTAAATTCGCCTCGCACCGACTGCGCTATTTGCGCTTATGCTGAATTCTCGAGCTCACGAAAATGACACGAGGTTTCGCAAACCCTCACCTTACGTAAACGACGACGCCGACCGACCACATGTCGAGCGACCGATTGTATCCTTTATTGAGCAATACTTCGGGAGCGAGGTAAGCAGGCGTTCCTACCACGGAACGACGAAACGATTTTTCTTCAATTATGCGGGCAAAACCAAAGTCACATAGTTTGATCTGCGGGTATCCACATTCATTCGTTACCGAAGACAAGAGGACATTCTCGGGCTTAAGATCACAATGGACTATATTTCTGGAATGAAGATCTTTCAAAGCTACTAAAATCTGCAAACCGTAATAAGAAACAGAATCATTACTATTTCGCGACAAGCTTGACTTTACGTCACTTGGGTTCCAAGTTTTTAATCGCACAAGTAATTCATGTCAAATCGCTACGACTGTTACATGGCGTGCGAACGTGGAACTCTTATAACAACATGTACCAGTTCAACATTGGATACAACGAAGCTTCAAGTGAGGCCTTGTATTAAGTCCCAGGCTGCAGGCGTGGTTGTTACTAGGGGTACGGTCATTGCTAGACCGATTAGTGCGCACGATCATACCCAACAATGCTTAAAGAGGAATGGGGGGGAGGGGGGAGGGGGGAGGGGGGGGAAGGCTTTAACTTCATTCAACATTCCCGATAACTAACGAAATTTTCAACATCGATTCCACTTCCATTCAACATCGGCTGTTCAACAAAATCGAACGGATATTGAAGCAAATTTTGAAGCCATTTTCCCAGTCATTAACGTTGAATACTGACCTGAGTTATGAGGAATTTCGTGTATCTTTCATCTAGCCTGCTTTTTGCACTCGACAAGATGAGTTCTAACATATCACCTTTCATTTTTTCCATAACCACAAACACCTGCGAATAAAATGAAAGATTGAAACTTATCAATTGCATTCGCTCTGAAATAAGGAGTTAACCGTTTGACTCCCATGAGTGGTCCATTTGTAAATTCTCTTCACGATTTCAATGAAATGTCAGTCAGACAGGTATTGACTATGAAGATTATTATCACCTTAAAGAGGTGTGATATTGATGTAACACCAAATTCTCATGAAGTCTATGGTACTAGTACTAGTTGCGAGAATAAACGTTTCAATCGTGGGAATAAAAGGGTTCAAGAACTTTCAAAGGACGCTTACCCTTTCCGGAGTCTCAAACATTTGCTCTAGGTTGACGACACCAGGGTGATTAACGTGCTGAAAATAATAATAAAGGATTTTTAATAAAGGAAATGTCCGCAACGATTTACTGTATGGACGGAGGTGTTTTACGGGAAATAAAACACATACGACCATTACATCCAGGAACCGGGTTGCGTATTTTTGTCCACGATTGTAGAATTGGTGCCTGTTTCTGCTGTCTTAAAGTGCAGGTAACTATTCTCCCTACCTGATAAAAAGCTTCTCTCTTACGACTCACTTAATTTCATTTGTTTCTTTAAGACGCCTAGCTATTTGCTTTCCATTTCGATGAGTATTCCAACAGACTCAATCCCCCGCAACGCTACTTACCTCCTAAGTTGACCTATGCTACCCCAACACTCGATAGCATCAAGGAACCTACCTGTAAAATTGCCACTTCATTTTTCAATTGTGCTTCTTGTTTCGTGGGGAAACGAAGTTTATCGATGACTTTTATAGCTACGTCGCGACCACTCTCACGATGAACGCCTGCAAAGAAGGAGAAACGTTTCAAAACGACATCATCTAAAAACCTGGGCAAAACAGCTGCAACATTTGCTTCAACACCGTTCGATTTTGTTAAACGATGTTGACTGCTTGGGTGGGCACTCACCACATTCAACATCGCTTGAACTTCGATTCAACCTGTTTCAACACGGTTGAAAAGGGTGGCGAACGCTTTCAACATCACTGTTCAACAAACTTTAAGCGTCTTCCACATTAAGGAGTTGTAGAAACGGTTTTCAGTAGCTACTTAAACATAACAACGCAAAATACGAAAAAGTTTTCTACCAGAAACAAGTAGTATAAAGTCCATATGACGCTAATTTTTCCCCGTTTTTTAACTATTCGTTTAAATATTTTTAGTGTCTGGAGGGAAGTACTTCAAGCATTTTCCCTTATAGTGTACCCACGCGTCTTAGCGGGCCTTTCACTTTTGGCCGAGCAAGTTGGGTCCGAGTAACTAATGACGTCAAAGAAGTAAAGAATGAACTTCGACTCTGAATCGTCCGAATATTCACAGCATCCCAAGGGTAAATATCGTCCGATATTTCCATAAAGACTTAACAAAAAGCCCTATATCTTCAACAAGACTTCTATTCTTAAACTTTTGCACATTTCTTTCCGAAGAGATACCATCAAGTTCCTTCTTTGACGCCACAAGTGACCAACCGGCTCGGCCAAAATTGTTTGCGTTTAAACCAAAGGACCGCTAAAACGCGTAAATTCACTATAAGGGAACACTTTTAAAAGTACTACACTCCAGACACTATTTAAAGTTTAAACGAATAGTTTAACAAAATACAAAATTGACAAGAACCGAAGAACGCCTCAAAACAATTGGTTAAAATAGACTTCACTGCATTTCTTCACCGTGCTCCACAAAACAGCAACGTGAAATCACCAAAGGTTAGGTTTTGACGAGAACAGCACTACAAAAATCACCCATTTCTTTCAATTTTTTTGTTTTAAAACCGTTCGTCCCCATCCAGTTATAGGATAGTTCGACCGTATTCTACAACGTGAACAAGACGGAGTAATAATCGCGAAATACTTGCGAACACGTGACCTCAAAATATCACTTTGCACCAGTCCTTCGCGATTATTCCATCTCGTTCACCACGTACAACGAGCATTTTCAGGGAAAACAATAGAGAATAAAATATTCACATTTGTATGCTCGCCTCAAATTTGGTGACTTGCCGCAAGAATGCGTTCAAATGCATACCGGACGTACAGCACGTACAGCAAAATTATTTTTCCTCTTTTTAACCAATGAGAAATTCTATGAAATTGTCGTCGTTTCTTAAACTTCCTAACAACGTGAAGTGACCAAATTTGTGGTCATGTGGAAGAAGTGGGCAACTGACGATGAATTTTCTATTTCCTCTTTCTCCGTCTGAACTGGTGTTATGCCCGGGAAATAATCCCTTACACATGCGGAACGATTTGGAAAAATTGAGAAAATATTAGCACAACGCGAAAAAGTTATGGTCTTCGCCTGAGCTCCCACGCTGCAACCTCGCGCGCCAATGAAGCTCTTACGGAGTTTAAGATCTACAACGCGACGGTAACGAAAACGTCATTTAAAATTGTAAGGTCAGGTTTATTAATCTTTTTCGTCATTATTTCGGCTTGTCTAACTTGTGTAACTTTCCAGGAACTGAATTGCAAGGTGCGGTGGTGAATCTACGACAGAAAATTCAAATTCGCTGCCTTTTGTTCACGTCCTCCGTAAAACTTGAGAATTGGTAATTTCACGTCGTAGATTTGCCGAAAACGTGAAAAAAATGAACTAAAATGAAAAATGCACGTGCAGAGCGTGCACAGCTATTGTTTTTGCTCATTAAATATGCACAATTTGTGACGTTTTCGCTGCCGTCACGTCGTAGATCTTAAACTCCCTCTTATCACAGCTACAAAACTTGCCTCCGTAGACGATTCCAAATTGTCCTGATCCTAGAATTTCGTCAGGGAATACTTGATAAAGTTGGCTGATATCCTGAAAGATTAAAACCCCACACTAGTCCTATTTTTTACCTAATCATTATCATCTACAACAGATCCCAAGGGAATTTCTTTGCCCAATCAAGAGAGACGCCGATACATCAACAAGCCAATCGAAGTGAAAGGCCACGCCATTTGCGGGAAACACGTGCGAGTTACGATCGCTCGTATTGCAATTCGCATCTGTTTCAAAACGAGTCTTGGCGCGAAACCATTGAAGTAAAAAATGAGTTTTGTATCTTAAAGGGGCTAGGTCACGCTATTTTAGGTAATTTTGTTTATTTTTGTTAATTATGAGCTCTAAACGTCAAATTGCAGAGCAAGAATCTTTCATTTTCAAAATCACGGCCGCATAACAACTGAGAATGATTTTCCAGCTTTGTTAATGGCATTTTAATATAGACTGATGTAATTTTGAAAAACGGTGGGCCGGCGTTTTTCAAATTTACCCGAATTCAGTCCATTTCAATCCTCTCCAGTTTTGTCCATCCATGTCCCTTCTTGGCTTCCCTGCGTTTTGTTAGAGATCTTCTATAGTTTTGAACAGTTATTTTGATATTTTAGTTAATTCTATGACCATTCGATCGGTGCTGAAATTGCTTAAAATTGCGTGACCTAGCCCCTTTAATAAAGATAATACTCATTTCCTTTTGAATGGATGGCGCAAAGACTCATTTTGAAACGTAGGCAAACAACTACTCCGAAATGGATTACTGCTATTGGCAATCAAAAAAACTGCTCGGGATGATTGATACGAGTGTGGCGATGGTTCATGTTCGACCACAGAAAAGTAGAAATCGACAGAAGAATGCTGATGCGCGGCCTTCACTTTAAAAGAAAAAGATAACATTTGAAAAGGAAACGCTAACATTTGAAAGCTATTTGAATGCGCGGTTTATTACCATGATTGTTGAATAAAGTGGTATTTCTGGAGAGGCCAATTGCATTTACCTGGCTGGCTAAGAACTTGGCGAGAAAGCTTAATGGCAGTCCCAATAGACCTTTTTGCGGATACGGCGGCCATTTTGATTTCTATTGCTTCGAAAGACATTGAGGGATGCTCAGGGGGCAAATTAATATGAATTTGCCTCCTGGGCATCCCATAATAGCTATTTGAAACAATAGAAATCAAAATGGCCGCCGTATCTGCAAAAAAGTCTATTGTAGCTAAAGAAAAGTAAAATTACTTTCGACAATCGATGGAAACCGAAGAATAAAAAGACGTCTGATCTTTTCGCGTCAAACATTTTTCAGTACTAACCGAGTCTTTGGGCCGCTCCTCCTCGTGTGAAACTTCCATCTCGACGTCCACATTATTGACAGCTAATCAAAAGAAAAAAAAAAAAAAATTACTCACCAATCGTTGGCTTGTCAGATTGCAGCGTAATTAAAATTTCGTTCGAACATCCCTGGGATTTCTCAGTCCCCGTAGTACTCCTCCCTATCTCACACCTAACGTCATGTGTCTCGATTTTTGCCACTTTTGTAGGATCAGATGAGTGCTTTACATTTGGCAGGGAGACTTGACCATTTCAACCCTGTATTCCCTATTTTTAGCCGAGGAGGATTCGTGACGTGTAACACGAGGGTGTATATCTCTCTCTCGTTCAATCCTTGGACACACCATCAAGGGAGGGGCAGGTAATAGTCACAACAGATCTCTCTCACCCGTTGGGGCCGACGCAGCTGGCGCACTGCTGGTTGTCGGGGTAACACATCCGGGCATTAGAGCTGACCGAGTCACGCTTGCCCAGGCCTGCCCCGCCACTGAGCCAATACCACTATCAGGGTCTGGAATTTCTTCTTCATCTTCCACTTGCCCCACATAAAAGACCATATCCCTTGTTTTTATCTCGAAGCAATGCGGCGCTCTCGTGGCATCTGTTTGCAACGGGTCGATGTTGGAGTCGACCGAAAGAATTTCCGACAGCTGAATTTCCTGAGGAAGTAAGATGAAAAACCGGTAGATAAGAAAAGGAACGGAACGCGTGCGCAACATTCTTGCCTAATGGCGGAAACGACACCCGTCATGTGAGAAACGATACTGGAAAGGAAGGACTAGAATTACACAATTCCATTTACCAGTGAAAGTGACCGTCAAGATTTTCTAAAGTGCCTTACGTGACAGGCAGCCGGTCAAGGTTTTAGAATTATTAAATGACAGGTCATGTGGTATTTTTTTCCAATGGCAAAAAAGCAAAATCGATCCCGTTCTCCCGCGACACCAGCTAACGCACGCGTCCAATTTTTTTTCACGTGTTCAAGTATATAGGTACTTATCTCATTTGTTGTATGCCAACCGTTTTAAAAGTGAGTGCTCAGATTTTGAATATTGGTTTTGAAACGCTCTTTATCAGTTCTATTTAAACACGCAAGTCATTTAATTATTCGAAAACCTTATCCGGCTGCCGGCTACTTGAACGCTTCGAATTTTTTGAAACGGAGAAAATATCGAGCATGCAAACACTGATGTTATCTTAATACATCACGAATGTTACACGGAACTGCTCGAGTTTCTAAATGGCACTTAGGCCAAGTGCGCAATGTTCATATTCTTCACTCATTCATCCATGATTTGCAGCTTTAGTTTTAACAAAACTAAGCGATGTTCGATTTAACTGCCACAAAATAGAACCGGAAAGGGGCTTAAACGAGAAATATAGCACTAAAGTAAGCCAACTGAAAGGTCCAGGGAAACGCGCTTCTGAGATTACCGCACCAAAGAAGTAATTTTCCACTCAACTTGAGAAAGTATTGTACAAGTTACGCCAAAAACTAGCACAAATACGCCTCGATATTTGAACTGTTAGTCAGCAATATGGTTCAGTGATTGTTTGAATTTGTACTGTAAACAATCTCACGCGTAATGATTATTTCGCCGCCTCATTTTTTCTCCTAAGATTCCTTGCTTTTCGTGCCCAAAAAGAGCGGTTTTCAGTACACTCTCGAAATTAAGCAACCGATTTGGTTCTGCGTTACTGCACCTAGTCATTGGCTAGAAGTCTCGCGTTATTTATTTTTTTTCTTCCAATCAGAAGCAAACCCAATTTGTCATCTGCACGCTCCCGTTTTCCTGCGTTTCGCGCCGGCTGCATGCGTTTTTGCTAAGCGCGTTTTTATTGGTTTATTTCATTATCTTCATCTCTTTGCGATTGAACACGGTAATAAGTTTGACTCTCGGTTTCACGGTACTCAATTTAAAACCCGCTTTGAATAGTTATTTTTTAAACAAGCCATACCTTGTAATACTTGTTACTTGTTGCATCCTTGAAAAGCGTCAAACACTTTGTGTCCAGTCGCCAGTAATGTCTCCTCCTCTGAAAGACACAAAAAGTCAAAAGTTGTCGCTGTTTTTCTGTACAATCCATTCATTCAACTTGAAGGTGGTCATTTAATTAACATGGTGATTGACACCCTTAATCCAATATCTTCCCCTGAATTTATCATTTCCGACAGAACCAATACGAGTCAAATTGGGGGCTGGTTTAACACGAATAATTATTGTTACAGCCATGTCAAACCTTCGAGTTCTCAAGAGTTATCACGGATGATGGTGTTTCACCAAGCCGGTCACTCTATTTTTTTTCTGCTGTGCCTGCCGCTAGTCAAAGGGACGAAAGGTTTTATGAGTTGAGAAGGGTTTTTGTATTGTTTGGTAGACCAACCCTACTTGTGGGAGCATAACAACATGAAAAAGAAAAATTTCTGCCAACGGAAGATTTAATAAAACATTTGAGAATAAAAACCAGTGGCGAAAATACATGAAGTTTCGATAACGACACGTGACCATTTTCGAATGCAAAATGTAGATTAAAGAGGTTGGTAATGTTATATAAATAGTCTAAGAATGAAAGTGTTCAAATGCATTGAAATAAGCAGAGGTATGGGAACAAATAATGTACTTGATAACATGTTTTTCTCAGTGGAATAGAGTCTGTTTGAGTGTTTAGAGAAGGTCTCTTTTTCCTAATTAAGAGCATTTTTTAAATGACGCACTCAAATTTTCCATAGATTTTCTTAAAGAGGCACTGTCATGCTTCATTTGCTGTTTTTAGGTCAAAAATACGTGAAAGGCACTACTTATACGAGTATAAACTCCCAGGCCAGGATAAGCCGCGGCTTGAGAAAGTCGTGAACGTAGATTTTGTACCATTGATACGGGGTGTTCGCGTCTTATGTAAGCCGCGGCCAGAGTAAGCCGCGGCTTATTTTCTCTCGTATAAACGGCCCTATTGTCTCCAAACTTGAAAAAACTGGCCAGTTTTTTCAAAGTTTAATACATTTCCATCCTCTCCATCCTTGGCTGCAAACAACAAAGAATAGCTTCAGTGCACTTCAATGGTCATTGGCAACAAAACTACACCATTATTTTTTGGTTTCATTGATGCAAGGACGTCTTTTAGCGTTTTGAAGTTTGACTAAAATAGCGCGACAATGCCCCTTTAAGGATGGGAGATAGGCAAACAGGAGCAAATTCAAAGAGAAGCAGGAGGCTGCTTTAAAGAGCACCTCTGAGTGTTTGAGTAAGGTGGTTATAGTCGACAACACAGACCTGCATATCCTTACTGGTGAAGTGTACCATCCACCCCTGTTTAAGAACCTTTGACCCTTTTCTCTTGGTGTGCTTGACCGATACAACGATCCTTTGCAGAGGGATGTTGTTGCTCATAGTCGGGGTCAGCTGTGGTGGTTCTCCATCTGGTGATGAAGGGCTCACAGGTTCGCAATATTCCTCCTGACTACTTCGACTTGTACATTCTGCTTCATTCTCAGTGTCGTCAGGTTCTTCAAACGGTATGTCATTCGACAGATCCATTTCAGATAAACTCTCAGAAATGGCGCTTGAGTCATTAGAGTAGAGTGAACCTGCAAAAATTTACATGACCTTTGTTGATGCTCACAGAATTTGCACAAACAGATTTTTCCTCAAGAAAAAAATACATAATTATTTTGTCATTTTGTTACAAGGGGCCAAT
>NC_090880.1:37945022-37952522 GCF_036669935.1 Montipora foliosa | reverse complement strand
AGCCAAGAATTATTTGAAAGAAAGCTCCTGAAATATATTTTGTTGCAATTTGATGCGATTGGGTTTCATGTTTTCACACACACCATGGAATAAGAAGGGTTTTTGGCCTCTAATAGTGTGAAATAAAGTTTATTTGGGAAGCCAACAATAATTTATTTCTTTAAGTTCCTGGTTAATCCAATTTATTGCTACAATTTATTGACTTTCGAGTGTCATGAAATTACATCATTTGTGTGACATAGCTACCTTAACACGAAGATTTTCCAACAATATATCGCTTCAATCCAAGCCAAAAACATTCAGATAATAAAAAACGTCACATTTATTAACCATTTCTTTTTGCTTTTCTGCTTGTCAGCATTGTGATTTGCCATAATTCACAAGTCTGTTTTTGTATTTCATACATGTTTAGATTTTCAATTTCAAACTCTGTTTTGATTGGCCGCTCAATCTCATGATTGTGTAAATAGTTCACCCTGAAGTCAAAATAATATTACAACAAAATTAAAAAAACCAAAGATGGAAGTTTCTTGGCTAAAAAGTATGTTATTTTACTCTGAAAACGATGACTGATTAACATTCTTTCTCGTAGTTCATTCAGTTGACATGAGGTGACCATGTGCACCTTTAAGGTTGCCTAGCACGTGATCAATTTCTTCCTTTGACAGAACATCATAACCATTCCCTTGATTCATAGAAGTCAGAAAGTGCAGAAATTTTCGTGTTTTTTCAATCGATTGCCATTAATCTTTCGATGAGAATTTGATTCAGAGATATATATAAAAACTGTTATTTTTTTCTTCATCTGTCTTTTGGCTTGTCTTTTACTGTTACTCCCAGCTTTTATGGTACTTTTTGGTGCAAACATAAAGCCGAAAAATTTTTTGACTTGGCATCAGATTAGGCTGAAAAGAAAAGGAATTATGAAGCGGAAACAACATCACCAGTCCTTCCTCAATGTGTGCAATAAACAACCAGGCTTTGTAGTTTACCAAAAACTGGTTACCCATTAAACTCTCTGGTTGTCTAGGACAACCGCATGACCGCTAATTTTGAGCACTCCATAATGGCCATAATCAATCTTAAAACTATTGTTTTTCCAACCTTCTTTCCCCTCCTTCCTGAATGTAAGGGGAAGGTTATTTGGTAATTTTAACAGAGCTGACAAACGCAAATCAACAACCTTGCTTCAAACATCCACAGGAGCATCACCACAGTTTCTTTCAAATGTACGGGAACACTGGGGAGCAAGATTGGCGCAGTGGTGAGAGCAATCGCCTCCCACCAATGTGGCCCTGGTTCGATTCCCAGACCCAACACCACAAGTGGGCTGAGTTCGTGTTGTTTCTCTACTGTGCTCCAAGGGTTTTTCTGCTGGTTCTCCGGTTTTCCTCCCTCAGCAAAACCCGGCAAACAGCTGATTCCAACTGGCTGTAAGCTGTGCTCCAAGGTCATTAATGGACCATATAGCAGCAGTCAGAGGCACCATAGTACGCTTTTGCTTTGACCTACATGTAGTTGAGCTGTGTTGTTGCTGTACTTATGACAGCAATTAGTGAGACAGTTCTTCTTCTTATCATGATTATTACTGTTCCAGGCCCCCTAAGCAAAAGGGGCGTGAGAGGGGTGGTAGCTTACTGTGGTTGCTGATAAAAATATTGTAAGGGTCATTTCTTGCATACACCTTGGAGTCATGCCTACAGTAGTCAAGCTATGGCTGTAAAGTGGTCATACCTCTCAGTAAAGGATTGACATCTTTTTCACAGCATGGCCAAGCTTGACCAACATACCAAAGGGTATCACATACAGTATTTTAAAGGCTCAGTGGTCTTGGCCTTTGATACATCCAATGAAGATGACCACAAGATCATCTTGGACAAGGAATGTGATCTGCAGGGGACTCGCCATCCACTAAATCCCATTCTTTATGTTTTGTAACGAGAATATTTTCCTCTTTTGTTTTGATCCTTGGCTAGCAAAAAACCCATTTTTTTCCCATCAGTTTTCTTCAATATTTCAGGTTTGAGATCATGGATCCTGAGATACATGTAAAACACAAACACTGCTTCATCATGGCACCTTTTGAGACCACACAAACTTAGCAGCAAAAGGGTTTTACACTGTATAAGGATTTACGATAATGATACTAAACTCTGATAAATTATGTTGTACATGTACAGTGAGATAAAAACTTAATCCAACCACAAGCACACCTGACATGACAACTTCAATGACAGAGCCTTCTTGCAACTGGTCCACACTTGTTAATCTCTCCAGGATGTTGGCTTTGATGTAGTTGTGACAAAACAACATAACTTTGTCTGTGATACCAACGCACGAGTGGTCTGGAAACTGGAAAGAAAGGAAAATTCAACTGACCTGCAGAAATTATTTAATTTATAAGGTGTGTGGTTTCTAAAAGGTGTGAATCTTGTCAACAAAAGTACTTCACTGTTTTGTAACAGAGGTGTGTTGTTTCAGCCTTCTTGAATTTCTAGAAACTCTTGAGACTATATTCTGCTGCTTAATTCTCCAAGGTGTAAAACTAGAGTGGGCAACAGAATATCAGAATAACTGACCATGTTATTTGCATACAAGTATTGAATGAGGATTTTGCAGAAAGTTTCTTTAAATCAAAGACAGTCTTCTTGAACTTGAATAGCATAAAAGTGTACAGTTCATACGGCTGGTATTATCTTTTGTTGGTAAAAGCATGGCATGACAAACAATAAAATAGCAGTTCAATGCAAAAAAGGCAAAATCGTTTGGTTCACATTGTTAGAAATAAACTATTCTTCTTGTTCTCTTCTCTTCTCTTCTCTTCTTCATCTTTATTATTATTATCATTATTATTGTTATTATTAATATTATTATTATTATTATTATTATTATTGTTATTATTATTATTATTATTATTACTACTACTACTACTACTACTACTACTACTGGTATTATTATTATTATTATTATTATTATTATTATTATTATTATTGATTAAAAAGACAAACGCAACTAGATTCATTTTGACAACGTTTCGACATCATCCGATGTCATCGTCAGGCAATAAATTTTAATCGGATGAAGCATAACTTATAGTACAAGAACAATAGAACAATAGAATAATATATACAATAGTACGCTATCAATAAATGTGAAATCTAAGTAAATAGTTTTGCCCTGACAAAGTCTGACTGCACATTAAGTGATGGTTTTAATTCTTTGATGTAGAACATCTCATGAATTAAGCAATCAAATTTCGATGCACATTTCTTTAAGACACTAATGTGCAGTCAGACTCTGTCAGGGCAAAACTATTTACTTAGATTTCACATTTATTGTTAGCGTACTATTGTATATATTATTCTATTGTTCTATTATTCTTGTACTATAAGTTATGCTTCATCCGATTAAAATTTATTGCCTGACGAAGACATCGGACGATGTCGAAACGTTGTCAAAATGAATCTAGTTGCGTTTGTCTTTTTAATCAATTTTATCACAAGATCTAGACTTGTTGTTATTATTATTATTATTATTATTATTATTATTATTATTATTATTATTATTATTATTATTATTAACACCTACATTATTATTCTCACTAAATGAGAATTTGAATAGTGCAGAGATTCATATCTTTTCCATTTCTTTGAAACAATAGTTAGAGCCTTGTTAACAGATTTGTTAACAGATTTACAAAGCACGCTGGTTTCTGCTTCACAAAGATTACTAAATATCGAACAATATGACAAAGTATATGGTCAAATATTTACAGGTTTTCTCAAATTGATACAGATAACCTACAGTTATTGCCAATAAGTCTGAAAATGTGTTATTGAACAGATTCAGTTTAAACAGCTGTTGCACAAGTTAACAAAATTTGACTTAAGTTCAACTGGTACAAAGATTCGTCACGTTATCTCTTTCATGCAATCTGTAAGCAAAGATGACAGGATGTTTCAAGGTACGATATTCATGTCGCTTAATACTTCTACAAATGCGTTAGCAAAATCAATTTAAAAAACGTAATCAGTTTGAATCTAAACATTATTTAGGACTCTATCCTCAGGTTGCCAAATAATACAGGGATCCCTTCAACTCGACAGCCGAATCAGTTTTGCGTGCATTTATTTTAATTAATCAACATATGAGTTCTGCTCACGCACAAATAATGCACAAGTGCTTATCGGTAAACTGAAACAAATATGGAGACGTTGTCTTGTAGCCATTAAACAGCGTCAAATCTATTAGCAATACGAACAACTAGCTTGAGTACTGAGGTGTAAATCGAGGCAATAAACTGTAGATTTTTTTTTGAAAGAGCGCAACCGAGTGGCCACATGTACATTTGACAACAGGAAGTTAAAAGCAGTCTGTTCATGAATAGCAATATATTTTTCAAGATCGCTTGATTTTCTTCTCTCACGTTATCCAAATGTTTTTCCATGGGCACACTGCTAGAAAATGTCAAGATTAAAAAAAAAAGAAAGTCTCAATTTAACGAAAAATTCGCTGCATAAAACAACATATTAATGAAAGACTCTGAGATCGACATACGAGCGTCTAGCCTATATAAGTTATAAGGAAAATTATGGCATTGTATTTAAAAACAAAAAGCCGAACATAGTCACTTCATCAAATGGATCGGTTGTTCCAGAAGCGTTTAAAAATGACATAATTCTGCACTACCAGGAAGTGGAGAAAGATAATTGCTACCGGTTATTCTATCTCTCTGAATCTAAAGTTAAATTTTACCGGGTAAAATTGCTTTGAGAAGTCTTCAAGACGGTTGGAGGTCGTGTCCAACTGAATACAACCGCGTGACATTTCTCGATGTTTTCATTTCTCGATTTTTGCTTTGTAGTTTAAATGTTCAAATATCTGACCGCTTAAGTTAATTATTCCTCTGTGGTTTGGCAGGATTTTAAATAAAGCTGTAAACTTCAATGATAGAACAAAAATTAGCTGACCGTTTAGAAAGAGAACTAGATGTCATAAAGACCTGTGAGCGTGCAATCCGTTAAATAAACTAAAACAACACAATAATCCTCCCATAGCTCATTCTAAGGATGGCGGTAAACTTGAGAGACAGTAGTTGGAAAACCAACAGTACACAAAATAATGCGCAATTAGGATTTAAGCAGAGCGGGAACATCAGATCAGATCTATTTTCGATTTTCGTCAAGTTCCACCACAAAAGATGACACCACCCGTACGAATTGTACGATTTAACGCCGTTCAAGTTTGACAAGAGTATCTTCGATTTAAGAAACTTTCTTCTGCGTCGGTGGTTTAAATAATTACGATACCTTTTGATCAAGAAAGGAACAAGCCAGTTCCATCAGAGAATGAAGAGTCTTGCCTTCAAAACCGTATGTCTCTCGAGCGAGACCACATTGCAACGTTATTCCCCTCGAACGACGAGGCAAGTCTTCTGTCATGACGTTTTTCTTCTACACACAAACCATCCAAGAATTAGCTCCCAACATCAATCAAACTCGACTTGAAAAGGCGACAAATTTCGCTGACCAAAGAGTTGTTGGTCGCTACTGAAAATATTTCCCAAACAATATGGGCGATAACATTGTCACGTGACTAGAACATATTGCCCGGCAAAAAGGCTAATGCCAAAACGCTTTTCCGGTTTCTATTACTTCCGGTGTTAGTTCACTTATTTCCACAAAACTGCACTTGGTAGGATTGAATTTACCCTTTTCCATCACTGAATTAAGCCATTCTGAATTCCAGTTGTGCTCAAAATCATGCCTCTTTGCTTCGTAAGGTAGTATCCAGGGCAGAAGGAAACCTTGATTTTTTTCCTTTTACAACCAACATAATCGTCGATCACGTACACTCTAAGAGAAATTAACTATACTCTTCATTATTTACTTACTTTTTTAAAAAAAAAAGGTGCAAAAAAGGTCCATACAGAAAAAAAAAACCTAAGTACTCTAGTGAAAAACAAAATAAGAAATTGTTGACAAATATGAAGCCAGGTTTATAATATTTTGCGTACAATTCATTCATCCGCTTGGTGGTTAACTGTGACAAATATGTTTACTATCAATACTAAAGCTACTTATGACGTAAACGTCTGAACTCTCTCAGCAGACGTCATAATGACGTCATGACCTTCAGTCTTCGTCATAGCTCCTTTCAAAAATAAAACAACAGCTTAATTCTGTATTTATTCAAATATGGTTGATGTTTGCTTTCATTAAAATTCCTTAGAAACATTTTAACTGGTGTAAGAACAAACGTTATTGATATATATAAAAATTGATTAAATTCATGTGTCGATGCATTTGTTAGTACCAGGCACGAATCGAGTCAGAATAAAGGTGAATAAATCTTGTTTTTTTTGGCAAAGAATAGTCGGAGCAGAGTTTTCCTATTTGGTATTTTTCTTTTAAACAAAGAAGGGATAATAATAATATGTGATGGACGTCATTTAAGCGTTTATGATTGAAAAAAGCTAAATATTGACCAAGCAGGCTATATATATAGGCAAACGATCTCTGTTAGCGTTTGGTTTTTGTGAGTCAAAGGAAAAACTGCGTGAAACTATAAGGCGAAAACAACTTAGTGTTTTTTTTTGGTCTTATTTAAACCAAGGTATCCCAGGGTCGGTTTTAAACTTATATTTTGAAACAGTGGTTGTGTTAATCCCCTAACCGAATACATCTCCTTCTAGCAAACACTCTTTATGTTTCAGTGCAACACAATTTCTAGGTTATTTGACATATCTGACAAAGTCTGACAAAGGCACTATGTTGATAGAGCTTATCAGGTACTTAAGTAAATTCTTATTCATCTCCAAAGCACCTGTCTCGGTACTTGGTGAAGGAAACCATTTACGTTGTTCGGAAAATTTTATTCCATTCTAAACCAGTCATAAGGAAACAGTTACCGGGGACAGTCGTGCACCAGTGCAAAAAGAGAATTTTAACTACAAGGAAACTTAATTCCTGGGTTAAAGTGTTCGTCACCAACCTGGACTGGGGTGAAGCATAAATGCTAGGGCTCTCTCAGTTCGCCCAAAGCCACCCAAGTTGCACTGTCGGCAGAGAAAAAAGAAGAACAATTAGTCAATCAATACTTTATTTCTAAGTAACTTGAAACCAATCTTCTATTACATAACATGAGCCATATACTGTTACATAATCATTATTACATAACTTAAAATGACAATAAAATAAAAGATAAAATTGACGTATAAATATATTTAACTTCAAAACATATAAGAATACCTTTACATCAAAACTATTTATACTCATTGCTGAGTTTGTTAGATAAATATTTGACTCGCTGCTTTCTCAAAAACAATATGATATTTACTTCTTATAATATTTTCGACGAAAAGTTTAAAACTTCGAGATATCTCCATATTAATGTATAAAGTAAAGAATGGTCTTGCACCGAATATTATATATATTAATGAACTATTTAAGCAGAAAAACTCCAGATATTCACTAAGAAACTGCCACTCCAAAATCCCTA
>NC_090880.1:37925022-37930022 GCF_036669935.1 Montipora foliosa | reverse complement strand
TTCTTGGTTTTGTCATAGACTGCGCTTGAATGTCTAAGCTTTAGCGTGACGTGGTATTTACATGACGGCCGAGTTGATTAAAATTAAGTGACTTATTTCGGGGAATATGGCTGTCTGAACAGTTCCGGTATTGGAAAAATTATCATTTTATTGTTTTTTAGTTCTTCGAGAGATAAACTTACGCTTTTGTAGCAAAACTCAGTGACAGATGTTTTCTAAGTTTACAAATCTCTATAAATTTGGGAAAACGCTTCTTCGCATGACTTGCATAAGAAAAATTGCCGCTGACCTACGCATGAAACTCCATCGCCGATCACGCCATCATTGCACGCGCAGTTATAGCTCCCCTCAGTATCTGTGCACGTGGCGTCCACGTGACAGTCATTACTTCCTGTTGCACATTCATCTATATCTGGGTAAACGAAATATAATGCATAGTTAGCAATTATCTACTAGAACTCGTCATAAGTACTGAGGGTCAGCTTTCGCTACTTCGGTCTGATAGGAATCAGTATCTTGAACAAACGAACTAAGAACTAAAAAAATTAAATGTCCTCATGTCTGATGTGAAGTAATTTGCAACTCCTGGTTTACTATCTTTAGTTCCAGTGTTTTGAACACGCCTGCATGCCCGCCCCCTCCCCCTCCAACGTATGTATTTTCCCATGTTTTCGTGAATTATTAGCATGAGTATGAATGGAGGAACTAGGAAATTTCAAAAAATAATGAAATAAATAAAGTCAAAGAAGGTACGCAAGAACACGCCTCTTGTTTTAGTAAAAACGCCTGCTTGATCTATGCCTTTCATTCCTCACTTCTACCTGTGCATACGAATATCAAGGTTAAAATAACATAAGAAATGATCGGCTCTTACTTTGGCATATTTTACCATCTCCAGAAAATCCTGTCTTACAAATACAGGTGAATGAGCCCGCAGTGTTGCTGCAGAAAGCGTCAGCGGAACAGTCATGTGATCCAGAGAGACATTCATTGGAATCTAAATTTTTTTGAGAAGAAATACCTTCTGCATAAAATGATGTTTCTTGTTGACCTTTACATTTCTCTTTTCAACGCATTCAGTCTAAAGCTATAAATATTAATTCACTAACTGACTAACAATCCATCGATCACGCTGTAACTGATAAATGGAGTGTTGATTATTTTTTGGAAAACAGGGTTACGGCCCAATAAAATCACAAATATACAAGGAAACGAACTGAAATTCAATTTCAGAGATAACAATAAAGAGAAAGAAATATAAGGGGGATATGATTGAGAATGAGTGATACGAATTTGGAATAGCAGGATGCCTTTTTTGTATGAACAACTCTCAGTTCCTGTTTTAAACATTGACTACTCTTGGTCAGGAAGACCCTTTTCTTTTTTACATACCTTTTTCGCAGTTTTGTATTTCAGGCCAGTTAGATGGACACACGCAGTGGAGCCGACCTTGATGATTGGCTACACAGGAAGCAGCAGGAGGGCAAGAGATATCACCACACAACTTCTGTTGAAAACAAATTAGGCCGGCTGTCTTAAGCCATGAATCCAAGTCTGGCTTATAACGGGGTTTAGTGAATAGAAAATTCAAAACACTTGCAAACGGAAAGAAGTGTTATCTCGCGATATATGCAGCTTGTTTTCCCTTATCCTTAACTTTGATATAGAAGTGGAATAACTTCAGTTTTCCTTTTACAAACGCTAGTTTTTAATTTTAATTTACCGAATATCAGTTTGTGTCACATAAATTCACTCTTCACGATTTGAGCAATTATGCAAGGTAAAAGTGTTAACTGCTGGTAGGTTTAGCAGTTTACCAGTGACATTATTGACAAAGCTTGCCCCACTGAGGAATATTGGTCGAACTGAATCAGAGAGCTCCAGATTTCGATTCAAATCCAGTGCTCTGAACTGCTCAACCACTGCGCGTCTAGGGGTTTTCACTAGAGTGCATTTTAGTTTATATGGTGATGGTGAATAATCCTTTTTTTAACTTTTCGCAATCAAGTTGGGTAGTATTTTAATAGTATACTTACAACCGCTGGGTGATACGAGAAGCCTTTCTTGAATACCAAATCTTCCGGATGTTGATAATGATCTGAGACACTCAGCTCACATACAAACTTGTCCCCAGATCCCATCGTTCCAAGATTGTACGATAAGCATGTTTGCTCCAAATAACACTTCATTTGACAAAAGTCATTGTCATCCATCAATATCGACCTTATCACGTGATGTTCTAAATATCTGTCTTCCTCGGGTGCAGTAAACTTTAGAACTCTGCAAGTATCTAAGCCCATAATATTATCACATATTAAAGAAAAAACACGAACAACTCTACTGAAGTGTAACAAACACGTTACGGCAAGTGCTTTTGTCAACTTCATTGTGAATTTAACATAAGATGAACAGGCTTAGATAGTAAAATGAGAAGACGATGGCAGAAATTATTTGTTTTCAAGTTAAGAGTGTTAAGTTTTTCTTTTAAAAATGTCTTTCATCAATTTTGTGCGGAGTGTGGTATTGAGTACGTTACACCAAATTGTTTCGTTTTATTGGCAAATGAAGTAGCTGAAATAGAAGGTTAGGCATTAACCTTATGAAACCAGCACACAGTTAGGTAAATATCTGGCTTATTGAAACCCCTGACGTGAAGTAAACCCCGACGCAGCGAATAATCAACGCGGGATTCTTTTAAAGCAAGATATGTTGATTTAGGTTAAGGCGTTTCATTGTGGAAATACGTAATTATACACCTAAATTTCTTAGCACGAAACAGAGGGAAACTCTTCCTGCTATATCATAAATTTCAAACAGCACGAGCGGGCATCGAGAGGTCAGAAAGAAAAACAGAAAACGCAAAGCAATTAAAACACAAATAAAGTCAGTTATATTAAACTGGCTCCGCTCTTAGTAGCATTTCTGAGAGTATTTACGAAACACTCACATAAAACAACAAATCCAGCCAATGTTTCATGCTATTCTGGGAATATATGATTCAGTTTTGTTGAAGAACTGAATTCTCATAATAGTCCAAGAAAGCGCGCTTGTTAGAGTTAAATATTTTTTTTGTTTCTCTTTTAATTTAAGAAAGCTAATCTACTTGCGAGTTAAAGCTCTTTCGTAATAAAATTTTATGTTTACCTACTGAAAAAGTTTAATATCATGACGGTTTAAATTTTTGCATACGAAGAGCTGTATTAAAACCCCACACACACAGTTATATTTTCTGGAACACTTGGAAGTCAATGATACAGGGCAAGAATTTTGCATCAGTAAAAATCTAGAAATGAAGTGTTTGTTACTAATCTTTTAAAATGACAACAACGAAACGGCCAATTTGACACAAGTGTTAAAAACCAGCATAAACAGACACAGTCAAGCTAAATTGGCTCACCTTCAGAACAGGTCCAGACAGCAAAAAGCAGCGTCAAAACATTCGCAGTAAAGAAGGTAGTCGTTGCCATTTAAGCGGCAATTCTGAAGAAATTAAAGATAAGAAAGTGTGCTTCTTAAGAAAAGAAAGTGTGCTTCTCAAGAAGTGACCTCAATTTTGTTTCATTGCAAAACATATGGCTCAAGCCCAATTTTGGCATACTGATTAAAGTTCTACGCAAATAGTAGACAACAATGGGACATTTTAGCAAAACAATAGAAATTAAGCCTCATCTTTGTCACCAGTTTGGTAAGTTATCATTTGTATGCGAGTGCAATCAAGGAATTACGCTACGAGTAATATTCCAAAAGTCTCCCGAGTGCGAGTATAAATTTTTAATTGCTCGAGCTTTCACATGATTACCCATTTATCAAGCGACCAAGAAAATAAGAACGCGCGCGCTCTAATTTGGGCTGCGGTACAAATTCAAAATTAACGATGCTTTGACCAGCTATCTGAACCAATAACAAATGGATTAATTTCATCAGTCATACAACAAACGCCGAGGTTTAATACATCTAAGAATAGCTACAGTTCATTTGCATAAGTAGAATAAGCTAATAAAATTGCTGGAAGGAAAATATTCAATCGTTGCCAAATTCTCGGACCATGCCAAAAATTTAATGATTCTTAAAAGTAAACGTATCCAATAAGGAGCAAATAGTTGCTATGCTGTTCTAGTTTGCATGCGACCACCAGCAGCTGAAGTTAATGAGCACAGAACATTGTCAAACGGTCATTGATAGGCTCCTACAGAAGGTTCAATAAATATCGAGCGAAAATCCGAATGTTCGTTCACTTTGTTAAATGTTTCATTTTTCTAAAAGTATCATTCAAAAGCTCATACTGATTTTCAACTATTTTGTTAAAAGCCAATAGTACTTCCCTTACGCTTACTTTGCAGCCAATCTATATCTGTCTTGTATTGAAAGTGATGTAACAAACATACTAAGAACCTCGTGTGACGTGTAATCATCCCCCCACCCCCCCACCCCCCCCCCAAATATAGGCTTTTTCCAGAACAACCCATACTCATATCACACGAGAACGTTTCAATGCTCAGCGCGGCGGGTGGTGTCGCAGTCACCTATCAAAACAAAGGCCTTTACGAACGAAAAAATAAAAGACCGAAGGAGATTAGCTCACCAGGTCTGGCATGCCTACCCTGAACAATCTTTATTTCCCAGCAAGGATTGAAAGCTCACGCCGGGTAAATATTTTTTCTGCACAGAAAATGTGCCAGGTGGCTCAAATTATAACGTTGCAGCTTTGGAGACACTTCAAGTTGAGCTAAGTTCATGAAAAACGAGGAACTGTAGATATATTTTTGACAGTAATAAACTTTTATTAGATGAGATCTTGTTCCCCACTACATTTTATCCGTTATGAAAGAATTGTTGAATAAACGGAAATATTAATGTGTTTAGCTGTTGACTTAAGGTTTTCGCTCTAACGACGAGGATTTTAGGAGCTGCATAGTACCCTGCCTACTCGATTCTACTTGGGCACACTTTTAAAGACGGAGAAATCCGCGATTCGTAATCAACTATCATGCTATATTGAA
>NC_090880.1:37907522-37917522 GCF_036669935.1 Montipora foliosa | reverse complement strand
TTAGTGTGGGTCTACCGCAAACGGCGTGTGCATAAGTGAGTTGTTTGAGCGTTCCGAGGAAGAAGCTTAATAGAACAAAAAGCAATATGCTCACAAACGACATACTGTCATTGCACGCTTCGCCACAACTTGATCGCGCAAACAAATGATATTTGGTATGATCACGCTCAATCATATGGTTTTGCCTGTCAATAAAAGGCATTATTATACTTATTATACTTAGGATCGAAATTCTCCAATCACAATTAGCTATTTTAACAACCTGTTTCCTCAGAAGGACGTCTCTGAAGCTGCCCAATCAAAACATGACGACTTCCATCCACTTAGTGCTATAAATTCACACAAACCACCAACGCCTGCCATCCTTTGGTTATTTCAGGAGGGATTAGTTAATATCAGTCTATCGTTAGAATCTCTCGACTCCTGTCTCGTGTTGCTTTCGCACACCCACTAAAATTCGCTCATTCCTGGTCGTTTTATTCCTACTCGTTTAGAACCAAACAACTACCTCCTAAATGTCAACACCAGTAAATGATCACGCAAACGAAGCCAATGGCGAGAAATAATATTTCAACTGAATAGCTTGAAATAAAATTTGCGCGAAATCTCTCTCTTTAAAAAAGTTAAAGAAATATAAGGGCCGTTTATACGAGAGAAAATAAAACGTGAACAGCCCATATAAATGATGCAAAATCTACGTTCACAGCTTTCTCAAGCCCCGGCTTATCCTGGCCTGGGAGTTTATACTCGTATAAATAGTTCCTTTGGCGTATTATGTACGCCGCGTCCAGAGTAAGCCGCGGCTTATTTTCTCTCGTATAAATTAACGACCCTATTGTTGTTTTCTCAAGTTAACAATAACTTCATTTTACACAAGAGTGACTATACTAAAATCTTTTTCTGACCTTAATTAAAAACGATCGCCAGCTGTAATCATTTGCCAGAACGATCATGCCTACAAATTCCTGTCATCTTTATTTAATGCGTATTAAATTTCAACTCACTTATGCAAATTAGTTAAACTCGAATACTACACAGCACAATGAATCACAACAGTTGAAACATCTCACAAAAACCTTTTCCAGCATGAAATTTATTGAAACTAACAAAATATTTGCTATTGGAGACAAAAAAACCCTTTCTATTCCAATTCCGTGCGTGCAAACAAGAAACAATCCGTCTCACAAACCATACGATATGCAAATAAATATATTTTTCAGTTCAAGATTGAACTCTTTCCTAAAGAACCTTTTCCAAAGCGCAAAATAGACAACAACCTTTCTTTCCAATAATTCTTCACTGTCACATTTTCAATTATTTTTTTACCTGAAAACTGTACAGCTTGACTGCAAATTAAATGCAAATTGCCAGACAAATGAGATGCCACTCGGTAAACACTGTGATACATTCAAGACATTCGATTCCTTTTACACCCATACTCAATTTCCCACTTACTGTCAGTGTTCTACATACCAGCACAGTTTATAAAATAAGATTAGAAACAACACACACTTTCTCATATCCGACCGCAATTGTTCTCGAAGACCATCCCTCGTCGCTTTTAAGATTCCAGATATTTATTTTCCCCGCCTGTTTCGTTATTCCAATTGACGTTCCATTCTTGATCTCATAAAGGTATATTTTTGCCACTAAAACGCCATCCCCGTTACCACGACTTTCGACGCCATTGCGGGTTTAATAATTAAACGTTCATCTGTGTGTACCAAGGAAATCTACGTATTCCCCCAGCCCCCTCAAACCTAACAAAATACACAGACAAGACTCTATGCACAAAGCCACTACTTAGCAGGGGAGTGACAGGCAAGACTTTTACCGACACGGAAAAAAATAATAAAAAAAACACGAAACTAAACACAGATTCCAACTGGTTTGCCATAGGCAACCCAGTAAAAATATGTATTTCTGTGATATATTAAAACGATCAATTATTAACAGCATGACTTGACCCCATTTAAGTCAATCGGTCTCGATCGTTTAAGGATATCTGAGAAATTTGACGGCTAATTTTGGCTCGCTCATTTGACGGTTGACGGTAAAAATATTCCGTTTTTGACGGTTGACGGTTAAGTTTTGGGCCATTTGACGGTTGACGGTTAACCCCATTGAGACCCTCTTGACTCAGAAGACTCGAAAATTAATTTTATCCGTGGATACGAGATAGCAGCCGAACGGGACGTGTTGTGCGAATGTCCGCAGAGTTCATCACTAAAAGAATTACACATACAAAATTTGACTGCTTAGTGTACGAAACGCTTTTTATAAGAGCTTTAAAGCCAAATCCAAACGTGCAATCAGACTCCATTCGTGCGAAAGTAGTTTTATAATCTCAGTTCGCACCCTCTTATGTTAATTCTTCGCGCTAAAATCGCTCTAAATGCTGTAATTTGCATGATCTTCATTATATTTTCCTTGATAACGGAGTCATGACTATACACCGAAACGTCGGATTTTATCGTTCGTTTTTACAGTTTTATGTGAATTTTTCCTTCAAGAGAGATTTTCTTCACTTATTTCTGCAAGTTTCTCTTTCTCTTCAACGACATTCAGGAGGCTTGTCATTTTGTTGTGTAAATACGTGATGAAGTCGTTTCTGTTTAGTACTGCCTCTAGGCATTTCTACCCACCTGCTACCACCTGCTAAAGGATGGGTTGTTTTAAAAACATTTGCATATTTTTCAGACAAAATATAGCTTTCAAAAGGAGGGCTAGTATTTGAACAAAGTCAAGTTATTCCACCAGTCATTTCTATATCCCTGATATATAAAGCGTAATTTGTCTTTCTAAAACTTACGAAAATGAACATTTTAGTTTTCTTCAAAGGGGTAGAGATTCTTCATACTGGCGTTGTAAATGCACAGATAGTTTCAATAATCGACGGTTGTGTACAATTTGTCATAAGCATATTATGTTGACACTCTTGACAAATCTTGAAAGGATCATCTATTTCTGTTGCAGTGGCAAGAAAATAACAATTCAAGTTTCTGGCTATTAAGTGAAATAACTGATCCAGGGAAAACGTCTAACCATGCATTTTGAATTTTATTCGATCTACAAAGAAAAGCACATTGCTCGGGATATAAACGACATAAATTGGCGCTGAATTACAATACTTTAAATCTCAAATACTTTCTAACTTCTATGACGGTCTCCAGTCAGGTGAGATAGAAAATTTCCGAAACTGAGGTCAGTTAGCCACAGAGTAGTGAAGCATGGTGTACCCCGAAACGAAAGCAAACAGCTTAATTGTCACTCGGCGAACTAGAGATCAATATTGCTTAAACGGATGATCTTAATTCTCTCACAAATAACAAAGAATTACGAAATCCTTCATCGAGCTTCCTTGAAACAGTATATACTAGAAGATCACTCTATGGATGTCTCTAAGGAAACTCAGGTCAGTTAGCCACAGACAGGCGAAACATGGTGTACCCCAAAACGAAAGCAAACAGCTTAATTGTCACTCGACAAACTTAAGATGAATCGGTTACTTAAACGGTGCTCACTTCGCTTACAAATAACAAAAAATTACGAGATCATCGTACAAATTTCCTTTAAGCCATACTAGAAAGTCCACACTCTAAGTGTGACATAGCGGCACCAAATTAGCACCTATTGTATATTACATTTCGCATACGCATATGTAAGTAGGTTGGCACATTATGCATGTAACATAGCGGCACCTAATTAGCACCTATTGTATACTACATTTCGCATATGCATATATAAGTAGGTTAGCACATTATGCAAGAGCAGAGAGCACACACAACCACGCGGTGTGTGTGAATAACGAGAATAAACTCCATCGACATCCGACTACATGGTGGCAGCATTTTACAAGAGTAATCGCTAGAATCAAATCGAAAGAGGCCAGCAGAAGCGAATTATGGCAACAGCAACGTCTTTTGCGTCGCCACAGATGAACTGGGACGCTCCTGATCCGATAATTGCATTCACAAGATTCAAACAAAAATGTCAGCTTATGTTCTCAAGCGTTCTCAAAGACGCCGATGACGAAGAAAAAGTGAGCTATATTTTACTCTGGTCGGGTGAAAAAGGTCTGGATATTTACAACAGTTGGACATTCACAAAGGAGGAAGAGAGGAAAAAACCAGCCATTATTTTCGAACGGTTCGAGAATCAATTGGAGCCGAAGACGAGTCATCGAATTCACAGATACACACTACAAGGAATGCGACAAGAACAAAGCGAGCCAGTGGATGATTTTATCTCAAGATTAAAAAACCTAGCAGCAAAATGTCAATTTCGCGACAGCACCGAAGTCGAAGACAGAGTTCTAGATCAGCTTATTTGGGGGTCAAAAAACCCCGATGTCCAGAAGTCCCTCATAGGCCGAGACAAATCATTGACCCTTGCAGGCGCTATCGAGATTGCAAGAAGCCACGAGGCGACAAGTAAACATATGAAGACATTGGCAGGAAGTAGCGAAAGCCATCAAGAGGATAGAAGTGTAGATGCCATTCATAAGGAACAAGAAAGGGAATCCTGTAACAACTGCGGAAAACAACACCCGAGGAACAAATGTCCAGCCTACGGTACACTATGTCGAAAATGCGGCAAAGCTAATCATTGGCAATCTGTCTGCCGATCCAGTAAACGGAAACAATTTATCCAAGGAAGAAAGCCGGTTTTCAAAAAATCTATTCACACGATTGAAGACAGGGGCGATGAAGACGATGATGAAATTCTCACAATTAGTACAATCGAGGTTAACACCATAGAAGACACGCAACATTCGATGACACATGACACACGCGATGAAGTCTTTGCAACACTGGAAATAACCCAGCCTGAAAAGAAGCGGAAAATTAATCTCCAGTGCAAGGTGGACACAGGTGCACAGAGCAATGTTTTGCCTATCAGGCTACTTCGCATAATCGCCCCAGAGAAGTTTGATGACGAAGGAAACCTCAAACCAGAAGTACTGGAAAAGAATGAAGCCGTCCTCTCAGCATACGGTGGCTCTGTAATTAAGCAGCTTGGCACTATAAACATCTTGTGCAAGTACAAAGAGAAGAAGATTAACTGCATTTTCTACGTCACGGATACTTCAGGGCCAGCTATCCTCGGTCTAAAAGCGTGCATTGCACTAAAACTAGTCTCCCTCCACTGTACGCTAGGAACAAATCAATTAAACCAGGCTGATCCAAATAGCAGCTTCAATTCTCCAGCTCAAAATCCGGGTACTTGCAAGAAAAACTCGAGTTACATTGGAAGTCATATACCACTAGAAGAGCGGCCATCAATCACAAGTAAACAAGAGCTGATGGATATGTACCCAGAATGTTTCAATGGTACAGTTGGATGTTTTGATGACTACACATACCACATCACACTGGATCCTGAAGTATCACCGGTGGTCCATGCACCCCGCAAAGTACCTATAGAGTTGAAAGACAAATTACAAGCCGAATTACGTGAGATGGAAAGCCAAGATATCATTGCGAAAGTAACCCAACCTACGGATTGGGTTAACTCCCTGGTCATTAGAGAAAAAGAAAATGGGCGACTTCGGTTATGCCTCGATCCCAAAGACCTGAATAAGGCGATCAAAAGAGAACATCATCCCATACCCACTCTAGAGGAAATCACACCCAAATTATCAGGAGCAAAGCTTTTTAGTAAGCTCGACGCTCGCAATGGCTATTGGAATGTCAAACTAGATGACGAGTCCTCGTACCTGACAACATTCAATACACCATTTGGTCGGTATCGTTTCCTCAGAATGCCGTTTGGCCTACGAATGAGTCAAGATATTTTCCAGTTCAAGATTGATGAGACGTATCGTGATTGCCTGGGAGCCATTGGTATTGCAGATGACGTCACAGTCTATGGAAAGAACGATAAAGAGCATGACTTACACCTACATGAAACCATGGAACGTACCAGACAGGCCGGCATCAAGCTCAATGACGAGAAGTGCGTTATCAAAACAAAGGAGTGCAATTTCTTTGGTATGCTCTACACACCAGACGGTGTCAAACCCAGCCCAGATAAAGTCAGAGCCATAGAAAGTTTAGAACCGCCTAAAGACAAGAAGGAGCTTCACACCTTTTTGGGGATGGCAACCTACATGAGCTCATTCATCCCCAATTTAGCTGACCACACTGCCCCCTTAAGAAACCTCTTAAAGGAGAACGTTGATTTCACATGGAATCCATCACATTCGAAAGCCTTTGAGAAGGTGAAGGCATTGATATGTACCACAACGACCTTGGCCTACTATGACAGAAAGGAACCAGTTGTCCTCCATGTTGATGCATCAATTAAGGGCTTGGGCGCAGCTCTCTTCCAAAACGACAAGCCAATAGCCTTTGCATCGAAAGTACTTACCCCTGCGGAGACCAGATATGCTAATATCGAACGGGAACTATTGGCAGTGGTATACGGCTGCGAAAAATTCCATTCGTATCTCTATGGAAGATCGTTCGTGGTTAAAACAGACCATCGTCCCCTGGAACAGATCCATAAAAAGAACCTGATGCAAGCACCTCCACGCCTTCAAAGAATGCTGTTGCGGTTACAACCTTACGACTGCGTCATTAAATATCTTCCAGGAAGAGAAATGGTTACAGCTGACGCCCTGTCACGCCTTTCGCCGTTGGATGAATTTGAAGTGTCGGACATGAATGTGAAAGTTCACCATCTAATCAGAATCACCCCAGTAAAAATGGAAGAGTTCAAAAAGGAAACTGCGAAAGATGAAACCCTGCAGCTTCTAGCCCACAAAGTTATGCAAGGTTGGCCTGACAGTGGGAAGAAAATCACTTCGGCGCTAAAACCATACTGGCCCCTACGAGATGACATATCAGTAGAAGATGGGCTGATACTTCTTGGAAGCCGTGTTATAGTACCTGAACCCTTGAGAGGCAACATCTTGCAGCAAATCCACGGAGGGCACTTTGGTATGGAAAAATGCAAGCTACGAGCCAAATCCTGTGTTTACTGGCCAGGCATATACAAAGAAATTGAAAACCTTGTAAACTCATGTTGTGTCTGCCAGAAGTACCACAATTCCCAGCAAAAGGAGCCAATGATACCAACAGAGATCCCTTCAAGACCGTGGAAAACACTGAGCGCAGACCTTTTCTACGCTCAACAGTCGTGGTTCCTCATAGTTGTCGACTATTATTCCAAGTTCCCATTTGTCAAGAAACTTCAAAACCTTACATCCGGGGCTGTTGTTAATGAAATGAAAATGCTATTCGCAGAAAACGGAATCCCAGAATCTCTTCAATGCGACAACGGCACTCAGTTTACATCCGGCGAGTTCCATCAACTGGCAAGCCAGTACGGGTTTGAAATTGTGACGTCATCTCCACATTACCCACGTGGCCATGGGTTCGTTGAACGTCAAGTCCAAACGGTTAAGAAGACGATCCTGAAATGCAGAGAGACTAAAGAAGACATAGATCTAGCCCTACTGGCTCTACGAACAACGCCCCTGAGTTCCAATATACCGTCACCAGCTGAATTACTGAATGGCCGAGTATTTAAATCCACACTTCCTGGTAAGATCCAGCCATCAAAGAACCAAGAGGAAGTTAGAAATTGGCTCAAAGCGAGACAAGACAATCAATGCCACTATTACAACAGACACACCAAGGAGCTCCCTGAATTACACAGAGACCAAGCTATCTATGTACAAGACCCTGTGAGAAAGACATGGAATCCTGCTAGGGTCATAGATCGGGGAGAGACACCCCGCTCATATCTCATAGAAACTGGAACTGGTGCCCAATTGCGAAGGAATAGAATCCATCTTAGACCGAATAATGCTTCCAACAATTCGGCAAACAACTCTTCGGACTCCGTGTCCCAAAGAAGCATGACTGCACAATATTCAAGCGCCATTCTACGAGAATCCACCGCGGCAGGCAATTCAGCAAATGACCCATCAAGTGGCAAGTTGACTATACAGCCTTCAAGCTCCAACCCACAATGCTCTAGTGTAACAGGAGAAGCCGAGAAAGGACCAAGAAAATCCCGCGCGGGACGTGAAATCCGGGCATCGGAAAGACTTAATCTCTGACGCTTGCTTTAATAGTTGATATTAGTATGATACATAAACACTAGACAGAAAATCCCTATATTGTTACCAGTTTTATTCGTTTTCAACATATGTACAAGATATATTGGCCCGAATGAAGATATTGTGTTTTGTTTGTTTTCCATTTTATTAATATAGTTTTAAGAGAAGGGGATGTGACATAGCGGCACCAAATTAGCACCTATTGTATATTACATTTCGCATACGCATATGTAAGTAGGTTGGCACATTATGCATGTAACATAGCGGCACCTAATTAGCACCTATTGTATACTACATTTCGCATATGCATATATAAGTAGGTTAGCACATTATGCAAGAGCAGAGAGCACACACAACCACGCGGTGTGTGTGAATAACGAGAATAAACTCCATCGACATCCGACTACACTAAGAACTAACATTTATCATCAGTTTTAAGATGAACATGGAACAAATGTCGAAGAACTCCACGATTCTCGAGTTACTCGTTGTTGTCCCCGACTTTCAATTTGGCGAAAGCATCACCCAATTGTTGCAAATCCGTCTTCGCGTTGACTTTCGTCATTTCTTCAAAATACTCTCCATGGATTTCTACGGGAACCATTAACTCTTTCAGCTGCCGGGTAAATTTGCCATCTTCACCCTCCTCGCTAGGTTTAGACATTTTACGCACAATGCAGATGACATGAATGTAGCTACTGAATTGCTGCTCTTCCCTTGGCGTGGCAGTAAATGTAGTCGTAATCTCAACAACATCAGTGAAGTTTTCCCTGAAGATAAGCATCATTCTGGGCATGCTAACTTGCTCATTTAAGGCGACTTGTCTGACTCATCTTCTATCCGAAAGTGTGGGTAGAGTTGATCGTATTTGCTCCAATAATGTCTTGCTGTATTCCTGTTATTTGCAAGACTAAATAGTCGCGGCTGATCTTCGAACGGATTCTGTAGCTTCGCCCTGTTTCTTCTACCAGCGTCGGGACCTATCGCCGGCCATAAACGTCGTGGGACACCGGCTGCCTCTAGCATGCACATACGTACAACTGCAGATGCCGTTCGACCAAATGCTGTATTGGCGTATGCTTCTCTTTCTCCACCGAACATGAACCTGCGGTCTTCGTTATCGTCGTTGCTTTCTATGTCTGTAAGGGTTGCTGCTTGGATGTGCGTCACTCGCAGACGGTTTTGATTCCTTAGCTCCGTGAGAGACTGAAGGACTATGTCGAACGCAGGGTCTGTTTGCACAAAAATGATCTCAGCTTGATTCATGTTGCACCTTGCTCGTACTTCGACTTGGCCTAACGCCCAGACGCTTGATCGTTCACTGAACAAGAGGCTACAAGTAGCCTATACTCGGGCCTGCAAAAGTACAGTGAGTGGTGTATGGTTAATTTAGCGCTAAAGAAAAGAACAGAGAGAAGTTTGTCCTTCTCACATCGGCCTTACATTGCGATTCTCATGATGTTCGACTGTGTATGTAGTGAATACCTGGACCCAGATTAACTTCATTACAGGTGGTGACAATGACCACTGTATCATGGGAACGAGGTAAAATAGTGTATTTATGCCAAAGTGGCTAAGCCTGACATTGTTTTTTACTGATCGATGGGTATTCTTGCTCAGTGTTTGAGAAAGGAAACGGTAATTGAACGGCTTAAGATGAAACGAAATGACTCGTCGAAACATCTTTTGCAGAAAAAAATGAAAGAGAAACGAAGGTGAGATGTGAAAACATCTTTCCAAGATGACCAAACTTTCGTGCAGTGGTGCACGTAAAGGTCACTTTGTCACGTGTGCGACACGTGAAGATGTGCACTATATCTCGACACTTGAAAATACTTCCAGAAGTGCAAAAGTTCCTTGAGGCCATGCCAAATGAATCCATAGCACGAGAATCAAATATTTAAAATATACCATTTGTTGTAATTTAAA
>NC_090880.1:37900022-37902522 GCF_036669935.1 Montipora foliosa | reverse complement strand
TATTGCTTAAACGGATGATCTTAATTCTCTCACAAATAACAAAGAATTACGAAATCCTTCATCGAGCTTCCTTGAAACAGTATATACTAGAAGATCACTCTATGGATGTCTCTAAGGAAACTCAGGTCAGTTAGCCACAGACAGGCGAAACATGGTGTACCCCAAAACGAAAGCAAACAGCTTAATTGTCACTCGACAAACTTAAGATGAATCGGTTACTTAAACGGTGCTCACTTCGCTTACAAATAACAAAAAATTACGAGATCATCGTACAAATTTCCTTTAAGCCATACTAGAAAGTCCACACTCTAAGAACTAACATTTATCATCAGTTTTAAGATGAACATGGAACAAATGTCGAAGAACTCCACGATTCTCGAGTTACTCGTTGTTGTCCCCGACTTTCAATTTGGCGAAAGCATCACCCAATTGTTGCAAATCCGTCTTCGCGTTGACTTTCGTCATTTCTTCAAAATACTCTCCATGGATTTCTACGGGAACCTTTAACTCTTTCAGCCGCCGGGTAAATTTGCCATCTTCACCCTCCTCGCTAGGTTTAGAAATTTTACGCACAATGCAGATGACATGAATGTAGCTACTGAATTGCTGCTCTTCCCTTGGCGTGGCAGTAAATGTAGTCGTAATCTCAACAACCTCAGTGAAGTTTTCCCTGAAGATAAGCATCATTCTGGGCATGCTAACTTGCTCATTTAAGGCGACTTGTCTGACTTCATCTTCTATCCGAAAGTGTGGGTAGAGTTGATCGTATTTGCTCCAATAATGTCTTGCTGTATTCCTGTTATTTGCAAGACTAAATAGTCGCGGCTGATCTTCGAACGGATTCTGTAGCTTCGCCCTGTTTCTTCTATCAGCGTCGGGACCTATCGCCGGCCATAAACGTCGTGGGACACCGGCTGCCTCTAGCATGCACATACGTACAACTGCAGATGCCGTTAGACCAAATGCTGTATTGGCGTATGCTTTTCTTTCTCCACCGAACATGAACCTGCGGACTTCGTTATCGTCGTTGCTTTCTATGTCTGTAAGGTTTGCTGCTTGGATGTGCGTCACTCGCAGACGGTTTTGATTACTTAGCTCCGTGAGAGACTTAAGGACTATGTCGAACGCAGGGTCTGTTTGCACAAAAATGATCTCAGCTTGATTCATGTTGCACCTTGCTCGTACTTCGACTTGGCCTAACGCCCAGACGCTTGATCGTTCACTGAACTAGTATCTAGTGCGCGTTAATTCTTGTCACATCTGTTATTTTATGAGGGCAAGATGAAACAAATCCTGCACTGTGATTGGCTACCCGAGCGGGCAAGATAACACTTTCTTGTCCGCTCGGGATTACGCGCCGAGTCCCGAAAGAAAAAATTCCATCAAGCCGAAGCAGGTTTAAAATTTTCCATTTAATAAACCCTTTACTGACCAAACTTGTTCGGTCAAGATGGTTTGCTATTGGCCAGCAGGATATAGAGTCTAGGTCCTTAAACCCGCAAAAAACAAAGAACAATTTCAATATCCGAACAAGCTTGGTCAGAATTGATTGGTTTAAATTAAAGTGCTAAAGGATGGGTTGTTTTAAAAACATTTGCATATTTTTCAGACAAAATATAGCTTTCAAAAGGAGGGCTAGTATTTGAACAAAGTCAAGTTATTCCACCAGTCATTTCTATATCCCTGATATATAAAGCGTAATTTGTCTTTCTAAAACTTACGAAAATGAACATTTTAGTTTTCTTCAAAGGGGTAGAGATTCTTCATACTGGCGTTGTAAATGCACAGATAGTTTCAATAATCGACGGTTGTGTACAATTTGTCATAAGCATATTATGTTGACACTCTTGACAAATCTTGAAAGGATCATCTATTTCTGTTGCAGTGGCAAGAAAATAACAATTCAAGTTTCTGGCTATTAAGTGAAATAACTGATCCAGGGAAAACGTCTAACCATGTATTTTGAATTTTATTCGATCTACAAAGAAAAGCACATTGCTCGGGATATAAACGACATAAATTGGCGCTGAATTACAATACTTTAAATCTCAAATACTTTCTAACTTCTATGACGGTCTCCAGTCAGGTGAGATGGAAAATTTCCGAAACTGAGGTCAGTTAGCCACAGAGTAGTGAAGCATGGTGTACCCCGAAACGAAAGCAAACAGCTTAATTGTCACTCGGCGAACTAGAGATCAATATTGCTTAAACGGATGATCTTAATTCTCTCACAAATAACAAAGAATTACGAAATCCTTCATCGAGCTTCCTTGAAACAGTATATACTAAAAGATCACTCTATGGATGTCTCTAAGGAAACTCAGGTCAGTTAGCCACAGACAGGCGAAACATGGTGTACCCCAAAACGAAAGCAAACAGCTTAATTGTCACTCGACAAACTTAAGATGAATCGGTTACTTAAACGGTGCTCACTTCGCTTACAAATAACAAAAAATTACGAGATCATCGTACAAATTTCCTTTAAGCCATACTAGAAAGT
>NC_090880.1:37850022-37892522 GCF_036669935.1 Montipora foliosa | reverse complement strand
AAGTAACTCTAGTTCGCTGTGACGTGTTACCTTCGTAAAATAGGGACCGTAGCACATTTCACATCCCTTGAAGCAAAATACGGGTTATAACCTTGAGCCTTGAGCATGGGAAAATAACAGAACACAAGGAACTTGCATCTGAACATGAGGAATCTTTACAGTAGGTACTTTTGTTTTTTTTCCTTTGACGCACGAGGGTTATTTATTCTTATACTTCTCTGAAAAGTCGTAAGCTACAGAGCACTTACTGGTTGACTAATGCGCAAATTTGGGTGCGAGCCACTTTTAAGTACTGGTCAACCTTATCCTGCAAACAAAAAACCTCACTGAGAAAACAAAAATTATTACTTTTTCCCTTTCAGACCTTCCCCTTGCTGGAAACAAGGAGGTCACAGGAAATAGGTAAAACTATTTATAACTACCAGTAGCACAATTGCGGTAACATCACAATCTCCAGTCCCTAAAGTCCTTTTATTTCATCCATCAATCACATTTCAAGACTTGGTTAAAATTTTGCATAGGAGATCGTCTGGGTATGGCAGCCAGGAATTTTAAACAATTTTAATGTAACTATGCAGAAATGAAAGGTTACATTTATACAAACGTTGGCCGTGTAGCACTTATATTAGAATTAACTGAAGAGAATGTAGTACAGCGTCAAGTGCTATATTTCTATCCCATATGAACCATGTGAGCGTTAGCCCTACTGATGGAACTGGGCCCACACAAGGACAGAGAAAAACTCTGACCAGGGTGGGAATTGAACCCACGACCTGGTTCAATTCCCATCCTGGTCAGAGTTTTTCTCTGTCCTTGTGTGGGCCCAGTTCCATCAGTAGGGCTAACGCTCACATGGTTCATATGGGATAGAAATATAGCACTTGACGTTACACTACATTCTCTTCAGTTTATGCAGAAATGATACTACTACAGGAATAACATGCACAGCCAATCAATTATCCCATGCCCCACCCTCAACGAGCCCCAACATTTACAGCAAAAGTGAACTCTAAACAGATTGAGAAATCAGGGTTCGTGCTGGATTTTGTACATAAAATTCCAAGGATAATAAGAGGAGTTTTCAAGAACCACAAAGCGAGTTTTCAAGGAATGTTTGTAAGATTTCTATGCCATACATCGTGTTTCAGTGCTTTCTTTCCTGAAAAAGCCTAACTGTGCACACACAAGATGCAATCTCAACAATTTTCACCCAAGCAAGATTTCAAGGAGTTTTCAAGCAGTTTCTCACCAAATCCATTTTTCAAGGGCTTTTCAAGCACCCTTGAAGTCCAAAATTAAATTCCTAGGTTTTTCAAGGACTTCAAGGAGTAGCACGAACCCTGGAAATTGATGAAGTACATCAAAACTGGGCAATGTGACCCATAAACCTGTTTTATTACGGTAACTGACACAACTGTGGCACAGAAAATGGAATCTGTTCATTGAAATTTTGAACTTTAGAGACCTTCTTTTTATGGACAATGCAAGAAACACTGAGCACTATGACTGGCATAACCCTTCTACAGTCCATTCCCACCTTGACTGAGTCAAAGCTATAAGCAAATGGAACTTACCTGATGATCCTCATACAAACGGGGAACCGTAAACAGGATAATAACATCTGTACAAAAGAAAAGAAAATATTAATTTTATTTTCCAATGATGAAAAAGTAATAGCAAATAGCAGTTAATTTGCATGATTGAGACCACTGAGCTACAAGTTAGCTAGAAGAATACGTAAACCAACAAAAAGACTTCTTACTTAGTGTTTTCAACCAACAAAGAGCATTGACTTTTTCACTCAGAGAAGTTGGCTACTTTTTCCCCAAAAAGCAACTTAAGACAGATTCTCTCAAATCTAAGATTAATATTTATTTTAACAGTGACAACAAAAAGTTACTCTCTTATGGATACCCCTACTTACTCATTGCAGAGAAAAATGTTACTTACCAATGATAACAAGAGTTAGTAAATTGAACCAAGCACCAACATATGACAAGACCCACAAGAGAAGTCCAAACTAGAAGAGACAAGGCAATGATATCAACCATCACAAGGACAAAAACTGGCAACTAAAGGATGCCTTTAACTTGTATGTCAACAGGGCACTGGTTAACTCACAGCAACACAAGTGCTGATGCAGGTTAAGAACTATATAATCATGAAGACAAATGTGTGAATTCTGGTCACAGTTTTCGAAGAATAAGGGAATAACATGACTTTTTTAGGGAATACTGTTTATTTGTGCCCGCCTAGTGTCATTTGCGGCCCGAGCACGAAGCGCGAGGACCACAAATGACACTACAAGGGCGCAAATAAACAATATTCCCTCAAAAAGTCATGTCGTTATCATTATTATCAATAAACAAGGCCAAATGATATCAAGAATGCGAGTTTTAATAATACAAGCTAGGTGAATAACGAATTCAAAGTCACTTCAAATCATCATGTAAGTGTTGATTGAACAAGCTATTAAAGAATCAACTCAGTCCAGTGAACTTATTTAAAATTACCGAAAAAATGCGTAAAATCATCTATAAATCATAGGCATATCACAAAGTTGAAGCAAGAACCAATCAGCTGTAGGGCTGATAATGCATTAGCAGCCTGCTGAGCGTGTGTTTTGAAGAGGCTGATTTTCTATTTAGCCATGTATATTGATAATAATAAGTGCTTAATCAACTTTATCACAGCTCAACTCAGAACGTTTGCTGTTTTACTGTTTAGAGGTGGTACAACACAGAACTGGATCTTAACTTTAAAAGGTCATTTTTTACTAACTCTAAAGGTAAAGTCAAGTATAAACCTTGGGGGTTGAAACAGCTAAAACTTGGCAAGTTAGAGTAATAGAACCTAAACAACTTTTTATGTTATGATAAATATTCTTTTAAAATTCTTTCCACTTTATGGTAAAATAATGTCAAGTGAAGGTATGATCCTCTCAGTTGTGAATGCAATTTTAGCAATTGCGTAGAGAGGCCTGAAAATTTCAGGACTTCAATAGGGTTTGAACCCACAACCTCGCTATTTCGACCTTTATGATCCTTGCAGTTATGAATGCAATTTTAGCAATAACTGCAAGGATCACAGCTTCACTTGATAAATTTTCATATCTGCAGTTCAATATATGATTCCTTCCATATATCATTTCATTCGTAAAATAATGTCCTCTAAGAATCTACCTTAATTGAGTCAACAATATCTTCCACTAAGAAAAGTCGCCTCAATTCCTTGGTAAGGTTATTGATACGATCAACACTGGCCTCCACAATCTCCACAGCCTAAAAAAAGAGCATTTTATAAGAAAAAAGAATCACCAGTATGTCAAAAATCACCAATCATTGGTGATAAAAAATTATTGAATGTTCACTCACAATGAAAGACAAAGTGCCATGCCATGTTAGGCCGCAAAGCAGTTTTTATTTAGATAAACTTGGTATTTAGACTCCCTCAAAAATGCCCCATGATGACCTGTACCTGGATATTATCAAGTTTACGTTCAGTGAAAGGAATATCTTAACTACATTATGCTGATTAACCTAGCCACTCCTAAGGTGCTCTAGAAAGTCCCCAGTTGACGAGTAAAATCGACTGGCGTTAGACAGAGTAAAATCTGTCTAACTCCCAGGAGTCAACAGGTTAATACTTGTCCATAATTAAATAACAAACCAGGTTTGAGTTTTGCCAGTCAAAAAAAGCCTTGACATCATAATTTTAGGCATAAGGAAAGCAAAAGTACACCATAATTTTAAAGTTTCCAGCAATCCAGGATAAGCCCAATCAGGCATTGAACAACTAGGCCCTGATGTATAATAAACCAATCTGCAATAACATGAAATATAAAACTTAACTGGATTGAAAAGACAAAAGTCATTTCCGATTTCACAGGACGTCACGGCCGCCATGTTGAAGGGTTGAAATATTCTTTTGGGAAATTGAGCTGTATATCTATTTTTATGAAAATTCACCCTTTTGTTCTAGTAAGCAAATATCCCTGCTGGTCACATCAGCTAACACACTCTATACTTTAGGTGTGCTCAATTGGGAAATCCAGATTTAGATCTTATATCTGGATCTTTGGATTTCCAATCAAACACAAAATCTGTTTTTTAGACATTGTGTTTTAAAATCTAAATCAGGACTTCCCAATCCAATGCACCCTTAACAAAGTTATCTGATAATCACTAAGCACTAAGCACTAGGTTTGCATTTTCTTTTTTTAACATAGTTCCCTCTTCATTTTACACTTTCTAATGGAACTGAGCAACTCAGTGATTCTTTTCCTATCCATCGGACAAATAAAATTATTTGGTAGCCACACGGAAATATGACAATCTATGTATGCTGATGTAAAGATAAAGCACATAGAACAAATATCTTACCTTATCCTTGGGGATATCAACATCTTTTTCAAGAATAGCCCTGGAATGGAAAGAAGGTTGATTGTTTTCCTTTGCTAAATGTCCTTGTATTACTTTGGATGCCCAGCAAAAATATCATAATACACTGGAATCACTACAATTTATCACAAAATGGTATTAAATGTTGCACAAAGTTCAGAAATTGTGACCCCAAAAATGAACAAATTATGTAGATAAAATGAGCCAAAGAATGAAATCATTAATGACGTATTGACTTTTCTGCCTACAATAACAAAATTAGAGACAAACACAACATGGCATGGTCCATGCCAAGGAAATAATATTACATTACATCATTGCTACCTAAAAAGAATACAAATGAATAATATGAGTTCTACGATTCGATTGATTAAATCTTGCTCAGATAAATATAATTAATTGTCCAAAAGATTGCAAAAAAACAGGAAATCAAGAAAACCTCTCTGCTTTTGACAACCTGGTAATAGGTAATCATAACACCTACTTTTAAACAATGCAAGTTGCTTACTCTTGTGAAAGTACCATGGTTCACTTAAATGGATATCAATGGTCGTTTTTACAGCAGAGATGCATGTTCCATCCAGACGAACTATATAACAAGCATAATCTGTCTGGGACAAACTTGGGTAAACATTTTACCTGTCTATTAAGTTTGCCTTGTATAAAGACGGACACAAGGCACATAATGCCTCCTGACAAACTATCAAGAGTGGAGGGGGGGGGGGGGGGTACTTCCTCGTAATGGACTAACAGAGATGTGCTGCTGGATGAAGTTGCATTTTAACAACTGGATTGACTATAATGGGGTTGCATTTTCGACTGAGTTCCCAACAGAGTTACTACAATGGGGTCACAAATTGTCAAATTGGCCATACATACACAATAAAGAGGAAGAGGTTCTGAGGGGCCAGCAGCACAAATCCGGCGCAAATTGACCCAAGTACCCCCCCCCCTCAACCCAGGCCAGTTAGTGGTGCATCTTCGAAGACACAGAAGAAAGATTGGCCAAGTTCATCCCAGACAAATTACGCATATCTAGTACAAAAATGGCCAATGGTATTGTCTTTATACAAAGAAACCACCAAAAATGTACCATATACTCCTTTCCCTTTGTATCACACCTCACATGTCATCTGCTTACGTCCGACTGGAAAGTCCTTTTAACAATACAAAGACTTCCTAGTCAATGTTACTTACTTGAATGGATTATCAGTTCCTGTTTTCTGGATTGCACCCATTACTGTCATGCCAACCCTGTACAGCAATGACACTGTCAACAACGCCATGGAGAAGAATGTTACCACACTCAGGAATGTGTATGTCGTCAGTGAAAACAACAGCACCAATTCAGTTGCAAAGACTACTCCAGTTTTTTTCAAGCACTTCCAGTAGATCAAGTCAATTACTGAAATGAAAGCACATTCTTGTCATTTAAAAAAATTAATGAATCCCAAAAGGAGCCTAGGTGTGGAGCCTGGGTATCGAGGCATCCAATAGCTTTGTAAAGAATGGGTATCAATAATAATTTTAACTTTTCCATATCGAAAATTCTGCATGCACTTGCAAGTGATTGTGTTACTGAAACACGGTCTTTAGTTTCCCATGCGTTATCACCGATAGAGATCAGTGTACTTTGGGCATAGAGATTACAGCGTAATCAAATCGAATTTGCATGTCTACATGTATCTGAAAAGTATCCGGATTCACTCTAGTACCCAGGACTCCTGAAGGAAACAGAGGTAACAGAGCATGCACTGTTTGGCATAACTGAAGTGTACAGTGTTCACAGCTATGTTTAACTGCACACGTGATATTTCGTGAAATAAGTCCCAGAAGTAAGGAAATAACATTGCCCTCGGCAGCCATCTTGAGAATTGATTTCATGGTAAGGAACTGGGATTGATCTTGTTATGTCATCCGAATAAAAAAATTTCCAGATTTAGTTCCACATGGTTACGCATACATAATGGATTTAAAAATATCCCCTCTGGAGAGCATATTCAAAAAGTTCCGCATTTGCTAGCAAATTCACCAGATATATGTGGATGGAAGGTGTATCCAGCAATAAAAAGTTGTGGATTAAAAAATATCTGTATACGTGTGGACAGGGCCTGAAACATTGTGAACAACTACTTGTAGCATGTACCCAGATATTTAAAAACTAATGACCATCACAAGCACATTGGTACCCCTGTTGCTAAATCTATTAAATTGCATTAAAAGTGCAGTAAAGCAGCCTTCACACGGCAAACTTAAGTTTGCAAACTCGTGTTGGCAAACTCAAATTGGTGTGTGTGAAAGACACAACAACAGTTGTCAAACATGTTGGCAAACTATTGGCGAGAATAGAGACAAGTTCTATTTGTCGCCAACAGTTTGCCAACGTGTTTGCTAACTGTTTTTGTGCCGTTCACCCACACCAACTTGAGTTTGCAAACTCAAGTTTGCCGTGTGAAAGCCGCTTAACACATGACAAGCAGCCAAGCTGGGTTCTCTAAAATACCCTGTGGCCAGCGGTATGAGTTACAATTCAAGTCTGTCTGAGTCTGATCATGGGACCCTTTCCATTTGACAAAACTGACCGGCCAAACCAAGAATTTGGAAGGACTAACTGTATAATGCCTTCAAATTAACATACTTGGAGAATGATATATACTCCTCCAGGAGAATGCGAGGGATTATCATGGAAATGTTCCCTCAGATTGTTTCATTTTCTTTGCAAACTGACGGGTCTGACCAGACAGTTCTGACAAAAAAAAAAGGCATCCTAAGACAGACACTGTGCAGCCCTGCATGACATTTTTCTTTTCTAGGTGAGGGTTGGGATATATGGTTTCGCTGTTTGTTTGTCTTGTTCCATAGCTATGGAGTGCCAAATGGTCAGAAAAACTGAACAAAATCAAGAGTCTTGACTGTATCAGTAAGGAATTAAATACATAACGTAAACTGAGCAGAAATCAGAAAATTTTTAGAATGCTAGACCTGGAGCACAAAAGCCCTGTTCCACAGACCTCTAGACAAAGCACCTTTAAAAGGTGCTGGCCAAGTTGTTTTCACCTTTGTTCAAAAATGATGACCTTGTTCCAAGTATACTTGAATTGACCACACATTGGCTACAAAATAAACCTCATGTTTCACAAAAAAGTGGAATAATACAGGTATGATCACTGAACTGCTCACACAGGTCTGTTGTAATAAAGTTGGCTTTGATAACTCAAGTGTTTTTGTTTTATTCCAAACCAACACTTTCCCTGAATTTCTGATTGTACTTTGTGAAATGACAGCAGCTCACTTGAGATCATCTTCAGGCCAAGCCAAGCATGAATGCAAATTAGAAATGCCTATGGCAAGTTCCAAGTGAAAAGCACAGAATAACATTTGATAAAATGTACCCAACACAGTGTCTTCCACAACACAGCCAGTCAAGACACTCCTGGCTAGTAACCTGAGGACAATGTGCATGCAAAATAATATTTCTCAAAAACACAAGATTCAGAAAACACGTTTGAAAGACGTATAAAAACGACTGCAAAAACAAAACAGCAGGTGCTGTGGAACTTTTCAATGAATGTCTCTAAAGCCCTACGTTTTTGTAGCTTGATAAAAATGAACAAGATAGATATCTTACATAAACATTTCATTTAACATCTTTTTTTCATTAACGAGTCAAAATTTAAAGTTACCACGAAAGGTGATGAAAAGTATATTACTCGCCCCACCCTAAACCCAAAGGTGAAAATAATATATTTTCCGGTAAGTTATAAATAATTCAGCTGTACATAACCACACAAAAGAATCATTTGAAGCAACCGAATGAATTGAAAAACGCTTTGTCATAAAAGTATATACGGAACCAAGTTTCCTATGAAAAAAGAGAGAAAATTAAAGATTGGAACACATTAATTGAATCCGGGTTGCGATCCACTCGTTTTCTGACAGCTAGCAATTTACTGTCCTGTGCACTTCGGTTTCAAATTTCGTTAAACCAAAGTCATGGTACTTAAGTTCAATTGACTGTTCTGTGCTGAAGTTGGTTTGCGATTTAATAACAGACTGAAGCTGCTAATATGCATTGTGAAGGCTGCCGCCCAAATTTCCATTAAATGTTTTCATTTTGAAAGGAGAGGGCAGCGCCCCTACACAAAATACGGAATAAGTGATAACGATTTTTTTTTCAATCGACCGCTTCCGATGAAGTCTCGTGGTTTACAAGATAAATCTCGTCATTTTGATTTTCCATCCAATGCCTTCTGTTATGTTACACCACTATGAAAAATACCCAAGCAACCAACTTACCTCGTTTATTCAAGCGCAGATTTCACAAAAACATTTGAACTGTACGTAAGCTGACTTTACTTTACCCTTCAAATTGTACAAAAATTAGTACGTACTTCTCTGATCAACTCCGTGTTCCTTCATCCACTTAGCCGGCCAGCTTGTAAGCTCTGAAACACAACAAAAATAAAATAGCTTTACAATGATTTAAGAAGAAGAAAAACAAGGTGAGTTTGTGAAAAAAAAAATTGCACACGAAGCTTAATTTATTCGAAAATAAGCTTCATGCTTTCGCTTTCCCTTAACCAGAGAGGACAGTCAAAAAATTATGAACGCTTAACTTCTTAGCCCTTCACGATAAACAAAAACAAATTCGACACGAACGCAGTAGGATATTCTATTTTCTGACCCATACATATTCTTCAATCTCGTGACAGAGACGATTTCATGTCAAAAACAAACAAACCAACCTTTAGTCGAGGAGGTTTCTTCAGGCTTTTCATCGGAATCTTTTTTCTCTGTTGGAAGATCTTCGACGGCAGGCGTTTCTTCTTTTTCATCTGGTACGTTTTCATCAGTTGGAGAAGGCACTTCGTCCTCTTTTACGGGTTCATCTATAGGCGGTGTAGTCGAAGAAACATCTTCTGCAGTAGGTGTTCCGAGATCCAGCAAATTGCCGGTCTCTGGGACATTTGGTTCCGACATTTTAATGATAAATATCCAAGATAAAGTTTAGCTTATTCTCCACCTAAAAGACAGGTTTATATGAAACAACAAGGCCAAGAAGATTGAATCTTACGCAAGAGTAGTGAGAAAAGTAGTAAATTTTAGAGATGATGGACCACCGATATTTTCAAAAGTTACACTGGCGCAATTTCAATGCCTCGCCATATTTGGAAAACCAAGCAGATTAGCCAATCAAAAAGGTTGTAAGAAAGCCATTTTCGCGCCCTCCATATAAGGAGATATCAAAGTTCACAAGGTACTGGCAAGGACGGGGAAATATTGCAGCAGGCTTGTGGCTCATAATCTTTTATTCTGGGATCACAACAGTTGAACTCTCAATGATTCACATCCCTGCATTCGAGGTCAAGAAGTGATATGCCGAAAAAGATGTTTGTTTTCTAAAAACTCAGATAAATCGTACAATCTTTACGAGAGTCTCGGACTCAAAAACTGTCCTCCTTGAACTATGACTTTGCCACAAATCAGCTACAATGTGAAATTCAGCGATTATAAACTTAAAACCCCAATTTCATCCCGCTCTCCTCCCCACCTCCTCTTACAGACCACTTAATGCGATTTAAAATTGTTTTAACAATTAATTTTAATTATTCGTAAAAGACGGTCGAAAAAATTAAATGAGATTCATCATCACGCAGTCCAGATGCACACTTTTTTATTCAAATCATTTTGAACACAAGTGCTTGCCCAGAACTCATTATGCCACGTGTTTTTCATACACTTGCTCGTGATGGGTCACGTGCCGCGTAAAAAGTTGTAACAGTTTTTTAGTTTCATTGTATTTGTTTTTCGAAAACCTGAGCTTCTATGGTATGGCACTTTCACCGTCGCTCTGAGGACAACGATTTCTATTGTCTTTAAAACCTTTTTCTGATTATGGTCCGTTCATTCAAACTTAAAACTTTCTGTTTCAGTTGAAATGTATAATAATCACGAAGTTAAAAGCACGTGAAGAAAGGTCGTTCTTGTGGAATAAAACTTGGTTTTGACAGTTTTTAGTTTAAAATAAAATCAGTTTCAGATCAGCTTCATTATAAGTTTTAAGGTGTTGTGTTTCGAGAGTGCTTGCATATAGACCAATTTTGTTTCAGAAAACGCAAACTTCATCGTTTAAACTAAACTACTCTGGTATCTCGAGTTAGTTTTAAGATAGGGACGATCAAAGATCCACAATCTGCCTGCCTTCGTATCCCTCTTTCATTCTGTCCATGATCACCGTAGCCCTGTTGGCTAACTCCTCAACTTTTGGTCTTTGATCAGGATTACCCTTAAGGCATTCGACAATAGTACTTTTCAGCTCTCTGGAGAAACTGTCACTGATTGCTGGAGGTGGCCTGCCTTCCATAATATTCGCCAATGCTGTAAACATATCCGTCCCTTGCACCTGGTAGGCGGGTTCCAAGGTCGCAAATTCGTATAAAACACACCCCAGAAGCCATACCTGGCTGGCAGTGCGGAACTGCTGCCCCGTTAACACTTCTGGCGGGGTATATATACCCGTGTTACTGTCCCCCATAGCCATGGCGTTCATGCCATCTTGCGCTGATGGTATGTACAACAGGCCACTGTCCAATTTTAACAGGCCGTTTTCGTCAAAAGAAATGCGCTCTGGCGGGTTCGATGTCTCGTAGATAATTCCTTTTTCGTTGAGATATTTGACTGCGGAGCATACCTCGCTGAGTGCTTTCCATATTAAATACTCGGGCAAAAGTCTGCTCAGGCTACGTTGCTCGGCCAGAATATCCGTGAGAGGAACTGGAGGGTACTCATAGACGATGATCTCTGTTCCACCCTGGTTAAATTGCACCAACCTGTCCATAATATTTGGGTGGCTCACGTCTTTCCATGCCTCCATCATCGAAGTTACGCGATCGTCAGCGAGACACGGCGGTACACATTTTAGCAGGACCTCAGACATGTCCAGAAGGCACTTTGCGGGGTATACACAATGCGCGATATGATTGGAATTCAGGTTGTTTCGATTGACAAAAAAATCGTCAACCGAGAGCTGATTGGCTAAAAAGTTAACCATTGGCTTTGGAATCGGAAGGTCCACGATGCGCGCCAGTCGCTTAAGACCCATGGCTTGTAAAATGAATGTGCGACAGTGCTGCTGTAAGGTTCCAGGTTGGTGATCCAAGGCCGCGAAAACGCTGTCAGGAGTCAAAATATTGAACCTTTCGTTATCCGTGGACTGGTCTTGAAGGCGCGTTCTCACCGCCATTTTTCGCGCGCTTAAAGATCTTCGTTGCGCCGTCAATTCAGGGCATTGCAAAGAAGTAATTAGATTATTGGCTTTGACGCCATAATTAAATTACTGACGTAAAAGTAAGAAATGGAACATTTAATGCTTCAATTAGCCATTTAATACTGTGCTCGTTCTTAGAACTGCGATACCCGCGAACTTTCCGTGAAATTTATATATATCATTGTTTTAGTAAATTTAGTTTCCTTGAGCCGTAATGTTTTTTACGGATCGTCGTTTTTTCTAGTGAGCAGCACGAGATTTAAAACTTGAACTGGAAAAAACAGGGAACCCTACTTTAAACTACATAAGATTAGAAAGGTATTTGTCACATATATTGGCGAATTGAATCAATCAAGGGAGCCCACTATGAAATCAAGTGTTCAGTGCCCTTAAATGAGACTCGCCAAAGTGACCAGTCACAACGCGCGTATTATCGAAGCAAATTTTCTGACAGTTGAGATTAATCAGAAATTAAGCTCGGGTTCGGTGATCTGATCTCGGTGGCCACGTCAGTCAGTCTTTCTGGTGACTTCTTTTTCAGTTTCCAGTGGGCGAGAAGCGAACTCATTTTTCAGGCCGCGCGAGAATAGGACAAGCGCAACAAAAAGTGGAGGGGAAGGGGAGGGGAGGGTAGATTCTCGCCCCATTTTTCGCGCGGTCAAACATTGAAAATCTTCCACGGAAACGCTTGCTAACGCAGGGTACCTGGATCACTCTATTCCAATTAAACTATTCGTTAATTAGACTTAGATTTAACTTTTTTTTTCTCGTTTCTTTTTCATAGAAGAAGTACCTCTTCCCCGAGGTTTAGAGCCACTGCATTAGATGGGGAATACTCTTTTGGTCACAAATAGGGAATCAATATAAAAACTTTATTTCATCACGGAGTCCATTTCACAAAGAATTGCTCATGGAGCAGTGTTTTGCAACTACGATTACTAATATAAATAGTAGAATAACAGACAATTAATTAAAAATCTAATTTACCTAAATGCTAAAAATGTAATTTACTTACAACCTTAATTTACTTAAAAGTCTTACAACATAACCTAATTCATAATCGGATTTAACATTATAACGATTAAAACCAAAGTAAAACCAAAGTATACAAAAATTTTTGGTTTATCAACGGAGTTGATAATGTAAATTGACCACCGTACAGAGATTATAAAAGCTGACGTTTCGAGCGTTAGCCCTTCGTCAGAGCGAATCGAGGGATTATGGGTTACGTGTAGTTTTTATAGTAGAGTAGGAGCTACGCTATTGGTGGTAACATGGCAACGTGAAAAGTAGGAATATATTAGTTAAATGAAAAGCGTTCGTTAATACCGTGAGGATTAAGGGTGCCGATTTGAAAGATGAATTTTTGTTCCAGATTCTTGCGGCTTTCCGTCGTACCTAGATGTAGGGAAAGGCCGCAGATAGCCATGTGTTTTTTGGAGTGGTTAGGCAGATTAAAATGGCGAGCGACTGGCTTAGATGCATCCTTGTCATTCTTCTCAACATCGCGAAGGTGTTCGCGGAATCGGTCACCTAGTCGTCTACCTGTCTCACCAATGTATAATTTATTGCATAACGTACAGGTTATGCAATAAATGACATTTGCGGAGGTACATGTGAAACGATCGGTGATCTTAACAGATCGCTTAGGTCCCGATATCTTGCTAGTGTTAACAATGAAAAGACAAGTTTTGCATCGTGAGCGCGCGCATTTGAAAGTGCCGGGTTGCTCGTTGGTTTTGAGCGCGCTTCTAACTAAAAAGTTGCCTACGTTTTTGTCGCGTTTGAATGAAATAAGTGGAGGTTGCGAAAAGATTCTACCAGTCTCGGGATCATTTTGGAGTAATTTAAAATTACTAAGAATGATGCTTTTGACTGCGTGATTATGAGGATGGAAAGTGAGGGTGAATGGAATTCTGTCATTCTTATCTTTCTGTGACGTTTGTAGTGACGACTGTCGATCAAATTGTTGGGCGCGATGATGGCCCGCTTTGACCACAGAGACAGGATAGCCACGTTTTTCGAAGAATGACAAGGATGCATCTAAGCCAGTCGCTCGCCATTTTAATCTGCCTAACCACTCCAAAAAACACATGGCTATCTGCGGCCTTTCCCTACATCTAGGTACGACGGAAAGCCGCAAGAATCTGGAACAAAAATTCATCTTTCAAATCGGCACCCTTAATCCTCACGGTATTAACGAACGCTTTTCATTTAACTAATATATTCCTACTTTTCACGTTGCCATGTTACCACCAATAGCGTAGCTCCTACTCTACTATAAAAACTACACGTAACCCATAATCCCTCGATTCGCTCTGACGAAGGGCTAACGCTCGAAACGTCAGCTTTTATAATCTCTGTACGGTGGTCAATTTACATTATCAACTCCGTTGATAAACCAAAAATTTTTGTATACTACTTCCCCACCGACGCAGCACCACAGTTTCTTTAGAAACTACCCGGCCCTAAAACCAAAGTAGTTACTTTTACTTTGGCCAATCAAAAAGGATGGAGACAATCCAGTAAACCAATCAAAACTAAAAACACGTAATTACACGTAGCCGACACAAAGCGCGGGAAAATGTGCACGAGAAAGCCACGATTGGTTTTGGTTTCACTTCTGATTGGTTTGAAAAATGGCGCAAGAACTTTGCTTTGAACCAATCACTGAGTAAAGTAATCATAAACCAAACTGGAAGCAATTCACTCAATTGAAAACCGCTCTAACTACCCACAAAGATTGCAAACAAAGGTTTTGACACGGGCCTACGGTTTATAGTCCTTATCCGAGAAGACTAAACTAAAGACTCTTTCTCTCTCTTTCTCTCTCTCTCTGTATTATATATATATATGTACCATGCTATTTAGTGTTTTACTAACAAAAAAATACAATAGTAAACCGATCATAGATCATTGTAATTAATTAAGAATCAAAAATGGCGTGCCGAATTCGTTAATTTTTTCCGTCTTTCTAAAACAGTGTTTTTTAGTCTCGTTTTGAAACTTTTTGTGTCCTTAGAGTTTTTGAGCGCTTTCTCTAAGGTATTCCAGTCTTTAATTGATCTGCCTGTGAATGTTCGACCCCCTTCAAATAGAGTTGTCTGAAAATTATGATCCTAGTCAAAACTGAGGGTAGACAAATATTTCCGCGTATCCCCAAAGTCGTAAACGTACACCTTTTCATTCGCCATCAAGGGTGCAGGGCTGGCGTAGTGGTGAGAGCAGCTTGGATTCCATTCAGAGTTGGCGTCACATGCAACTGCATGCGGGTTGAGTTTGGTGATTCTCTACTCCGCATTGAGAGATTTTTCTCCGGGTACTCCGGTTTTCCCCTTTCCTCAAAAACCAACATTTGCTTTGATTTGCGTTAATTTGTTGATTTCAGTTTACAGTGTCCCCAATTCGTGCTTCAGCACTAGAAGACTTGGCACTCTACAATTAAAACTACAGTGGCGAGAATGCCCCATTTAGAGAATTTCATTCCTATCACTCCCACTGCACTGCAAGCGTCATGTAAACTTATTTCAAAGACAGGCATTTGGAGTCTCCTTTAGTAATGAATAAAATACATCTTTTCAAGTGGTAAAAGTGTTTCCCTTTATTCAGATTGTCATGTCGTTCTGCTTGTCCATTCAGTTGTGGATTCAGTATCGTGCGTTCAATTGAAAATTTAACGCGAGATGCCTCTTTTTTTGGAATCGTTCAGATGACTCTCGTCTTCATTTCTACGCTTGATATTAATACATTACCTGTTTTGCTGTGCTAGAGAAAAAAATTGCCTCTTTCATATGCTTTCAGGCATGTACCGTTTGCCTCAGTATTGCTGGTTCCTAAGTATGTATCGTGACTTGCATTCTTACAAACTGTCGAGATCCAAGTGCCAACTTTGTTCAAAGAGGAGAGGAGATCATTTGTAACAAGAAGCTTCAAGCTAGCCTTCACTTGTTCCTCTCGACAAGGGCCTGTGAGATCAATCACAAGAAAGAACAGATTGTTAGTCGCAAAAAGATGCTGGTTAATACTCTGTGACCCTCTGTATTTGTAATAAAATCCTTAGTGTGCAACTATCCTATTCAATTTCTAGAATTGAGATTATTGGAAAAGAAAACGACATGCTACTCTATGGTACAAGTAAGAGTCAAAGGTTATTCAAAGGACAGATAAGAAATACAAAACTAGGAGTCAAAGATACATAGATACATACTTAATTGACCGCTCCCTATAGGGGCTTTTCAGGGCCAATGTAACACAACGAAACAATGAAACAGAACAACAACAACTGTTAAGAATCCCAACTGGCCGGAGGCAAACCAGTTGGCTATTTACAAGTGCAGCTGGGAAGTTGAACCAGGGACTACCAGGATCAAATTCAACCAGTGGTCAGAATTTGATCCTGGTAGATGCGAAGGATCAATGATCAATGATAACATGAATTCTGTGCATTCACGGTGATCAGCATCAAAGTTTCAAGACTGTAAATATAAAAAGGAAAATCATATTTAAAAATTAGGTAAGGCCAAATCTCAGTTTTCAGTTTCTTTTCTTGACAATTAAATTCTCCATAAGGGGTTAAATTGACAAGTTGTAATCCTAAATCAAATTCTAGAACAGTTACACTGGGAATAATTAAAGTTCCCTTATGACTCTTTTGAAAATGCTGTTTATTTCTTGTGTTCACCTTAAAACAAGTGGAAAGGAGCCATCTACTCATCACCATTAGAGAAATTGTTGAAACAACTTTTTAATTAATAATTCATGAGTTGGCAGACTTACCGAAACATAGTATGCATAGCTCATGTACCTCGATACAAAACCAAGAAAGTAACCCTTCTTCGTTTTTTGGACTACACTGGATCCTGACAAATTGATTTCACAGGTCATTGGGGATGGCCATTGTAAATACCCATTAAGATTTCCCATCCCATTTTGATCGCTGACATTTTTTATTTCCAACTTTTCATCTTATTTTTTTCTCCAGTGGTGATATTTGCCTTAAAAATGTGAGAGGAGGGGTATGTTGGCACCAATGCAAAAAAACACCTGCTTTGATAAGATTGCAGGATTGCCTGTATTCTTTAAACCCAATTCCTATCCAAAAAAAATTGAAGAGTTGACCAAAACTGTTTCAACGGGAAAGAAACAGTCACCAAGAGGAAGAGTTCATGTGATAGACCACTTCAGAAAATACCATAATACTCAAATTTTGCATAAGCAATGTTTTCCAGTTTCTATTGAGACATAAAATGGTCCCAAGAGAAAACAAAAATAGTGCTCATGCAAAATTTGGGGTGGGGGGTGGGGGGAAGAAACAAAGAGTATTATGGTATTTTCTGAAGTGGCCCGCCTATATAATGCTTTATTTCAATTTCATAAATATCATAAATTTGGGATCTTGTTGCTAGGGACTCTACTAATGTTATTGTAACATATGATCTTTATTAAGGGTTCAGAGTTATTTCAGGTGAAATGAACAAAGTACAATATTATTCTGGAGAAGGACACTTTGTCACAAGCTGATGTTACTCTCAATGGACACTACATTATACTTCAAAATGACCATTATAATAACATTATTTTGCTTTGATTAAAAGTAGCCTATAATCTATTGTTCATAAGCCACGGAGCCAATTTTAATTAGAAGAAAAGGACATATCTAAATATGGCATTTTTCAACAAGGTACATCTGTTGGCTGATAGGTCTTTGAGTAAGAGTCAATAGTAGGCTCTCCTAAGCTAGTGAAATTGTTAGAACAGCCTTCAGTCAGTCATTTCCACATTCCTCTCTTATTGCTTTGTAGCCTTTGAAGACACCTTCTAGAGCACAGAAATCCCTCAGATGGAATGTGACTTTGTGTAGGACAAATGGACACCACTGTATGTGCAAGCTGGTGAATGTTGAGCGGTATGATGTGATGGACGCAAGACGTAAAGCAGTAATTTCCACAAAGACATTGCTTGGCTGTGTCCAGGAAAATACATAGCGAGAGTGGGAGAAGGTCTGCAGAATATGAGTGCCTAAGAAATAAAGGAAAGAAAGCTTGTTTAATTAATGGAGGGGATTGCTTAACCTACTGCACATCAAACGTCGTAGCATGCTCCCAGTTGATGAGTAAAGTCTGTCAAGTCACACACCCAGTTAAGTCAATGGGTTAAAGGGACAGTTTCACGGTTTTGCGCATGTCCAAGCTTTATCGCTAGCAGTTGTAAATTTTACAGTTCTTACTGAACCAGATGATGTTAATTAACCCATTGACTCCCAGGGGTTCCCCATTGACGAGTAAAATCGTCTGGTGTTAGACAGAGTAAAATACAAAGTCTGGCCGGTTTCGGCCGGTTTGGATGTCGATGGGTTAAACACAGAGAGTATTAAAGCAAATACACTGAATGACTAAGGCCCAAATTTAGTGGAAGACACTGCGGGTTTACACAGAAAATATCGAATTTAGTTTTGATCTCGAATTTATTGTACGGGTCGAAAATTTATTCTACGCATGAGTAATCTATTCGCATGCAGTAGGTTCATAACACAAAGGAAATGATTAATTACAAAAATAATTCCAATGAGTAATCAATTACTATGGGATTGTTTCCGTTTCCTGCATCAGTGCTTTCGATTGTTTCAATAACAATGGAATTAAATGGCTGACGTGACAGTTTGCCCATGCGCAGAGACGTGAAACTCTCCCTTTAATACAATGAACAAAATTTTTTAGTTTCAAAAGAAACTGTGGTACTGCGTCGGTGGGAGATTGGAACAGAAATTGATTTCATCAAACGAGTTGATAAAGGTCGAATAACCACCGTGAAAGATTTGGAAAGCTGACGTTTTGAGCGTTAGCACTTTGTCGGAGCAAATGGCCTAGTTGATAGAAATTACTATCTGCTGTTATTTCAGATCAGTTTTAGCTTTTTCGATTTTATTGCAATTTTCGTGAACAATGAATAATATCATCTATCTATCATCTAAAATTATTAATAATTCATGAGGCATCAGCAGTAAGAAACAAAGCTGAGCTATGATAACATTGTATTCCCCTTGAAAATTGCTACAAATCAAATCTTAGTCTTATTGGTACTGAAACAAGAGGCAATCACTTCAGGAGGGCATGAAGTTCCCCACGTTTTAGTCTGTTTTTTTCCCCCTCCCTGCCTTCTCTGGGCAGCTTGGATGATATAATCTCAAAAATGTTAAGGTTTTGGAGGTGAGATTTTGGGAGGGGAGGTTGCTGAGTGCCAGGTATATGGATAAAGACATACAGAAAGTGCACGCAAACTTAAATATTTTTCATTCCTAAAATAAATCTCACTATTCAAAGAAAACATATATCATCGTTGTTACCTAAAATTTCACTTTTTCTGTGCTGACTGCAAGCCACCTAAACTTGGCAGAACTAGCAGTAATTTGGACCAAGGCTGCTGCCTAAGAAAATTTTAAAGGGGCCCTCAGAGCTAAACGCTGAGAACTTAGGAGCCCAACATATGAAGTGAAAGGTGTTGCTGTGAAAAATTAAGGCGCCCAGAGCTATTCTTTGGGAGCCCCTGGCTACCGGGCTCCTGTTAGGCAACAGCCTTGTGGACCCATGACCAAGATGTGAGAAGCATGGGTCTATTCTCGAGTTTATGTTACAAACTGCTTTGCAGTGGAAAATTTCTTTGAAAAACAGGAGTGCAAAGCAATTTGTGACGTAAAATTGAGAATAGACCAATGCCTCTCACATCACGGTTGTGGGTCCAAATTACTTCCAGTTTTGATAACTTTGCATGTCTGTCCAGGCAGATAAAAAGCGAAATTTTAAGGTAAGAATGGCAAAAATAATATGTTTGCTTTTGGTGGGCAGATTAATATTGTGCACAAAAAATATTTGAGCTTAGGTGCACTTAAACACTATTTTAACACTTGACCTCCTTTTATTTCCCTCTTTACCCCAAAGATGATGCACAATATCTAACCTGTTCCTCTTGACAGCTATCCCAGCATATTCCTTTAGTGAAGGAAAAGCTAATGTGTTGATAACATTCCAACTGTTTTGATCCAGAAAGGGATTTTCAGACACATCAATTGATTCTAGTTTAAGTTTCGATAAACTGTACGGTAACACTGTGAGATGATTGTGGCTTGCAGAAAGAAATCGTAGATTTGTTAAATTTCCTATATTTGCTGGTAATGCATGAAGCTGGTTACTGTTTACTTTCAGATGAACAAGGTTCTTGAAGTTGCAGAATGATGTGGGAAAAAGTCTGATCTCATTATTGCTAAGATCTAGGACTTTCAAAGATGAAGCTATGATACCATTACACAGTGATGGTGGGAATTTCTTGATTCTGTTCCCATTTAAAATTAGTTCAGACAATGTTGATAATCTTGCCATTTTACATGGAATCTCTTTAATCTGGTTATCACAAAGGTTTAAACATAGCAAGCCTCTGATCTGTAGGATGCGTACTTCAATCCGAAGAAGTGCGCAGTTATTGATGGATAACTTCTTTAACGATGTTGGAAATGGCTTCCCTAGAGGATAGTCGCTGTGTCGTGTGATTTTCATTTCAGTTTTTGGTTTTTCAATGTCACATGCCTTTGCAGGAGTAAGACCAGACAGCTTGACATTTTGAAGTTCTTTGTCTCCAAGTTTAAGAATGGACAGAAATGACTTCAAACTGGATGGATCTGCCTGAAATATGAAAACATATATCCCTACAGCTCTAAAGTATGAAATGCAAAGAATACAGCTTAATTTTTAAGGGTAAGGAAGACAATTAACCTTTCTTTTTTAAATCATGCTCAAATGTTCAGCATATAAAATCCTCATGTTTCTATATGGGATAAACCTTTTGACTTCCGATTACTGCCTGTAGTTCAGACATTTTCCTACCATCGGCCATCGGCCTAGTATGCATTAGTCTTCTGTCCCCTTGACAAATACGTTTATTGGCCGCCAATAAACATATTTGTCAAGGTTAAGAGAGATATCCTGCCCTAAATATAAGGTCAAATGGTGGCTTATTTTACAATGACAAATATTTAATTACCTGGCAAGTAAACAGGATGATAAACTAATCATGAACGGCAGGCAAGTTGAGAAAAAATCTAGCTGATTCCAACCAGTAAGAACCTTTACAGATTTCAATAATTTTGTATATCGAAAAAGCCTTCATCATAAATCCCTTTTCAGGCCTTCATAATCCTTTTTAGCCTTTGTCAAAATGAAACACAGTAATAAATTTAACAGCTTCCCATAAAAAGGTAAAAACGGAATGAAAAGTTCTTACTTACTCCAGACTAGTGTAATTACCGGTAGGCTTTGAAAACTCAGCCAGGCAATGTGTTGCAGAATAACAGCATTGTGTCAATGCTATTATTCATTTTCTCCTTTGCCTCTGAACCATTTACGAGACAGTATAACTTCAGCAAACAGCCAAGGCTGCTGCCTAAGAAAATTTTAAAGGGGCCCTCAGAGCTAAACGCTGAGAACTTAGGAGCCCAACATACAGTACATGTATGAAGTGAAAGGTGTTGCTGTGAAAAATTAAGGCTCCCAGCGCTATTCTTTGGGAGCCCCAGGCTACCGGGCTCCTTTTAGGCAACAGCCTTGAACAGCACTTACCTTGTTAATCAAAAGGTCATGTGGAGGCTCCTTTAAACGAATTGTCGCTTTTCCCTTTTCAAGAAACTTAGAGAATACTTGCTGGAGGTTTTCTTTTACCTAAAAGACAATTAATTTTTCGCTTGTGTTTAGTCGTGTAATAGCCCACGATCTCAAGGCTCTGGGGAATAAATATAAGGATTTGTATGAATTTATTCCCCAGAGCCTTGACATTGCACCTTTTGTTTGGGACTGAATTTTAATAAATCGAAAGTGGGCTATTACCGTATGGTATCAGCAGGAGAGTGAAATGAAGCATAATACACATCAAGGAGTATGGTATCCATAGAAGAAGAAAAAGTCACTTTTTGCAAAGAAGTTAACTTGTGTTAAACTGTGACCAATTTGTTTGACTGTTGCCCTCGGTATGGTTAAAAAATGGAACCACTTGCATTGTAGCATTCTGAGTATTTAGACTATTTGTGTCAATAATAATCAACACCATTGCCAATCAAGGTTCTACATCTACTTGGCTTGTCAGCTATTTTGATATCTACTGATGCCCAGCTCACACTAAAGTCCTTTTCAAAATATGCACTTTCATCTGAGAGGAAACAAAAGAAAAAGATTTTTTCACAAATGTTTCCATATTATTTTTACACTTGTTTTTCCTCAGTAAAACTAGAGCATTTTCAAAAGTTTCCATTCTTGGTTTTTAAGTCTTTGTTTTTGCCACCTTTTCAGGCATTACAGGGTGTGAATGATAGGTGTTCACATCAGAAAGTATGCAGATATTTTGATTGGTTTTCATCTATGATCTATTAGAGAACAAATGGATAGCTAATGTCATCATCAAAAACATATAATTTTTTTTGTCATCTAAAACAAATAGATTCCTCGTTGCCGTCTGTTTGTTCAGTAAAAGATCACAGAAGATGTCAAAATGTGGTAAGAGCATCAGTGACACACTCGGCTATTGTGTGCCACTTTTTTGTTCTTTCCACATTTTGACATCATCTGTGATCTATTACTCAGGCTGAACAGATGCATGGAACGTAGAATCTATTTATTTTAAACAGATTGGATAGGTCTGCGTATGCAGTCGTCCAAGTGAGGTCATATGGCCTCATAAACCTGCGCAATCCTTCCACATTTTGCATCATCCAATGATGGTCAAATCATTAGTGCAATAATAAGGACTCATGAATAAAACATTGGCTGGTGTGCACAGAGACCCAAAGTCATATCACTTAGCTTTTATTGTTGCCCTGGGAACTTGATCAGGATGGAACAAAAGATAATTTTAACATTTAATAAAGATACAATCAAGCTAGAATTCTTCCAACAAACCTTGTATTTTGTACCAGTCCTCTCCTTTGCTGTGCAAACTAAAAGAAAGACAGTCTTTGCTGCTGTCCCGTCGCTAGACTTTGTTGAGTCTTTTCGTCCGATAGCTAAAGAAGCGCGAGCTGGCTTGGTCGAGTTTCGTACGTTTGCAGAAGGAGCAAGTCGATTTAAAATCGATATTTCACAATTTAAACGCATTTCATCACAGCAATAATAACTGAAAACTAATCTTTTTGTTTCACAGTCACTGGAATCGTTTCATTTTTGCCGCCATTATTTGACTAGAATCATGTGACACATTCTAGCCAATCAGTAAAACGGATTAACCTGAGCCCGCGTAATCAGAACAAGCAAAAAGGGTGTTCCTGGTTCCTTGGTGAGTACCTTATGTATGTTCCTTGAAATATTGTACACTGAGTGAATACAGATTTACTTGAAATTTACGGCTCGAGTAAAGGTTTTTTCCTCACATTTTGCCCCAGATCAGGTACATATGGCGGGTGTTTCAACGCCTCCCGTGGTATCTGTTCAGATATCCAGTTCGATGACTTCATTTACAGCAGAGAAGAGGCTTGAAAGGGGCGAAACGATCTCCACTTTGAAGGTATTTTTTTTCCGTGCGTGAGACGGTTGAATTGTTACTTTCTTGTGTTTCTTCTGCATTGTAATTTAGACGTGGGTACTCAGTGTTTTATAAGAGCTGAATGTTCATATCGCCCCATGAACGAAGGCTGAAGATGTAACTTATATAGAGTTGATTGTTCAAAATAATTAACATTTGCAGTTGGTTATGTAAGTATGACCACAGGTAGCCCAGGCTCACTGTGTGTGTCACATAGGTAAATATAGAGAACATATGAGGCGAAGTTTAGGTCTGGAAATTTGCAAGAAAATGGAAATAAAAATCGATGAAACTTACCATGTGGTGAGCTGTTGTTGTCTTTAATACGTACACGAAGTTTCGGGAAAAATGGTCCCTGTTCACCTTCCTTCATAGTATAGTGACAAGGTAGGAGACGGAAGCCAGCTTAGGGACTCCGATCGACCAAAACAAGCATGATTTTTTTTGTGAAAATCGAATCCAGTCGCTAAATGAACACGCCAGGCTTGTGGACCATGAATTTCTCTAAACCATGAATCCACTGAAGCATCTCCAGGTAGCAACGCGAAGCCACCAGACTCTGTAAAACTTGTAAGTTAACCTGCTAAAATGGCGGCCAGAAAGCGTTGTCCTCGCAAAGTGTCCAATTCAAAATGGCACTGAACTCGGGACGCCTGGTGATGAGGGGAATATATGTCCCCCTGGAGGGAGGGGAGTCCCAGATTGCTCAGTGAGTTTTGTTTTTAGCAATTTGGGACTCCCCTCCCTCCAGAACTTATTATACTCGTCACCAGGCGTCCAGAGTTCAGTGCCATTTTGAATTGGACACTTTGCGAGGACAACGCTTTCTGGTCGCCATTTTAGCAGGTTAACTTACAAGTTTTACGGTGTCTGGTGGCTTTGCGTTGCTACCTGGAGATGCTTCAGTGGATTCATGGTTTAGAGAAATTCATGTTCCACGAGCCTGGTGTGTTCATTTAGCGACTGGATTCGATTTTCACGAAAAAAATCATGCTTGTTTTGGGTCGATCCGAGTCCCTACGCCGGCTTCCGTCTCCTACCTTGTCACTATACTATGAAGGAAGGTGAACAGGGACCATTTTTCCCGAAACTTCGTGTACGTATTAAAGACAACAACAGCTCACCACATGGTAAGTTTCATCGATTTTTATTTCCATTTTCTTGCAAATTTCGAGGCCTAAACTTTGCCTCATATGTTCTCTATATTTACCTATGTGGCACACACAGTGAGCCTAGGTTACCTGTGGTATGACTTGTATAAGATCAAATTCTCATTTTATTTGATTGACTATTTGAGTGATAGATTGATTGATTCATCCGTATCTATGTCATTATTTGCTGTTACTTGCTTACTTGTTACTTACTTTCAATTGGTCTCTGTGCACACCAGCATTATAAGGACTCATTTATTCATGAGTCCTTATAATTGCACTAATGATTTGCTCATTATATGCTCGTTATATACAAGTAACAGCAAATAATGACATAGATACGGATGAATCAATCAATCTATTAGTCAACCAGTCAATCAATTAAAATGAGAATTTGATTTTATACAAGTCATACTTACACTTAAGTTGCTCAAACCAGTTTCAACTCAAGAGAACTTGTTATTAGAAGGATTGACACTACAACACTTTATCACATAACAGCAATGTTATGGTACCACATGAAACATCAATTATTGCTGAACAAGATGCAGTCATTTTTGTGATGTAGAAAATTTACCATGGCAACAGGAAAGCCTTGCAAAAACACCCTATATTTTGGCTTTAGTTGCTCATATCCAAAAAATGAACTCGGTGACTACAATTTTTTATTGCACAAAAGTGATCAGCAGGCCAAGGTGAACCTTTCTGCAAAGTTTAAAAATTTTCTGTGGAGCGGATTGAAAGCTACCTTAAATATTCAGTTATTTAATGTGGCTCTGAATCCGCTTCACAGAATTTTTTTAAACTTTGCAGCAAGTTTTATTCTGGCTTGCTGATTGCATTTCAGAAATAAAAAATGGGGGTCACCCAGTTCGTTTATGAGAGATGAGGGGCTAAGGCTAAAATATGAGGTAGTTTTGCAGGGCTTTCCTGTTGCCACGGTAACTTTCTATGTCACAAAAATGACCAAATCTTTTTCAGCAATAATTTTTGTTTGATATGGTACTATAACATTGTTGTTATTTAAAGGATAAACTGTTGTATTGTCAATCCTTCTAATAACAAGGTCTCTTGAAAGTGTTGAAACTGGTTTGGGTCTCCTTTACCTTAATTGAGCACTCCCTGTAGGGGCTTTTCAGGGCCAATGAAACACAATGAATGAAACCACAGAACAGGATCAACAGCATCATCTTCATCATCTCATCCAATTTTGATCCAGGTTTATTCCCGTAGACGGGAGTGGCCGGATTTATCCCACTTTGGCAGCAACCTCTCTAACTCCCACTCTCCATCTTGCTCGATTCATGGCATCCTTTTTCTGCAATCCAACACTCTTGCTCTCCTTTTCCATGTCTCACTCCCATATAACATTGCCAATCTTACGTAACTCTGATAAACCATTCCTTTCATCTTCAGCGAGAACCTTTTTGAGTTAAGCAACTCTCCTTATTCCCTGAACTTCACCTAGCCAATTCTTGCTCTTGCTGTCACAGCTGCCTCACAACCACCACTTGCATTCACCCTATCCCCCAAATAACAGAAACCTCTCACCGTTTCCACGTCTTCACACAACTCCTCCACCAGTTCCACTAATCCATCAACTTGCTTCTTGCATCTGCCACACACAAAATCTCTCCTCAACTTCGGGGTCACCCTCTTTACTTTCATGCATCTGCCATGGATCCATTTCCCACATTTCACACACAACACTGAATTTGCCATTACTCGCTTCCCACAAATACCACATGGATCTAACTTACTCACAGACATTTCACCTTCTGCTCAACTCACTACCACTTTCTTCTTCCCGAGGTTCACCTTCAGCCCCTTGCTCTCGAATGCCTCCTTCCATTTCCAGAACTTCTCCCTCAGTCCCTCCGTCGTTTCACTCGTCAACACCAAGTCATCTGCGTACAACAGCTCACTCATCAAACTATTTGTCACACTCTCCGTAACCACGTCAACCACGATCGCAAAAACCAACGGCGACAACATGGATTCCTGGTGCACACCAACTTTCACCTCAAACTCCTCGGACAACTCTAGCCCAACTCTTGTCTTTGCACATTCATACAGACTCATCACTGCTCTCACCATTACCTCTGATATACCTCTCTTCCTCATTGCCCACTCCAATACCTTCCTGGGGACCCTGTCAAATGCCTTCTCCAGGTCAACGAAGCATATATACAACTGTTGAGAATCCCAACTGGCCAGAGGCAAACCAGTTGGCATAATTTACAAGTACAGTCAAGAAGCTGAACCAGGGACTGCCAGGATCAAATTCAAAGTGTGGTCAGAACAGGTCTTGAATCCAGGATCTCTGGATCTCAGTGCAAGCACCCTAACCACTGGGCCACACTATCTCACAGAGCGTAAGGGCAAGAAAGATTTGTGAAGTGTCTTGAGCATTAGCTCTTTGTCAAAACAAATTCCGTTTGACTAATGCAAAAAAACCCAAGTTTTTCATACTGATGCAGCACCTTGTTGAAAACTGACCCCTTCAATTATTATTATTATTATTATTAGTCTCTCTCTTTGTCACCTAGAAGTTACTCTGTTTTCCATCTGTTTATTGCAGGGAAGACTGGAACTAATAACAGGATGCTCAGCATTGACGATGGAGGTTCAGTTATTGGACAGAGACGGAAAACTTTTATGCATCCTCAACAATGACAGCGCCTTCCTGGGTGCTTATCCTGTTGAAGATAACATGAGACTTCATGTATGCTTGTTTTTTCAGTTCGTCAATTTCAGTTATTTTATTTGATGTTCTAACTCAAATATATTAGATGGGATACTGTCTTGCTGAATAAGCAATATGGGGAAAACCCTTTAAGTTATACATTTTCTTTGCCCATCAAGGTAGTTGATAAAGATCCTACGAAAAAGGCAGGAGAGTTTGAGGATGTATCAGCGGTAGAAAAATATGAAATGACAACAGAAGACTACGCAAAAAGAACTGGTTAGTTTTAAACTCTACTTCTCTGTCTTCAGAAAGACTTATCTGTCAACTGGCACAGTGGGTTTAATACTCAAAGAATTTATTTAACAAATTGAAAGTGGTTCAGTGTTGTCTGTACCGGTACTCTTATCGACAATGATATTCGTCATCACAGTGGTCAAAATGTTGTGCGCCTCGTGAGTCCACAACAAATTAGACTCTTATTGACAACCGCAAATGAGGCAATCAGGTTGCAAGATTACCAGCAATTGTGGTAAAAAGCTAATTTTAACACTGAATCCAGTAAAATTGTGATTACAGTAAATTGTGATTACAATTTCACTTATACCCTCTTTTATTATGTGCTCAATAATTTAAATATTGCATACAAATTGACAAATGCATATTAAATAGGTTATAGAGTGTGATACAGAAGTTGAGATGGAAACACAGTGATGTGGTAATTTTGTTGAACATATAATGACACCCAGCCAGGAGGGGTCCTGTGTTGCTTGTCTGAATTTTAAAACATCTCATGTCAGTGCTTTGTCAATGTTCCGCGTTGCTGTGACCATTGCTGTGGGAAATTTAAAAAAAGGATGTTGTTTGTCGTGATTTCACTAAATAAGTACTACCACTACATTTTAGGCCATGTTGCTTGTCTGAATTTACCCTGGCAGAGTCTCTATAATAAATAAAAAACTGTGCGAACTTTCTCCTGTATTTATGTCACTTGTGATGTTTTGAAACAAACGACAGCCTGTGCAATTCTTAGATCTTTCAAAACATCATTCGTGCCCATAAAACACAAAATGCACTTGTGTGTATACAATTTCTTTTACTCACAGAGATTAAATGAAACAATCTCCTTTTAACATGTTTAGAAAGTAAATTACCTAGAAGTGTTGCTTTGCATTATTGATGACTTTTCTTACTGTCCTCTTTCTTGATTTTGTTTATGAACATGCAGATTCTGTAAGAGCTTTCATGCAAAGAAATAAGATGGGTCAATTTAAAGAAGAAACCCCAGAAGAAATACAGCAAAAGAAAGAGAGAGCTCAAATAGAAGAAGATGCTGCCAAAGCAATCACTGTCGGGTTAAGGTGCGAGGTTACAGTTGGGAATGCTGCTCCCAGGAGGGGTGTAGTTATGTATGTAGGTAAGATATCTTCACTCACTCTATCTTATTGTTAAGTGATCTGTAGTAGCAGGAAGTGTGGCCCAGGGGTCAGGGAACTTTTTTTGAGATTTGAAGATCCTGGGTTCATGACCCATTCTTGTCACTTGTTGAATTTGATCCTGGTAGTCCTTGGTTCAACTTCTTGGCTGCAAAACTGGTTGTGGCCAGTTGGGATTCTTACATGTAATAGTTGTTGTTGTTCTGTTGTGTCGTTTCATCGCTCCTGAAAAGCCCCTGAGGGGAGAAGCCAACTAAGTGTTTATGCCATTGAAAAACCTAAGACATCCTACATGTCTAAGATTGATGCTTGAGTGCTCCTGTAATTGAGGGACTTGTGAAGACTCTTAAGGTAAAGAGAGACACTCAGCCAATCAGAAGAAAAATGTGAGCTTGTAACAGTTATTATCACTCTCATCTCTGTATCGTCATAAATGGTGGGAACCCAGGAGTTGTATCATAATTAAGTGAAGTATGATTGTCTGCAAAGTCTTCAAGGACAATGACATGCAGACTTAACTGACAGTCCACCAGTAATGTCATGACTTAGTTGACCAATCACATCAATGACCAGTCAAGTGAGTGATTAAACCATCTACTGGTGTTACAAAAAATCACTTGACTCGGAAGATGACTTCCACTCAGGTCGTTGAAACCTCAGTCAATGTCATCCAAAACAGTCCCTCTCAGGGCTAGTCACTCACCCAATCATCATACATCTCTTAATTGTGTGTATTGTCTTAGAAGTTTGATGCTCCAAATAATGGCTGCAAAGAAGACATGTAATGCTATGGCTTGAAAGAAATTTTGAAATTATGGGTAGTAGTTTTGTTCTCTCTGTTAACATGAAGTCAGTCCTGTCCAAAGTCTCTCGTATCTTCCCTCTGTTACTCAAAATTCCTCTGAACTTTTGTCTGTTTGAATCAAAGGCTATGGAAATTTCTCTTTCAGCTGATGATATTAGCCACCTTCTGGCACTTGGAAACATCCCTGCAGCACTCCATTACTTTAAAAGCTAGGATAATTTTCTCTTTCAGGGAAGACAGACTTTAAGCCAGGATGGTGGGTGGGTGTCAAGTACGATGAACCAGTTGGAAAGAATGATGGAAGGTACATCTAAATATAGGGATCAATATTTCTCCATAATAATTAGTAAGTGTATTCCACATTTGGGTTGAGTTTTTTCTCACTTATGATTGGCAAAGAGAATTAACCCATTGACTCCTGAACCCCCACTGACAAGTGAAATCGTCTGGCGTTAGGCAGAGTGAGATCTATTTAACAATTAGACCATGAGGCGAACCCGAATGGGCTATTGACCCGTGGCCCTTGAGGGCGAAGGGTCTAATTGTTTTAGTATCACCCGACTAGTCGGACAGAAAAGGCAATAATAAAGTTAGCAAATGCAAGTTGAAGGAATATTTATATGGGAATAAAACGAAAGAAAGCGCCATGCTTTTCGCTACTCGAGGACTATTACCAATAGTCCTCTAGTAGCGTAGCCAATCAAATTGCAGGATTTGCATTAGTCCACTAGTTGGGTGATACTAATAAGTGTTATTCCCGGGGGTCAGTGCCAAAGACAATTCATGTCTCTGCATCCACAGTCTCAAAAAATGTCTCCTTTCACATTTTCCCTCCTCTGGATGAGACTTGTAGATTTTACTCTGTCTAGCACCAGATAATTTTACCTGTCAGTGGGGAAGGGTTCTAGCCTGCGAAGGCAGACGTATTTCTGGTGGTCATTTTGAGATGTGTCTGTATGCTGAAGGGTTCAGGCAGGGTGAAAGCGTTAAGGTCTGAAGTGAATGTCCTGTGGTTCAGAGCGCTTTGAAAGGAGAACACAGGACAATGAGTTGTTTGATGCTGATATGACAATATATCAAGGACTATTCCATTCATTACACTGGGCTCAACCTCAAACCACGTTTGGGACAAGTATAACTGAGTTCCAAGGCAGTGCTGCTTGCATATATATCTAAAATCATTTATTTGCCAGATACCTCTTGTCAGTTCAATGACAACAATAACAAGAATGAAATAAAAAAAAACAGATGACAATGGATTTTGCATAAGAATTCAAAGTACATTACCACAATCGCAAAGGAAGGCAGTTTTTGATTAGTGATACAACCCTAAATAGGCCATTTTTGAAATATTAAATATTCAGCTTGATAGTGAGGCAGTGAGGACAAGAACAATAGAATCATATTGGAATGAATGTGAAAAATATTTGCATGTCATACAATTTTTTTTGTCTTTGTCCTCTAAACTTCTCTTTCAAGCTGAATTTTAATATATGGAAAAAGGCCTATTTTCAAAACCATCTTTGTTTGAAAAGGCCTTAAAAGAATATGTCTGCTGCTGGTCAACTCCTTTATTTCTGAAGCATTTTATCACTGTTGCTTTCACAAAATGTCACATAGGTATAAGTGTTTTGGAAATTCAAAAAAGGCCTTCACCATTTTTGAAGTGCTAATGTGCTTGTTAAAAAGACCATTGGTTGACTTTTTTTTAAAGACCAATCAATAATTTGCCACACCCTCAAAAAAATCAATAATTATTTAAAGCATGGATCAAAGGTGATAAATTTCTGAACATCCCTTTCAGTGTTGCAGGGAAAAGGTACTTTTCATGTCCAGCAAAATATGGAGGATTCATTAAACCCAAGGATGTTGCTGTAGGAGATTTTCCAGAAGAAGACCTGGGATTTGAGGATGATGAAATGTGAAATTATTTAGTAATGGAACATTCTGTAACATTCAAGATAATTTATTAGTGCTCCTCAGAAGCTATTTCTTCCAGTTTTCATAGTCTTGAAAAGAAATGTGGATTACTCTGGGAATGTACAGTAATAGTAAAGGAAGTTCATTTTAATTAGCATCCCTACTCTATGAAGTAATTTTCAAATTTGATCATCAGAACATTCAAATGAGTGATAATCAAAAATTGTTACTCTTTTGAAATCAAGTTTGTATTATAATATGCTGCTTGATTGTATCATGATAAAGAAACTGTATTGCAAATGTTAGATGTTCAAATTTATATGAATTATGAAGCTCAGATAGCTGTTAGGAACTAAAAGTACTGTCTTTTAACTTTTATGCACTGAAAGCAGGAACAGTGTGCCCTGAAAACGTTTTAGCGGTTGCAAAAAAATATAATGCAATTTAATACATTGCTTTTTGTGAAATAAAGACCAACTACAATGTACTGTACAAAGAGATTAGTACCTGGAATTGTTCATAAATACTGTACTGGGTGATGGCTGTGTGCAATTCAACATCCTTTAATTTTCACAATAAATTAAGCGACAGTAAGCTTATGCCACCTCAAAGGAAAGCATCACAAGGAAAGGATATCTGTACATAATGGGAAATAGCAAAACAGCAGTTTAAAAAAAAACCCTAAAATTAGTGACTGAAGAGATTGCCCAACATGACAAATTTCAGTGACGGTTAAAATGAAACTTTTTTTTTTCATAATTAAAAATGGCAAAGGAAGATCATTACTCGAAGTTTGAAGGACATATTGTTAATTTACGGCCTGAGTGATATCATTGATCTTGATGCAGTCAATGCTGCAGGGGAAGCTTATGAGCATCATGCCGACATCGCTTGACATTTAGTAATAAATTATTTAAAAATACAAGTTACTCTCAAATGAAAAATTATCCTTAGGATTTGCATGGTTGACAGCAGTTGTAGGACATCTCAGAATTAAAACATTAAATGCATTTTCAGCCTGTGTGCTTGCTGAGTGAAATTTTAGAGAGATTGGTTGGATATTTTCTCCTTTAGGCAAACATAATTGTGATTCAACAGGCTTTTGTATGTAGGGAGGTTGTGGAAAAATCAATTCCTAGTTCTTGATCTTTTCCTTTCAAGATTATTTCCAAACATTTATCTTTCTTCAAATCAATAATTAAAAGCTTGAATGAAGACTGCCATGGTAGGAACATAATGTCATTGTATCCATTTGCTGAAGTGACTCCATTTTGACAACAATATTGCTGGTCCAGCAAATGCAGCCTGCACTCCTTATTGGGGCTGTTCGAAGTCAGCATGATTAGCCATTTATCCCCCATGAGTGCCACTCAAAGATTTGACTTTGGCTAATGCTAGATGCTTCTATGGTGATGTTTTTAGTCTAAATATTGCCAAAACCAAAAGGTTTCCATAGCAAATAAACCTGGATTAGAAAATTGCAAACCATAAGACCAAAGAAGCATTCACTTCTAGCATTCCACTCCAAACTTGTCAAAGTTTCTTGTTATGACCCCCAGCTGCAGGTGCACTGTTCCCATGGCAACTGTCCTGAGTTTATATCTGTCTGCCCCAGTATAAATAGCATCTGAAGTTTTTAGCTGAGGTGCTCCGCCAATAAACCAACTTCGAAGCTGTTCAAATTTTCCTGAGCTAACCGGCCTCCACGTCACGCAATCGACGTTGTGAGTCCCAGGCGAGGTGGGAACGTGACAATATCCATAGCCAAAAATTTCGTTCCTACCGTAGGAATCCTGATGCCACACTTGAAAGTGAAATTTAGGCCACCCTTTGAGCCCTCTGGTGGCGAAATGCAAGTCTATCGGATGACACCACCTCGCACACTCCTCATTTTGGGGATTGTCAACTTGTGTTTGTCCTTCCCTCTGCCCCGCCAATAATTTCCACAAGCCGTCGATATGTACGGACCATTTACAGTATAAGTTATGCGAGGGAAATCCACTGGCGCCGATGATTTCGCCGACAACGTGTACTTCGGCCATAACGGGAAAAAAGTCAACACTATTTTTAAACGCAAAAAAATCCAAACATGGCGGGTCTCATTGTGAGCATGCGCAGAGCGGTAGTGGGTCCGCGATATAAATGTACAAAACAAGATGGCGGCAAAACTTGAATCATGTGTGTACCTCCAAGAGCTCGCTTGGACAACTGCCTTGGTAGAAATGACCTAATATACTGCCCTTGAGTGTTTAAGAGGCTTAAAAGTCTTGATTCCAAATAGAAAGACCATACGTCTAATTAAACTCGATCGATTGTGCGAGAAAATTATGAATGAGGAATCAGCGAAGGGGAGAGATGAAGTTACCAGACCAATGTGCAAGTATGGAACAAAGTGTTATCGAAAAAACCCTGTTCATTTTGAAGAATATAGACATGCAGGTAAAGTGTAAGAAATGGAAAAAGGCGAAGAGTACTCTCACACTTAGGTTTTATTCCCAGACTCAGTGAGGCGTCTGGAAAAGCCGGAATCCGGAAACGGATCCGGAACCGGAATCGGAATAAGAACAAGAAAGGTCGATAATATTCAGTTGCTTTATTTCAACTAAAAAAGTTGAATGTTATATTACACACTTTAAACTGCAAAATTGATTTTTACAGATATTGTTGGGACAACAAAGTTTGTAACACTGGCGTCACTCCTTTTTTGAACGGCTTGAGTTATGAGAATGATTGAAATTGAGACTCCTCCATGTCCCTTGGTGGCGTGGGAGCGAAGTTGTTACTGAAGCCATGGATGAAAGGAGTTCAGAAAAGAAAAATAAAAGACAAAAGAATTCGAATAAAATATTAATTAAGGTAAACAACTACAAACCTTGCCTTCCAGATCTCGCCGCACTGAAACTCAAGAAGAAACATGAGAAGGTGAGCAGTAGCCTGCGTGGCAGGTGTTGGAAGGGGAAAGATAAGGGAACAGGAGAACAGCGGGAGAATGAGGAGGGCATGAGTGAAAGGACCCCCTAATTAATATGCATACATCAGGCAGCTGCTAAATCTCTAACAGTCAAATGGGATCCAATCAAAAACATGCACAGGAAAATGCGCTATGCAGGAATGTTGTTTACTGCGCCATTATTCCAAAAACTCGCACGGCGGAGAGTAGTGTGAAACCAAAACACCGTCGCCCAAAAAAGGAGCAATCTTGCAACGATGTGTGACAAGTTTGTGTAATGAGTTTACTGGTGGAATATGTCTCAACAAAGTCTTGTGTGAATTTGTTCATACCATCAATGAAAAAGACATTGTTTGGTGTTGTATGGACTAAGTAATGTGGCTGGAAACCATAAAAATAAAAATAAAAGTAAAAATTCGAAAATTCTTCACAACTTGTTTGCAACCTGTGTGTGCGGAAAATTAAACACTGGTGCGATAATCTCAAAAATCTCGAATTTCTATCCAAACGCTTTGAATCAGATCAAAAAGAGAAGTTGGCGGCAAGTTTGAGATTGTTTACGCGAGAGCTCAAAAAAACAGAGTGACGTTGAATTCAACCACAATAGGTTGGTGGTGATTGACACAAATTAAATTCTAGCTAGCCCATCACGATTTTTATGATTAGAATCAGAGCGTGAAAAAATAAAAAAAAAAACAATAGTGTCCTTCCCTTCTTCCACACATGCCCTCCTTGTTCTTCAGCCATTCTCTCTTTCTCTTCGAATGCCTGCCACACAGGCTAGTGCTCACCTTTCCCATGTTTCTTCTTGATCTCCAATGTAATCTGGAAGGCGAGATTCGTAGTTGTTTACCCCTAACATTGTATGTCAATAAATAAGGTGAACTTCTTTTGTCTTTTGTGGACTCCTTTCATCCATGGCTTCAGTAACAACTTTGCTCCCACCCCACCAAGGGACAAGGAGAAGTCTCAATGTCAATCATTTTCGTAACTTGAGCTGTTCAAAACAGAAGTGACGCCAATGGTACGAACTTTGTAGTCACAACAATATCCTTAAAAAGCAATTTTGCAGTTTAAAGCGTGTAATTTAACTTTTTTTAGCTGAAATGAAACAACTGGATATCATTGAACTTTATTGTTCTTATTCCAGTTCTGTATCCGGCTCTGTTCCAGATCCAGATCTGGATTCCAGCTTTTCCAGACGTCTGACTCAGTGTCATACTTGCAGGACTGAGTTTGTTTGTTCTCTTCTCTTCCATGAGAGATTTTTTCTCCATGCACCCTGAGTTTCCTCTTTTGATGTAATAACAATTTAGTATGACTACATAAAACTCAAAACTTTGATATAGTTATCATCATCCTCATCATCATCATCTGGGGTTAGGAGAGTAGCTGTTGTGCGGGGTTAGGAGACTAACTGTTGTCATCAACAAGGGGCTTAACAGCCCCTTCCGGATGGATGTGTTGATCTGGCTGGAGGGGCATGCCATTTTCATGAGAGTGCCCACAAATACCACGTATGTCGTCATTGTCAAAATTAATTTTAATCTTTGGTTTGAAACAAAAAACATTTTGTTCGGCTGTCGGTACTCTTTGAAGCCACTACATCATCCTCATCATGGTTTTAGGGAAAATAATAACCCACTGACTCCTGGGAGTGAGACTTAACAGATAAAATTTTGTCTAAATGTCAGACGATTTTAATTGACACCTGAGGGTTTGATGGATTAAAAGAAGGAAATACTTAAGTACTTTCAAACTCTGTAGGTTATGACTCAGACACTGATGACGATGATTCAGAAAGGGCTGAGCATTCTCCTCCCGCTAAACGCCAGAAGTTGGAATGCACTGCTATGACCAGTAGCTCACCATCATCATCAAACCAAGTTAGCAACCAAGATGAAAAGAGTGTGCCATTTTTACTAACTTCAGTGCGTGGAATCTCATCTGAATTCAATTCTAGAAATATAGCAGTTGGCATTAAAGGTATTGATTTTGTCTCAGATTCACAATTGAAGACCAACAACACCTCTTAATTCATATTGCAATAATTTCCATTCATCCTTTTCAGACATTCTTTCAACCCAAATGGGTGAACTGGAAGCCTCAGCACAGGTAAAGTACTTCTATGTTCATCTTTCTTTTTCAATTCAGTCAATCAATTCAGTGACAATGTAATAATAATAACAAGCAATGCATAGCTAATTTGTTAGTTAAATAGTTAATTTCTTTAACTTTTTCCCATTTCAGTTTAACTATATGTTTGACATTCCCTGGTTGATTGAACAATATCCTAAAACTAAAAGGTACCTAAAGATTAATGTTCATACATGAATAATTTTAATTCTACTTGTGCTGTAAAAAGCAGTTTAACCTCATCACCAATTGATGAGCTTGGGAACTGGTGCCTTAAAAGATAGTAGGAAGGGGCCTGTTATATGATCCTGGCATTGCAGGGTGGCATCCCTGTCAACTCGCAAGTGAGAACCACCTGAAGCAGCCACTAACTGACGCCACCACACTGGAGTATGGACTAGTGGAAAAGAACACTTACCTGACCAGATACGGTAGTTACCTCCACAATCAAGTAGCCTTGAGGCAGGGAACTGTAATATTGAGATTTACTCTGTGGTTTGAGTTTTTTTAGTTATTAAAAAGGAAAATATGAATGATTCGACAATTTTGTCCAGGTTTGTAGTTTGGATGCAATACCACTGACATGTGGAAACTGCTTGGTGCCATTTAACTACTACAATGTATGTAAGTTCAGGGTGTTACTTGTCAAATACAGCAAGGAATGATGATATTGTATTTTAAATCTGGCACTAAAGATACTGTATACTATTTTAAGCTTAGTAGAGTCTCTAAACACCAATCAAAGAAAATGTGTTTTTTGCTTTTCACTTGTCCTTTTTATTAAAGCTGGTGAATGTTTTTTTTGTTATTCATTCAAGGTCCAAACCATTGCTTCTAGTTCATGGAAATCAGCAGGAAGCCAAAGCTGAACTTGAGAGAGAAGCTAAACCATATCCTAATGTCAAACTTTTTGGAGTGAGTTGCCTCCAAGTAACTGAAGAGTTGTGTATTTTGTGGTTCAATTTTTTTCTTCTCAGTTTTTAAATTTTTGAATCAGTTCAATTTTGATTTTTCTTTGTCCAATATTCATTATGATAATAACCTGAAACAAAGAAAAATCAGTAAAAATTAAACTTTGAAAAATTTTTGATCCACAGAATGTACAGTTTGGTTAACTTCTAGCCAAATTAGTTCCCAGAAATAGTTGTTGCCCCTCCGAAAAAAGCTGCAAGTTTTTGTAAAAATAAGAAGCAACTTTTTGAACTCCATTTTTTTCCTGTGGCCCTCAATTTTGCATGCAGTGACTTTTTTACTCACAGTGGTTACCTGGTATAGTGTGTTTACATGTATTTCTTGCTTCATCTTGGCTACAATATCATTCCAAAATAACTGCAATAAAAAAGTCTCTTATCACAGGCAGACAGCCTTAAGGATGCGACAGCGTGTGATGTGGTCCTGTTATTTGAGACAGTTGTTATGGCTGATAAAACCGATTGAGGAAAATGTTCCACGAAAATTTCAAATTGCAATATTTCTTTATGAAAATCCATTTTATGGACAGCTAGATGAATAAAGTTCACTCACCAACTATTTTCTGCATTGTCCTGAGTGATTTGATGAATTTTGGGGACACTTTGTTTTTCCCTTCAGCTCTGTTGCATTGTCAAATACAAAAATTTTTTGACAAGGCATGCAGCTTCCACGACCTCAAAAAGAGGTCAATTTGCAAGCTTCAGGTTTTTGCTAAATTTGCTCTATGTTGTGGACAGATGTGGTCTATCATTGGAATTTGATCAAAATCAAATTGACCAATCAAAAAGCTCACATTGATAATCTTGTCTCTCTTGGTGGAAATCTGAGCTTTTTGATTGGTTAATTGGTTTTTGATCAAATTCCAATGATTGTCATCGGCAAAAACCTCAGGGTTGCATTTGTGCCTGTGCACTTACTATATTTTATCAATATTATAGCCCTCCATTATAATAATTTCTTATTTTGAATGTGTCCCTGTCCTGTGTTTCAAGTAACTACAAAATGTTTATTGTTTTCACAAGGCTAGGTTGGAGCCATTTGGGACACACCACAGGTAACTTAGGTCAACTTACAACAGATTTTGGATATTCTGTACCAAGATTATCAATACTTCAAATGGTGATTTTATTGTCTTAATTTTTTGTGCAAGACTAGCAACTTCTCTTTCCAGATGTTAGGTACCATTTACCACATAGAGTTTTGTTTTGACTTGACATGTGCACAGTACCATGAAATCATGAAACCCAAGAAAAATGTGTGAAACCATGAAGGGCTGGACAATCTGCGAGCAAGCGAGTCATGCAAGCCATGTGAGTCTCGCATTTAAGTATTTACATCTTTTGAATTTGAGCTTGGGAACGAGGCTAAAAAGGCAAGATTGAAACAAGAGACGCTTGCACTGCTTACAATTCTTACCAAAAAAAAAATAATAATACCAGCATAAGCACCCATTTCAAATAGTGCTGATAAACAGTATTTAAGTCTAAGCACCCATTTTAAAATGGTTAGCTTTCAATAACTGTATGATGCGCATGTTGACTTGCATGGCTCGCCGTGTTGGCTCGCTTGGCCAGGGTAAGAAAAAAAATTAGAACTGCACTTGTCCAATGGACGAGATAATATCTACGCAGCATTTAAATTAATGTGTTGGTGTACTTCCAAGATTCCCGGAACTTTCAAACTCAAACCATTGGGCTGTTAGATTGCTTTTTCTTCTCATTCACCTCAGTGTTTTCTGCCAAAGGTTTTGCTTTTCTCTTTAGCTGCTTTGCCGCTACACCAAAATAGCCTTTTATGCTTCGCTGATCAGCCATCATTGTGCACGTGCTGACAGCGACAACGAGGGTCTATTAATAAATACGCAAATATGATGCTCCCAAATGAGTCCCAGGCCCCATTCGGTATGCATTGAAATAAAATGACAGATAAATCGTAAGTGCTCAACTCATTTCATTTCCAACCTTTTCCGAAAAATGATCTGCTTTGCACTTGCAAAAACTTAACAAATACTAGTTTCTCTGCTTAAACAATTTTAAACACCTTGTTTTTAAAATTATTTTCTGAAGATTCACTTTGTCCAAAGGACAAGTAAGATTGACAAACCACTTGTCAACTGGCGAAAAACCTTTTGTCTGGGGAAAGCGCATGGACACCGTTTTGTCGCACCCTACAGCTGATGGCATGCAGCAATGGCTTGCACAGCTTGATGGCGTGCACATTGTCCTCACCCAAACCATGAAACCCTAGAAAACTGACTCAGTGAAACCATGAAACTCAAAATCCTCAACATATTGTCTGTGGAGCTCCTCCAGTTGTTTCTGCAATTCATTGATTTGCTTTGCTGCGCTATATCTCCAATGAAACCGTGAAACCCAAGAAACCAAGTTAAACAGTTTCACTGGTTTCATGGTTTCACTCGTTTGTTGGGTGTCACTGGTTTCTTTTGGGTCTCATGGTTCCACTGGTTTCATGGGTTTTATGGTTTCACTCATCTCGAAGGTCTGGGCCTTGGGTCCTTAATCAAGTTATTAGCGTTTTTGTTAGTTGTGTTGGTTATCTTGAAGTTGACAATATGTCCCAGAGTTGTTTGAAAATGAAATTCTGTGTGCTTTGCAAGAATAGACTTTAGGTGTTGTCACTTGACCTGCCATGTACATTGTACATGTATGTCACCTTTGATTTGTTACTTTTGGTTGAGGTTTTTTCTGTCCTTCTGTTTCAGCAAAATGATGTTCCTGTTGTATAAAGAGGGCCTTAGAATTGTCATTACTACTGCAAATTTGATAGCCAGAGACTGGGATCAAAAAACACAGGGGTAATTAGCAGCAAAGTAAATTTTTGCTATTTTTTGCCTTCAGCAGTGCATTTGATTCTGCTAATTTGTACAGAGATGACGAGACCTTCTGTTCTTCTCTCTTGCCCCATATGTCTAAGAATAAATTTAATAAGCTCTTTGGGTTTAATCTAAACCTCTTTAAAGGTTATACCTCTTCCTAATCAAGTTCAGGGGCTGTTATGTAAGTTGCATACCACATTATATTTACAAGTGCATTGCATTCAGACCATAATTTTAAGAAATGTGAAGTGAAGGTTGCAGGTTGCTAAAATATTTTGTATCATTGGTATTGTCAGAGTTTGGATAAGCCCATTATTTCCAAGGCTATCTGAATCATCATCAACTGGTACATCACCAACTAATTTCAAAGAGGACTTATTGGTAGGTAAACGATTGGTTTTGTTTATTTTATTGTCAGCCATTGAAGCATGTTACCCTCTTTTGTAAGAATGTAAATTAGGTTTTATTTTCTATATGAATAATAATTCATATGGGAAGCAAAACCTTTTCCCGATGTGTAGCTGTTTGGCAGTTTTTAAACTGTCTATAGGTCAGTAGTTTAAGGTCTGGGTCTGCTGCAGTACTGCAGTACTATTTCCTTGGACAAAAAAAATTGCTCCACTGAATAAGTGGGTCCTGATAACATAGCAATACAATTGTGTGGATAAAGGATGCCAGATGTCGAGTGTTCAAAATTTAAACAATCTTCAGGCCAATAGAGACCCTTGCTTAAATTTTACAAGTATCTTAAAACTCAAAACGTGATCCATGATTTTTAAATCTCAGAACTGCAGCCTTCAAACATTGTAATTGTTGTTGTCATTTTCACTGTCCATTTAACATTACTTTCCACCCAAATTGGGTACCATGTTGCTTGGTATGTTTGCCCTCCATTTCTGTCTGTCCAGGGGATCTTCAATGGAGAGACCACAGAGCATCATGTCTTTGGACAAAAGCTCTAACCAGGTTTTGCGAGGCTTATCCCTCTTGGTTTGCCCATCTATCTCAAGATGTCAGAACCATCTTAGGACATTCATGGGGGCTTGGTCTAATCCAGGCAATCCAGTATTTTAATGTTTCTTGACGTCTACATGGTCCTAAGCACAGATTTGTTTTACAGGATTATTTAGAAGCATATGGAGGCAATTTGTTAGATGAGTGGAAAAGGAGTATCAGAGACCATGACATGTCCTCTTCAAAGTATGTTTGGCTACAAAGTTAAGGGTGCACATTCTAGCACTTGAAATAAGTTTTTTTCTTAACAATGGCTAATGAGAGATTAAAATGCAACTGGATGCATTGCCAGGTTGGGTCACTTGGTTTAGCAGATACTTTGCGGCAGCAGGCAGTTTTGATCCCCAGTTCATTCCATAAAAACCGAAATGAGGAGGAGGTGCTGCAAATCATTTGACATTTGGGACTCAACAGGGAAAAATGATAAACTGCTGGCCACGTCACAGATCACTTATTCCATAAAATCTGTGAGAGGTATAGACAGCTAGTGTTCCCTTCAGAGTCAGTTGAGCTGCAAGCTGAAGAGTAAAAGTGCTGCAATTACATATAGCTCTGTTGTGTGACTCAAGCATGTGGGTCTACTGATATTGAAGCTCCATTGCATGACTGATGCTTGCACGTTGACTGAAAGGACAACTAGTAATCTATAGTTATGTAGGATTTTTAACACCCCACACATACTGGCCCTCAGTCTCACTTACAAAGCACCATATAGCCAATCGCTGAGACTCCATGGACTTCATAAATTTGCAAAAAAAAAGATGGTTTTAGGCCTCCGGCCATGTTTTGTCACAAAAGTGTGAATTCCTGGTTTGCTTTGTCACGATTCTGTGCGGTGGCGAGCTGCTAAATACATTAATTATTAAGTCTATCTTTTAGGGTTCGCTTAATTGCCTCAGTTCCTGGAAGACATACTGGACTTAATAAAACCAAGTGGGGGCACCTTAAGCTTCGTAAGGTACATGTAACAAGTAGCTTGGGTAATGACAACCAGCTTTCTCTGACCACTTGTCTACTAGGGAAAGCATGCACTCCCCAATCAAGGGATTTCAAGAGACAACATAATTATGCAGTATTTCCCTTTTTATTTTCCTATGAATAATGAATCGACCAGGACGCAAGTGGATCATTTAGTAGGCTTGCCCAATGGGCAAGATGGGATTTTAAACTATATGTATTGACGAGGTGTGGATACACTGTTACATGACTGCAAATATGGTAGATACCATGGCTCCCATAGGTGAGCCATTAGGGGAGTCATTGCAATTTCCAGACACTCAGATATCTCAGGAATTTTTATCTTCATGACTTGTGAAATGAATTATAATGATATATAGTGTATTCAATGCTACTTCACTTAATGGTCGCTCTGTA
>NC_090880.1:37842522-37845022 GCF_036669935.1 Montipora foliosa | reverse complement strand
AAGCAGCTTGGGGAACATTGGAGAAAAATGGGCAACAGCTAATGATTCGTTCATACGAGATAGGAGTTTTATTCCTTCCAAATGATCAGGCAAGTCTGTAAGGACTTCAATAACAATAATATTCGATATTGACAACGGAATTTCCTGGCTTGGACAACAGGAAAGTGGGGAGGGAAGATGGGGTAGTTTTCATTTTCCGCGACCCCCCTACCCCAAAGAGGCTGAGATTTAGCAGGGATGACGACGAAGGCTTCGGATTCTGCACGCGTCCCATGTGTGTTCTACATTTTGATACATTTTCTCGCCTTTCTCTTCCTGACAAAGACTCCAAATAATCAAACTTGAGGTTATACGGAGGACGTGAGCACCGGACGATAAGTTGTCAATATTCACTCCCGGGGGGGGGGGGGGGGGGGAGTTTGGGAATTTCTGGGTGGGGATGTGCCGCTGGGTGGGGATGTGCCACTGGGACCCTCGAACCCTTAACCTATACCAGAGCTAGTTTCAGCTAGATTTTGCTACCCTATACTAGAGTTAACTCCCCAAATCACTCCTATCCTAGAGTAGCTGCTTTCCAGAAACTAAGGTCACTAGCACAGTCTAAAGCAAAGCCATAACAAAACCTTATACCACGATCACTTCTTTCTTAAAAAAGGATTTATTTATACTTGTCCAGCAATGCCAAGCACGTACGTATGCATTATCAAGACAATAAATTGTTTAATTTTAACCAGTATTAATACCACCGATTTCCGTCTGAATCCTGATTTTTGACAGTTAGTAATACCCAGTAGCGTTTTATGATAGTCATCTATCAACGCTGTTGAGGCTGAGTCGTGAAAATTTAAACTTGCCGATTTCATTTTTTTATATTTTTGAGTAGCAATTCCTGGTTTCCTTAGTCTAGATAAAATCTTCGACCAACTGGTCAGTTTCGTGATAAATGATACCCTATTCTAGACCCAAACGCTCTGATATATATACTCTATGCTAGAGTAAACTGCTTGAAAACCAAACCCTTCACAGCGGCACATACCTATATGGCAGAACCCCCCCCCCCCCCGGGACTTTCCGTTCATACACACTTTCCATGCCACATATGCCTTGGAATAATCGCAAAATTATGTGAATGACCGGAAGTTGTGTTTTTTCATAACGTTTTTCGGCACAGCCCGTCATCTTCGTTCTCGCGTAAGTTCCCTATGAACCGTATGAGGGCTGCTTGAGGCGGCTTATAAATATATCAGATCTATGCTTTCCCCCAATATCGTCGAGCTTTGTTTCGCATGGAGGGGTGATTAGAAGCGACAGTTTGTTAGTTTGGGTTATCAAACGTACGGTCGTATTTTAAAGTGAACCCGATTTTGTACTCGAACTGTAGGAGAGACAATCAAAAGTTCCAAATTGTCCTGAGCAAGTGGCAACAGTCCTGCGTAACGGGAAAATAAGAAGCATCGTCACAAAGTTTGTTTCCATCTTTTTTAGGATCCGAACAGCAAACATTTTCATGTGAAAGGAAAACATTGCAGTCAAGAGCATTCCTCAAGCCACAATGTTCAGCTTCCGTTCGATGTACCGCCATCTCCGTACACCAAAAACGGCAAGTTACATTTTGTTTCCATGACATGTTTGCGGAATTGTCAGCCAAACGATCAAACAGTGTTGTCCTTTGAATATATTGTTTTAACCGTTTTTTTTCTTTTTCAACATTTTCATCCAACATGTTGTGTTTCCCCGAAGGAGTGGCGGCTGGGGGGGGGGGGGGGGGGGGGGACTTGCATATTAAAGGCGAGGGGATGGTGGTCGTCTTGCTTAGTGGTGTAAACTTTGGATTTTAGTCTCAGTGAAGGTCTCGCTTAGGATTGCATAGGGGTCAAAAAAGCCTGGGCCGCGCCTGGATTGGTCTCCTTTGGGGGTTTAATTCAAAATTTCCGACGAGCATCCCCGCCCCTTCATATGCAAAGTCCCCCCCCCCCCTTCCGGGTGTGTTTCATCAAACATTGAAACTTCTCTTATTGCAAACTGTCTCCCATTTTTTGGAATTTACTCCATACCAGTTGCTAACAGGCAAGCAGTAAGCTAAAATCAACACACGTTTCTTTGAATTTTGTCAAAACGAGAATATCAGCCGGGCGTTCGCCGTTTTCCACTTGTCTGAGCAACACCTTGGCATTTGGAAATTTTTAGTGCTATCCTATTTATCTCTTGGAACGCTGTCCAACTTTTACCTATCCTCCTTCCCAGGGTCTCATCAGAGGCAGAGAAGAGAGACCCTGGGAAAGAGGTTGACTTTTACCTTTCCTCTCTTTCCTAGAACGCCATTGGATGTGGGACGTTGTGTACAACACTCCGGACTGTCACGGACAGATATGGTCACCATCTTAAAGGCTTAACTTCATCTCTGTTCTTGATGGGTCAAAATACTCTTTGGCTTGTATGACAAAAAGTTGAATAAACCTCTGGTTCTGCAACCAGGCTGGAAACCTTATGTTGCTCATCA
>NC_090880.1:37805022-37832522 GCF_036669935.1 Montipora foliosa | reverse complement strand
GGAAGGATTTAAAGACAGTCCAATTCACTTGTAAAAACCCACAAGTTAAACTAAGTCATATATCATCATATCATATAGCTTTCTTTACCCTCGATCGAAAGCTTTCTTTGCCACAATTAAACTAAGCCGAGTAGTTACAGTTAAAGGCGAAACACCCCTCGGAGTGAAATGAACAGCGAAAACTATCCATATCCGACAACAACAACTAAGGTAGTTAACCTATCCATTTTGAGAAGAGTAGTTCTATTAATTTCGCGCAAGACAAAGAATAATAAAAAAAAAGCAGCGGTGACAAACATTAAAGTATAAACAAGCGCATTGTTTGAAATTATTTACATGACGTTTCCTATGCTTCGACATACATCCTCAGAAGTGACCGTTTACTACGAATTTAAACTTTTTAACATGTAACCTATTAAGTAAATACTTATTAACAATAATTGATTAATGAATTAACAATTAGTTAACAGTCACTTCTAAGGATGTATGTCAAAGGATACGAACGCCAAGTAAGTAATTTCAAACAATGCGCTTACATGTTTTTGTCACGCCGTTTCATGCATAGTTCTGGTTTCGATAAAAACGGCAATCAATAATGCCGTGCAAGCACAGTCACGATTCCCCTCCCCTCTCTCCCTCATTTGGGGGTGGGGCTTTTTTGCTGCCCCGCCCCAAATGAGGGAGAAGCCCTGAGAACGAGGCTGCCCTTCTTAAAAAAATTATTATAATTATTATAATTAACATAATTAGTATAATTATAATTATAATTATAATAATTAGTATAATTATTTTAATTCTTCTTCTTATTATTAGAAACATAGTATTAGGTTAGTTTCGGGTGCAGACAATTTTTTTTAGATTAAACTAGACCCTCCGTGATAGTACACTGGGTTGCCTGTGGTTCATGCACCGTCCCAGGCAACTTTTTTTCAAGTTAGGGGGTCATTAAGACCATTTTAAGGGGTCACCCAGAAGTCATACCAGCAGAGGCCCTTTGGCTCACATGTCCTCACATGTTCGTACGACTAAAAAGATCCTTTTCTGAGGTTAAAAAGCTGGCTACCGGCCTATTAATTATTTGTCAAAAAGAAGAAATTCCTGTCCTCTTTGGAAAAAATAGACACGCATTGCTTACGTGTGGTAGTAAAGTAACACGGCGATTTATTCCATATAAAATGTCAACTGAGCTGTGTGTTGTCTTCCAGGAGATTCAAGTTATTCTTGCGTAATATGTAGCTCTAACAGTGCACGATATTGTTTAGTATTGTCTATCATTGTAGTGCCATGGTAGAAGTCTTGGGTAAATAGCCTAAGAAGACATGTGGTTACTAGCAAAGTATTGAACCCAGAAAGATTGAAGAAAATAAATGGGAAGTGAGAAACATTGGCTTTTGGGCTGACATGTTGATAATTGATTTTTGCTACGTTCAATTTTGGCTGCAGAAATAAATCGTAAAATCGGAATTCAGCGGGCGCCATGATTAAGTTACCGCGGCATGTTTACTGGCCAAACAGTGAAGCGTCCGCGTCAAATGATGGCAAGATACCTGGTTTTCGTAAGTTTCTTTTTCTGTCAAGTGTTATAAAGTTTGACAATAAATGAGCGAAGTCCAAACAAAGATCACAATCGCCCAAACCCTTTAGGTTGACCATTGTTTCTGCTAAGTCAAAAATTTACTCTCCAAGACGAGGTTATTTATCACCAGGTAATTCCGTCATTTTGGAAATAGCAGCTACTTTATTATTCATCGGCGTCACAATTTTTTGCTGATTTTGGGGCTCATTTTGTTGAAACTCAAGCACGCTTCCAACAGACCTGCTTATTTTCATGAACCTTTCCTGCTGACAGAGCAATACTAAAAATGTCCTCCCGTATCACATTTCAACCTTAAGCTCGAAAATTCAATACACATTATGATATTATAATTCACAAAGGCAGAAAATATCACAGAATCCTTTTCCAGCAAAACATCTTATTGAAACAAGCAACATAAAAGATGCACTAAAACGCCATTCGCGTTGCAATGACTTTCGAGGCCATTGCTGGTTAACGAGAATGACAAACTCACGAGGCAGAATGTATATTTATATTTAATTAAGTTAGCACAACAGAAAGACACTAACCTCATTTTGACACGAAAATGCTTTACTATTGCCATAAAACTATCCAGTTAACCTTGCATATTATAAAACATGATGAATTCATAAAAGCCACCTTTTCCAGCGAACAATTTTTTGAAACAAACAACATATTTGCTATTAGAGGCAAAAACCCCTTCCTATTTCATTGCGTGCGTGAAGGGAAAAAACTTAGTTGTATCAAATATAACAGCAAATTAAAATTTCAGGATCAAACCGTTTCCATGAAGAACCTTTTCCTTGAATAATGAAGCACAAAATAGATGACAAGCTTTCTTTCAAATAATTCTTGACTGTCACATTTCCAATTATGTTTTTACTGAAGACTGTGCAGAGTTGATCACATATCCACTTAAGGTGTTCGATTTGTTCTGTCTTTGTTGAACCCATAAGTTACCAGAGAATTTTCCATTTGGTTTCAGTGTTCTACATAACAGCACACTTGGTAAAATTAGAAATGCAGCTCACTTTGATTTCGGCTCGACGGGCGACAGATTGTTGTCGAAGTCCATTACTCGTCGCTTGTAAGATTCCACCGCCTGTCTTGTTCAGTATCCAATTGACTTGCCATTACTGAATTTCATAAGGGTATATTTTGTTCAAAGATCCACTAAAACGCCATTCGCGTTACATGACTTTCGACGCCATTGCCGGTTAAGTTTATAATTCTACTGTGTCCACCAGAGAAATCTACGCATTTCGACTACCCTCTCGATCCTAAGAAAATACGAGCAGAAGGCTCTATGCACAAAGATACCACTTAGCAGGGGAGTGACAGGCAAGACTTTTACCGACACGGAAAAAAAAAGAATACCGAACAAATGCCACCCACTTTGCAACTGGGATTGCCCTACGGCAACCCAGTAAAAATACAAAATGTACATAAATAATTAAAATAAAAACTTAAATATGAAATATATCATCTATTGCAGTTAAAGGCGTTCCGATATCGATGTGTGTACAGTGCAGGGACGAGTTGACTGTGGTTGGAGGAAGTGCTGTCGGAGAGAGAATTTAGCAACAATTAGTTAACAGTCACTTCTGAGGATGTGTGTCGAAGCATACAAATGCCAAGTAAGTAATTTCAAACAATGCGATTGTTTGGTTTCGATAAAGACGGCAATCAATAATGCCGTGCAAGCATTAAGTCACGATTCCCCTCCCCCTCTATCTGCAACCTCGTTCCCAGGGCTTCTCCCTCATTTGGGGGAGGGGCGTTTTTTTATTGCCCCGCCCCCACATGAGGGAGAAGCCCTGGGAACGAGGTTGCAGATAGAGGGGGAGGGGAGGCGTGACTATGCTTGCACGGCTCTCCGAGGGACTGGGGCTGCGTGGGAGATTGAATTATCATTCAACCCCAGCCCCAGTCCCTCGGAGAGCCTGCTCGCAGGCTTATTGATTGCTGTCTTTATCGAAACCAGAACTATGCATCCAAATTAAGACGCAAACGACGTGACAAACAAACAAGTACATTAATTAGCATAAATATTATACTTATTTTAATTATTATTATATCAATTATTTTTATTAGAAACAGTATCAGGTGTTCCGATGTGCGTACAGTGACTGCAGGGACGAGTTGACTGTGGTTGGAGGAAGTGCTGCTGAACCCTGCTAAACCAGTGAAGCTGCATCATGGGAACTCACAGTTAATATGAGCAACTCTTTGTCAGCTTTTTAACTTGTGCGGACAAGCAGAAGTGAATTACTTGGTTCATCTCTTTTTGCTGTCAACATGTTCATGGCAGGATCATTGACTCAACGGTATAAGAATTTTCAAATGGTTTATACGTCAAGTTTAGCTTTTAACTTACTATTGTTCTGTTAATTGAAGGAGAAAAGTTTAAACTTCAGAAGAATTCACCCTTTTTCGTTTGGAGCTGACCATGTTTAATTTTGGAGTCTGCTTTTTAAAAACCTCAAGGTTAACTTAACCTTGTTATTGGGATTTTTATGTTGCCCCTGTCTCTTCCAACCCTAAACTAAATACATGTAGAAAAATTATTAAGGAAAAGCATGTTAGTAACTACTTAGAGTAACTTCTAATTACTGGAAATGTAATTGGCATAAAGGAGTTGTTTTCCCTATCCAGTTATGGTATTTCGACTGTGTACTTAAGATTATTTTATCGTCAATCTTGAAAGAGGATTGAATTTTTTGGGTGGATAATTTGTGAAAGAGTGTAAGGAAAATATCGTCCGTGGCATAGTATAATTCATTTTTCACTGCTTGTTGAAGTGCTTTGTCATGCGTGCCAGTAATAATCCATTTTGCGCTATGTTAAGGAAGTGAGATCCCTAAAGTTGTGTTCTGTTGGGTCTCTCTCCCTCATTTGGGGGTGGGGCTTTTTTACCGCCCCGCCCCAAATGAGGGAGAAGCCCTGGGAACGAGGCTGCCCCCTTAAAAAATTTATTGTAATTATTATAATTAACATAATTAGCATAATTATAATTATAGTTATAATAATTAGTATAATTATTGTAATTCTTATTATTATTATTAGAAACATAATATTAGGTTAGTTTCGGGTGCAGACAATTTTTTTTAGATTAAACTAGACCCTCCTTGATAGTACACTGGGTTGCCTGTGGTTCATGCATCGTCCCAGGCAACTTTTTTTCAACTTAGGGGGCCATTTAGACCATTGTAAGGGGTCACCCAGAAGTCATAACAGCATAGGCCCTTTGGCTCGCATGTGTCTCACATGTTCGTACGACTAAAAAGATCCTTTTCTGAGGTTAAAAAGCTGGCTACCGGCCTATTAATTATTTGTCAAAAAGAAGAAATTCCTGTCCTCTTTGGAAAAAATAGACACGCATTGCTTACGTGTGGTAGTGAAGTAACACGGCGATTTATTCCATATAAAATGTCAACTGAGCTGTGTGTTGTCTTCCAGGAGATTCAAGTTATCCTTGCGTAATATGTAGCTCTAACAGTGCACGATATTGTTTAGTATTGTCTATCATTGTAGTGCCATGGTAGAAGTCTCGGGTAAATAGCCTAAGAAGACATGTGGTTACTAGCAAAGTATTGAACCCAGAAAGATTGAAGAAAATAAATGGGAAGTGAGAAACATTGGCTTTTGGGCTGACATGTTGATAATTGATTTTTGCTACGTTCAATTTTGGCTGCAGAAATAAATCGTAAAATCGAAAGTGACATGGCCGGAATTCAGCGGGTGCCATGATTAAGTTACCGCGGCATGTTTACTCGCCAAACAGTGAAGCGTCCGCGTCAAATGATGGCAAGATACCTGGTTTTCGTAAGTTTCTTTTTCTGTCAAGTGTTATAAAGTTTGACAATAAATGAGCGAAGTCAAAACAAAGATCACAATCGCCCAAACCCTTTAGGTTGACCATTGTTTCTGCTAAGTCAAAAATTTACTCTCCAAGACGAGGTTATTTATCACCAGGTAATTCCGTCATTTTGGAAATAGCAGCTACTTTATTATTCATCGGTGTCACAATTTTTTGCTGATTTTGGGGCTCATTTTGTTGAAACTCAAGCACGCTTCCAACAGACCTGCTTATTTTCATGAACCTTTCCTGCTGACAGAGCAATACTAAAAATGTCCTCCCGTATCACATTTCAACCTTAAGCTCAAATTCAATACACATTATGATATTATAATTCACAAAGGCAGAAAATATCACAGAATCCTTTTCCAGCAAAACATTTTATTGAAACAAGCAACATAAAAGATGCACTAAAACGCCATTCGCGTTGCAATGACTTTCGAGGCCATTGCTGGTTAACGAGAATGACAAACTCACGAGGCAGAATGTATATTTATATTTAATTAAGTTAGCACAACAGAAAGACACTAACCTCATTTTGACACGAAAATGCTTTACTATTGCCATAAAAACTATCCAGTTAAGCTTGCATATTATAAAACATGATGAATTCATAAAAGCCACCTTTTCCAGTGAGCAATTTTTTGAAACAAACAACATATTTGCTATTAGAGGCAAAAACCCCTTCCTATTTCATTGCGTGCATGAAGGGAAAAAACTCAGTTGTATCAAATATGTGCAATATTACACCAAATTAAAATTTCAGGATCAAACCGTTTCCATGAAGAACCTTTTCCTTGAATAATGAAGCACAAAATAGACGACAAGCTTTCTTTCAAATAATTCTTGACTGTCACATTTCCAATTATGTTTTTACTGAAGACTGTGCAGAGTTGATCACATATCCACTTAAGGTGTTCGATTTGTTCTGTCTTTGTTGAACCCATAAGTTACCAGAGAATTTTCCATTTGGTTTCAGTGTTCTACATAACAGCACACTTGGTAAAATTAGAAATGCAGCTCACTTTGATTTCGGCTCGACGGGCGACAGATTGTTGTCGAAGTCCATTACTCGTCGCTTGTAAGATTCCACCGCCTGTCTTGTTCAGTATCCAATTGACTTGCCATTACTGAATTTCATAAGGGTATATTTTGTTCAAAGATCCACTAAAACGCCATTCGCGTTACATGACTTTCGACGCCATTGCCGGTTAAGTTTATCATTCTACTGTGTCCACCAGAGAAATCTACGCATTTCAACTACCCTCTCGATCCTAAGAAAATACGAGCAGAAGGCTCTATGCACAAAGATACCACTTAGCAGGGGAGTGACAGGCAAGACTTTTACCGACACGGAAAAAAAAAGAATACCGAACAAATGCCACCCACTTTGCGACTGGGATTGCCCTACGGCAACCCAATAAAAATACAAAATGTACATAAATAATTAAAATAAAAACTTAAATATGAAATATATCATCTATTGCAGTTAAAAGGCGTTCCGATATCGATGTGTGTACAGTGCAGGGACGAGTTGACTGTGGTTGGAGGAAGTGCTGTCGGAGAGAGAATTTAGCAACAATTAGTTAACAGTCACTTCTGAGGATGTGTGTCGAAGCATACAAATGCCAAGTAAGTAATTTCAAACAATGCGATTGTTTGTTTGTCACGCTGTTTGAGTCTTAATTTGGATGCATAGTTCTGGTTTCGATAAAGACGGCAATCAATAATGCCGTGCAAGCATTAAGTCACGATTCCCCTCCCCCTCTATCTGCAACCTCGTTCCCAGGGCTTCTCCCTCATTTGGGGGAGGGGCGTTTTTTTATTGCCCCGCCCCCACATGAGGGAGAAGCCCTGGGAACGAGGTTGCAGATAGAGGGGGAGGGGAGGCGTGACTATGCTTGCACGGCTCTCCGAGGGACTGGGGCTGCGTGGGAGATTGAATTATCATTCAACCCCAGCCCCAGTCCCTCGGAGAGCCTGCTCGCAGGCTTATTGATTGCTGTCTTTATCGAAACCAGAACTATGCATCCAAATTAAGACGCAAACGACGTGACAAACAAACAAGTGCATTAATTAGCATAAATATTATACTTATTTTAATTATTATTGTATCAATTTTTTTTATTAGAAACAGTATCAGGTGTTCCGATGTGCGTACAGTGACTGCAGGGACGAGTTGACTGTGGTTGGAGGAAGTGCTGCTGAACCCTGCTAAACCAGTGAAGCTGCATCATGGGAACTCACAGTTAATATGAGCAACTCTTTGTCAGCTTTTTAACTTGTGCGCACAAGCAGAAGTGAATTACTTGGTTCATCTCTTTTTGCTGTCAACATGTTCATGGCAGGATCATTGACTCAACGGTATAAGAATTTTCAAATGGTTTATACGTCAAGTTTAGCTTTTAACTTACTATTGTTCTGTTAATTAAAGGAGAAAAGTTTAAACTTCAGAAGAATTCACTCTTTTTCGTTTGGAGCTGACCATGTTTAATTTTGGAGTCTGCTTTTTAAAAACCTCAAGGTTAACTTAACCTTGTTATTGGGATTTTTATGTTACCCCTGTCTCTTCCAACCCTAAACTAAATACATGTAGAAAAATTATTAAGGAAAAGCATGTTTTAACTACTTAGAGTAACTTCTAATTACTGGAAATGTAATTGGCATAAAGGAGTTGTTTTCCCTATCCAGTTATGGTATTTCGACTGTGTACTTAAGATTATTTTATCGTCAATCTTGAAAGAGGATTGAATTTTTTGGGTGGATAATTTGTGAAAGAGTGTAAGGAAAATATCGTCTGTGGCATAGTATAATTCATTTTTCACTGCTTGTTGAAGTGCTTTGTCATGCGTGCCAGTAATAATCCATTTTGCGCTATGTTAAGGAAGTGACATCCCTAAAGTTGTGTTCTGTTGGGTCTCTCTCCCTCATTTGGGGGTGGGGCTTTTTTCCCGCCCCGCCCCAAATGAGGGAGAAGCCCTGGGAACGAGGCTGCCCCCTTAAAAAATTTATTGTAATTATTATAATTAACATAATTAGTATAATTATAATTATAATTATAATAATTAGTATAATTATTGTAATTCTTATTATTATTATTAGAAACATAGTATTAGGTTAGTTTCGGGTGCAGACAATTTTTTTTAGATTAAACTAGACCCTCCGTGATAGTACACTGGGTTGCCTGTGGTTCATGCACCGTCCCAGGCAACTTTTTTTCAACTTAGGGGGCCATTTAGACCATTGTAAGGGGTCACCCAGAAGTCATACCAGCAGAGGCCCTTTGGCTCGCATGTGTCTCACATGTTCGTACGACTAAAAAGATCCTTTTCTGTGGTTAAAAAGCTGGCTACCGGCCTATTAATTATTTGTCAAAAAGAAGAAATTCCTGTCCTCTTTGGAAAAAATAGACACGCATTGCTTACGTGTGGTAGTGAAGTAACACGGCAATTTATTCCATATAAAATGTCAACTGAGCTGTGTGTTGTCTTCCAGGAGATTCAAGTTATCCTTGCGTAATATGTAGCTCTAACACTGCACGATATTGTTTTGGTATTGTCTATCATTGTAGTGCCATGGTAGAAGTCTTGGGTAAATAGCCTAAGAAGACATGTGGTTACTAGCAAAGTATTGAACCCAGAAAGATTGAAGAAAATAAATGGGAAGTGAGAAACATTGGCTTTTGGGCTGACATGTTGATAATTGATTTTTGCTACGTTCAATTTTGGCTGCAGAAATAAATCGTAAAATCGAAAGTGACATGGCCGGAATTCAGCGGGCGCCATGATTAAGTTACCGCGGCATGTTTACTCGCCAAACAGTGAAGCGTCCGCGTCAAATGATGGCAAGATACCTGGTTTTCGTAAGTTTCTTTTTCTGTCAAGTGTTATAAAGTTTGACAATAAATGAGCGAAGTCAAAACAAAGATCACAATCGCCCAAACCCTTTAGGTTGACCATTGTTTCTGCTAAGTCAAAAATTTACTCTCCAAGACGAGGTTATTTATCACCAGGTAATTCCGTCATTTTGGAAATAGTAGCTACTTTATTATTCATCGGTGTCACAATTTTTGCTGATTTTGGGGCTCATTTTGTTGAAACTCAAGCACGCTTCCAACAGACCTGCTTATTTTCATGAACCTTTCCTGCTGACAGAGCAATACTAAAAATGTCCTCCCGTATCACATTTCAACCTTAAGCTCGAAATTCAATACACATTATGATATTATAATTCACAAAGGCAGAAAATATCCCAGAATCCTTTTCCAGCAAAACATTTTATTGAAACAAGCAACATAAAAGATGCACTAAAACGCCATTCGCGTTGCAATGACTTTCGAGGCCATTGCTGGTTAACGAGAATGACAAACTCACGAGGCAGAATGTATATTTATATTTAATTAAGTTAGCACAACAGAAAGACACTAACCTCATTTTGACACGAAAATGCTTTACTATTGCCATAAAAACTATCCAGTTAAGCTTGCATATTATAAAACATGATGAATTCATAAAAGCCACCTTTTCCAGTGAGCAATTTTTTGAAACAAACAACATATTTGCTATTAGAGGCAAAAACCCCTTCCTATTTCATTGCTTGCATGAAGGGAAAAAACTCAGTTGTATCAAATATGTGCAATATTACACCAAATTAAAATTTCAGGATCAAACCGTTTCCATGAAGAACCTTTTCCTTGAATAATGAAGCACAAAATAGACGACAAGCTTTCTTTCAAATAATTCTTGACTGTCACATTTCCAATTATGTTTTTACTGAAGACTGTGCAGAGTTGATCACATATCCACTTAAGGTGTTCGATTTGTTCTGTCTTTGTTGAACCCATAAGTTACCAGAGAATTTTCCATTTGGTTTCAGTGTTCTACATAACAGCACACTTGGTAAAATTAGAAATGCAGCTCACTTTGATTTCGGCTCGACGGGCGACAGATTGTTGTCGAAGTCCATTACTCGTCGCTTGTAAGATTCCACCGCCTGTCTTGTTCAGTATCCAATTGACTTGCCATTACTGAATTTCATAAGGGTATATTTTGTTCAAAGATCCACTAAAACGCCATTCGCGTTACATGACTTTCGACGCCATTGCCGGTTAAGTTTATCATTCTACTGTGTCCACCAGAGAAATCTACGCATTTCGACTACCCTCTCGATCCTAAGAAAATACGAGCAGAAGGCTCTATGCACAAAGATACCACTTAGCAGGGGAGTGACAGGCAAGACTTTTACCGACACGGAAAAAAAAAGAATACCGAACAAATGCCACCCACTTTGCAACTGGGATTGCCCTACGGCAACCCAGTAAAAATACAAAATGTACATAAATAATTAAAATAAAAACTTAAATATGAAATATATCATCTATTGCAGTTAAAAGGCGTTCCGATATCGATGTGTGTACAGTGCAGGGACGAGTTGACTGTGGTTGGAGGAAGTGCTGTCGGAGAGAGAATTTAGCAACAATTAGTTAACAGTCACTTCTGAGGATGTGTGTCGAAGCATACAAATGCCAAGTAAGTAATTTCAAACAATGCGATTGTTTGTTTGTCACGCTGTTTGAGTCTTAATTTGGATGCATAGTTCTGGTTTCGATAAAGACGGCAATCAATAATGCCGTGCAAGCATTAAGTCACGATTCCCCTCCCCCTCTATCTGCAACCTCGTTCCCAGGGCTTCTCCCTCATTTGGGGGAGGGGCGTTTTTTTATTGCCCCGCCCCCACATGAGGGAGAAGCCCTGGGAACGAGGTTGCAGATAGAGGGGGAGGGGAGGCGTGACTATGCTTGCACGGCTCTCCGAGGGACTGGGGCTGTGTGGGAGATTGAATTATCATTCAACCCCAGCTCCAGTCCCTTGGAGAGCCTGCTCGCAGGCTTATTGATTGCTGTCTTTATCGAAACCAGAACTATGCATCCAAATTAAGACGCAAACGGCGTGACAAACAAACAAGTGCATTAATTAGCATAAATATTATACTTATTTTAATTATTATTATATCAATTATTTTTATTAGAAACAGTATCAGGTGTTCCGATGTGCGTACAGTGACTGCAGGGACGAGTTGACTGTGGTTGGAGGAAGTGCTGCTGAACCCTGCTAAACCAGTGAAGCTGCATCATGGGAACTCACAGTTAATATGAGCAACTCTTTGTCAGCTTTTTAACTTGTGCGGACAAGCAGAAGTGAATTACTTGGTTCATCTCTTTTTGCTGTCAACATGTTCATGGCAGGATCATTGACTCAACGGTATAAGAATTGTCAAATGGTTTATACGTCAAGTTTAGCTTTTAACTTACTATTGTTCTGTTAATTAAAGGAGAAAAGTTTAAACTTCAGAAGAATTCACTCTTTTTCGTTTGGAGCTGACCATGTTTAATTTTGGAGTCTGCTTTTTAAAAACCTCAAGGTTAACTTAACCTTGTTATTGGGATTTTTATGTTGCCCCTGTCTCTTCCAACCCTAAACTAAATACATGTAGAAAAATTATTAAGGAAAAGCATGTTAGTAACTACTTACAGTAACTTCTAATTACTGGAAATGTAATTGGCATAAAGGAGTTGTTTTCCCTATCCAGTTATGGTATTTCGACTGTGTACTTAAGATTATTTTATCGTCAATCTTGAAAGAGGATTGAACTTTTTGGGTGGATAATTTGTGAAAGAGTGTAAGGAAAATATCGTCCGTGGCGTAGTCATTTTTCACTGCTTGTTGAAGTGCTTTGTCATGCATGCCAGTAATAATCCATTTTGCGCTATGTTAAGGAAGTTGTGTTCCGTTGGGTCTCTCTCTCTCTCTCTCCACATGATTACTTTCACTGGTGTCTTGTTCCAAACTTCTTGTCTCCTGTTCCTTTTTGAAGCCTGCAGTGACCAGTGAAGCTACATCGTGGGAACTCACATTTAATTAACCTCGAGTTTCGGTTTTGACCTCAAGAAGGTAACTCGTGTATTTGCCTTATAAAAAGAACAAGTTGAAACTTGTGATGTATTCATGTCCTTATTGTTTGGAGCTGACCAATGTTTGGAAGTTTTAGAGAACACTTCCTGGGTACGTTAAGGTTAACTTAACCTTATTATTGGAATTTTGATACCGCCTTGTCTCTTCCCTCTCTGAAATAAGAACATGTAGAAAAATCATAAGGAAGAGGGAAAAGCCTTCGTTCCCAGGGCTTCTCCCTCATTTGGGGGAGGGGCGTTTTTTTATTGCCCCGCCCCCACATGAGGGAGAAGCCCTGGGAACGAGGTTGCAGATAGAGGGGGAGGGGAGGCGTGACTATGCTTGCACGGCTCTCCGAGGGACTGGGGCTGCGTGGGAGATTGAATGATCATTCAACCCCAGCCCCAGTCCCTCGGAGAGCCTGCTCGCAGGCTTATTGATTGCTGTCTTTATCGAAACCAGAACTATGCATCCAAATTAAGACGCAAACGGCGTGACAAACAAACAAGTGCATTAATTAGCATAAATATTATACTTATTTTAATTATTATTATTATATCAATTATTTTTATTAGAAACAGTATCAGGTGTTCCGATGTGCGTACAGTGACTGCAGGGACGAGTTGACTGTGGTTTGAGGAAGTGCTGCTGAACCCTGCTAAACCAGTGAAGCTACATCATGGGAACTCACAGTTAATATGAGCAACTCTTTGTCAGCTTTTTAACTTGTGCGGACAAGCAGAAGTGAATTACTTGGTTCATCTCTTTTTGCTGTCAACATGTTCATGGCAGGATCATTGACTCAACGGTAAGAATTTTCAAATGGGTTATACGTCAAGTTTAGCTTTTAACTTACTATTGTTCTGTTAATTAAAGGAGAAAAGTTTAAACTTCAGAAGAATTCACTCTTTTTCGTTTGGAGCTGACCATGTTTAATTTTGGAGTCGGCTTTTTGAAAACCTCAAGGTTAACTTAACCTTGTTATTGGGATTTTTATGTTGCCCCTGTCTCTTCCAACCCTAAACTAAATACATGTAGAAAAATTATTAAGGAAAAGCATGTTAGTAACTACTTAGAGTAACTTCTAATTACTGGAAATGTAATTGGCATAAAGGAGTTGTTTTCCCTATCCAGTTATGGTATTTCGACTGTGTACTTAAGATTATTTTATCGTCAATCTTGAAAGAGGATTGAATTTTTTGGGTGGATAATTTGTGAAAGAGTGTAAGGAAAATATCGTCCGTGGCGTAGTATAATTCATTTTTCACTGCTTGTTGAAGTGCTTTGTCATGCGTGCCAGTAATAATCCATTTTGCGCTATGTTAAGGAAGTGACATCCCTAAAGTTGTGTTCCGTTGGGTCTCTCTCTCTCTCTCTCTCTCTCTCTCCACATGATTACTTTCACTGGTGTCTTGTTCCAAACTTCTTGTCTCCTGTTCCTTTTTGAAGCCTGCAGTGGCCAGTGAAGCTACATCGTGGGAACTCATAGTTAATTAACCTTGAGTTTCAGTTTTGACCTCAAGAAGGTAACTCGTGTATTTGCCTTATAAAAAGAACAAGTTGAAACTTGTGATGTATTCATGTCCTTATTGTTTGGAGCAAACCAATGTTTGGAAGTTTTAGAGAACACTTCCTGGGTACGTTAAGGTTAACTTAACCTTATTATTGGAATTTTGATACCGCCTTGTCTCTTCCCACTCTGAAATAAGAACATGTAGAAAAATCATAAGGAAGAGGGAAAAGCATTTTTTCCCCATATGGATATAGTATTTTCGACTCAGTGTAGAGGAGAGATCGTTAACGTCATCTATTGTCATTGCTTAACCAGTGACGCAAGATCATAGGACTTCAAAATTTACATGAGCAACTCTCTAAATGTTGTGCGACCTTGCGCGACAGAAAAAAAGTGGCATTTGTTGGCACGGAAACTAAAGATAGGGTCTTTCGGGGAACGAGAAACTCTGTCTGTTAACCCTTTGGTTATAGCAAGTGTCCATGTTTTGGTTGTAACCACTAAAAATGTGATACACGCATTCTTCTGTCAGCACACATCTTCCAGTTTCAAAACAAGTCCACAATTTAGCCGTAAGTCACGCAAACAGTAAACGGATGCCTGTAGATGGTCAATTTTATTATGATGCCTGATAGGGGACTGAATAGTTTTACATGTAAGACATAAGTGATTTTCTGTAAGTTTCTCCGTATTTATCTGACTCACAAGCTTATTTCTCAGCTTATTACAATGAGGATATGAAGTATCATCTGTCAGGGGGTGAGGGTACATCGCGCTATCCTGGTACTTTGACGCATTATATATAAGAAACATTGAAATCAGTATAAACAGAAACAAAATAGACCATAATTGAAACTATGCCTACTTTAATAGTGCCATTATAAATTATAAACTAGAAAATCCCCTGCCTGCCACTCCCCCCACCCCAATAGACAGTACCACTGTTTTTTGTTTGCGTGACTTACGGCGACATTGTGGACTTGTTTTGATACTGGAAACAAAATAAGAAATGTGTATCGACAAAATAATTCTTGTATCACATTTTTAGTGGTTACAACCAAAGGGTTAACAGACTGAGTTTATCCTTATTCGAAAGATACTATCTTTAGTTTCCGTGCCAATAAGTAAGCGAACGATCCTCGACCGAGACCAACTACAGTAAACATGACCCTTGTCATCATTGCGTGGACAGTCATGTAAGACAGAAACATGTTTCAGTTTAAGGTAACTTAAATAAAAAGAATGTACCAGCTTCTAGCATAGAACAAAATGCGACTGAAGTCATTCAAAGTGTCCATAATAAGGTAGGCATGTTAGTAGCCAGGTTTCCACAGTGATCTGTGATCAGATAGCGAGGTCGTTTCTATAGTTTCTCATTTATTTTAAATCTTCATACATTGTTTAAAATCTATTTCATAAAAGAGAAAATTGTTTCCAGCAATATTAATTAGAGCAAATAAATGCTGTTTGATCAGGTTGATTACTGTCCTAAATGGGAAGAAAAAGCTCTTGCCTTAAAAACAGCTTATGGCCCGAATCGGGCCCGAATCTTGCTCACTCAGGCCACAAATTTTCGTACGGGAGGCTATGTTTTGCAGAACAGGAAGCACAGCTTTGACGTAATTCTTTAAATAACAAAACAGGTGAATTGTATAGCTCAAAAGGAATAATTTAACGTTTGTTCTATGGCGGGTGTCTGGAAAACCCGAAGAGCGAATAGTCGCGAATAGCGAATAGCGGAGAGCGAATAGTACGAACAGTGCAAATTGTCGCGAATAGTGACGAATAGTCTTCAATAGTCACCGCCTTATGCTGAACAATCTCTTAATCAAAGCAAATAATATGCTCACCTGTCGTTGAAAGAGAGTTTCGTGCATGCTTTTACAAACACTCTAAAAAAGAACAAACGTCAAAATGCAAAAATATAAATCACTTTCATGAATACATCAAGCTCATGATCATCTCCTCGCACAGTGGCGCCCGAACATAAATTTTAGATACTCACATTTCACCATCCTCATCTGTGCTGTCCAATCCGGCGAGACACGTTCTGTAAAAAGGAATAAAATCAAAATGTGAGGCAAGTGGTTTGTGATTAAAGAGACAAACGAGCTACTCTCTTTGCGTTAATTAAGTATCCAAATACGTAACAGGGTTTCAGTGCATTTATTACCTTTTCTTCTCAGGGCTCAAGCTGTCCTTCGCCAACACATCTCTGCTTTTTTAGGGGAAAATCCCATCCAACGTTGCTGCGCGGTTGACCAGGAAGTACTGGGTACCAAATTTTCGTCATTTCATCACAATCCTCCCCCCCCCCCTCCACCCATATTTGCCACTATTTGTTACTATTCATCACTATTCGCACTATTCGTGACTATTCGAATTTACGGTATTCCCGTTCTATGGCACAGGCACACGTCTTGAAAAGGCACTGACTACAAATATTCTTCGGGTGCGTGATCTAAAGGAGACAATTTTGTGTCTATGAGTGATGGCTTTCCTGTAACTTTTTTGACGTAAATTTTTTAAAATTTTTACAGCACTAAGGTGATGAGTAAGAGAATAAAATTATGCCAAAAAAAAGATAGGTCACCAACCTCGTTTAGGAAAGCAAACCAAGCTTGACCCCTCGACAACACGTCTCCCCGATAGCAAGGTTTCACTTTCACTGTTGGACTGAAATGTTCTTTAGCATCATCAAAGCTATCACTCGACTTTTTGTTTTGCGAGAGTCTAAAAGGTTTCTTGTTTTGCTCTTTACTGCTGTGCTCTGAAAACGGCCATTCTTCTTCTTTCTAGCGAGGTTTCCGGCAGGAAAGGTCGCCATTTTGAAATGTTATTGGCCACGTTCGATATATCAATATTCACACATGGCTACGAGTCTATGGTTAAATTCAAACATCGTTTAGTTTAGAAATATCCGTTTAGACTTGTGACACAAAGAAAACAGAACTGAGCCGTGAAATTTGACCATAAAGCCTCTTTGCCATGCCTTAATACGAACGTGGCCTACGCTGTGTTATGCACAGAACAGGATGCGCAGTGTAATACTAGGGAATCACCTTAATAACATTAGTCTAATAGAATTAATATTAACATTTAGTAACATTAATTGTCACAATTATCCAAGATGGTGGCTCCCGGTCAATAATGAACAAAACAAAGGACCAAGCCTCCTGAGTATTGTCACATGATCTGTATTGGGAAAACAAAATGTACAAGCCGAAAAGGTCTATTTGAAGGGGTGTCTGGAAAACCCGAATAGTCGCGAATAGCGAACAGCAAATAGTCGCGAATAGCGGCGAATATAAGTGACGAATAGTCGCGAATATAAGTGACGAATAGTCTTCAATAGTCACCGCCTTATGCTGAACAATCTCGTAATCAAAGCAAATGATATGCTCACCTGTCGTCGAAAGAGAGTTTCGTGCATGCTTTTACAAACACTCTAAAGAAGAACAAACGTCAAAATGCAAAAATATAAATCACTTTTATTAATACATCAAGCTCATAATCATCTCCTCACACAGTGACGCCCGAACATAAATTTCATCATCCTCATCTGTGCTGTCCGATCCGGCGAGACACGTTCTGTAAAAAGGAATAAAATCAAAATGTGAGGCAAGTGGTTTGTAATTAAAGAGACAAACGAGCTACTCTGATAACCGTTGCGTTAATTAATTATACAAATAAGGAACAGGATTTTAGTGCATTTATTACCTTTTCTTCTCAGGGCTCAAGCTGTCCTTCGCCGACACATCTCTGCTTTTTTAGCGGGAAAATCCCATCCAACGTTGCTGCGCGGTTGACCAGGAAGTACCAAATTTTCGTCATTTCGTCACAACCCCCCCCCCCCCTCCACCCTTATTTGCCACTATTCGTCACTATTCGTCATTATTCGCGACTATTCGCACTGTTCGTACTATTCGCTATTTGCGACTATTCGCTGTTCGCTATTCGCTATTCGCGACTATTCGCTATTCGCTATTCGGGTTTTCCAGACACCCCTATTTGAAGTCAAAAACAAGCGGACAAGCAGGAGTTAAGTACTTGGTTCATCTCTTTTTGCTGTCAACATGTTTATGGCAGGATCATTGACTCAACGGTAAGAATTTTCAAACGGGTTATATGTCAAGTTTTGGCTTTTAACTTACGTGTTGTCCTGTAAAGGCCCGTGCAAATGCTCGCAACATTGTTGGCCAACAAGACGCAACATTGTTGGGCCCAACATGTTGCGAGCGTTTGCACACCATGTTGTGTGTTGTGGCTTGTTGTTGCGACTTGTTGGAAGTTGTTGGATGAAGTTTGAAACTTGCGGTTAGAGGAAGTGCTGTCGGCAGAGAGAATGTGCTTTTTGAAGCCTGCTAAACCAGTGAAGCTACATCATGGGGAAACCACAATTAAAATGAACAACTCTTTGCCAGCTTTTTAACTTGTGTTGGAGAAGCAGAACATGAAGTACTTGGTTAATCTCTTTTTGCTGTCAACATGTTTATGGCAGGATCATTGACTCAACGGTAAGAATTTTCAAATGGGTTACACGTCTAGTTTCACTTTTAACTTAGTAATACGTATTTGTCTTGTAAAAAGAATAGCTCCAAACTTCTCAAGAATTCATTTTCTTTCTCGCTTGGAGCTGACCATGTTTTGGAGTCCACTTTCTTACCATGTTGTCTGAAATGCGCATACGCACTCCTTTAAGGTTTTGCAAAGGCAGCAAAGGCCTTCCATTGTTCGAGTTAGTGCTCAAAATTAGTCAACTTAGTTGAATTGAAATAATTATAATAATAATAGTAATAATTTATTCATATTTAAATTATCGTGAAAAGGAGAATCTTGAGGTTATTTATAATTTTTTGTCCTTTATTAAAAGATGATGTACGTACTAAGTCATTCTATTGTTTTTTGACTCTAACAAAAATAGAGTACTTAAGACAATTTACTCTTCCTGATTTCCTTTGTATGTATATACATGATTTGCTTGTGTAATTTTACTTTAACAATATTCAAAAAAAGAATTTTTGTGGAAGGTGCGCCCACCTCATGGTTATAATGTGTGCTTGACTCCGGGGAACATTGTGTTGTGTTCTTAGACAAGACACTTTAATTACTCTCACGGTGCTTAGCTTTCTCCACCCAAGTGGGTACCGGCAAATTTATTGTGGGAGGGTAGCCCTGCGATGGACTGGCATCCCATCCAGGGGGAAGTAGAAATACTCCAAGTCGCTTCATGCCATGGAAACTGGAATAAGCTCCGGCCTGATGGCTGCACTGCCTTCTGGCTCGTATGCAGAGACTTTACTTTTTGTAGCATTCTACTATAAGAGTGGGACTTATAAGGAGAGTGCTTTCTGATAGTTATCATCATCTGACACCTAAAGACACGATTGTAGTTTGTATCAATAAAGTATATTAGCGACTTCTGTATATTCTTCCATACAAAAGCCCATGCAACAAAAGCCCAAGCCCAAGCTATAACCTTTATTTGGACGACCCTACCATCCTTTAACGTGCCGTTTTTAGAAAGACAACTAATTGCATAAAGAAATTAACTGATTAGAGTGTAATGTGAAGTGCTAAGTTTCTACCCCATATGAACCATGTGAGCATTAGCCCTACTAATGGAAATGGACCCACACAAGGGTTAGATCACCACTGCTCTACCGACTGAGCTACAAGGTCAGACAGGAGCAGGCCGTGGAAACTGAAGATGTTAAAGTCACGGCAATGAACATGTACAAGGAAGGATTACATTTTTGCAAACGTTGCTTCACGGCCAACGTTTGCAAGAGTGTAATTCTTCCTTGTACTTGTACATGTTCATTGCCGTGACTTTAACATCTTCAGTTCCCACGGCCTGCTCAGTCGGTAGAGCAGCGGTGATCTAACCTGAAGTTCGTGGCTTCAATTCCCACCTTGGTCAGAGTTTTTCTCTGTCCTTGTGTGGGCCCATTTCCATTAGTAGGGCCTCATATGGGGTAGAAACTTAGCACTTCACATTACACTCTAATCAGTTAATTTCTTTATGCAATTAGTTGTCTTTCTAAAAACGGTACGTTTAAGGATGGTGAATGCTCTTTTCTGAAGTAAGGTCGTCCAAATAAAGGTTATAACTTTATTTTGGTTATTTGACCCTGTTTGTTAGAGCTGTCGCATGGGGTTTCGTAGGAAGAATATATTAAGTCGCTAATAAATACTTTATTGATACAAGCTACAATCGTGTTAGGTGTCGAACGAAGGTAACTATCAGAAAGAACTCTCCTTATAAGTCCCACTGCTAAAAATTTAAGCTGACAGTGGGAAAAACTGTTTTTAATGAGTGTTTGCATCAAGTAAAAAGAATGTGTTCAATAATACTCTTGGAATCATAGGCAGAAACCTGTCAGAGCTCAGGTTCAGTGGTGAGAGCACTCGCCTCTCACCAGTGTGTTCCCAGACTCTGCGTCATATGTGGGTTGAGTTTGTTGGTTCTCTACTCTTCTCCGAGATGTTTTTTTCCGGTTACTCCAGTTTTACACTCTTCTCAAAAACCAACATTTGATTTTATTTGCATCAATCTGTTGATTTCAGTGTACTTTGTCCCCAATTAGTGCTCCAGCGTTAGAATGACTAGACACTTGAATAAAGTTCCTTTCTTTCTTTTTTTTTTTTACTCCAGTAACATGTTGAAGATGCGGTCAAGAGAAAACCTAAGGGCCTATGCTCTGGAGAAAATGACAGGAAGTAAAGGAGGTGGATGTTTCAGCTATCACTGAGTATTTTAAACTCTTGTATGACTGGATGAAGAAACAAAGAAAGGAGATCGGTGATGCTCCACTGGGGTGAGACGAGTACCCTACAATGACTTCTACATGACTACAGACTGAACAAGTTAAGGCAGGTCCAACATCTGGGATTCCTTTCCTCATTCCAGTCATGTTTTACTTTAACGTGATGGTCTTAGCATTTCCATTTGCAGCGTTGGTTTGGTAAAAATGTTTTCAAAAGCAGTAATAGACTCAAGGGCAATGCTTAATGTGCATCCCTTGCTTGGTTTCTGTTGGGTAGGCATATACGCTTAAGGTGCATGCTCGGCCTATAACCATGAAATTGAATTTTTTGTGTGACTTGACCAAAAAATGGTTTTGGGGTTCCTTTTATTCCACAAACAACTTGTTAAGCAGGGAAAAAAGAGGAAAATTCTACGACATCTATTAGAAACTTAAGCCTTTTTTCCAGCAACTTCTTGTTTATCGATAACTCTATAGTGTAAATTCTCGATATTGATCGATTCACATACTGAGGACTCTAAAACTTTTTATTTTGATCAGCAATAAACTGCTTTTGCTCTCCTGAAATTTTTTTACATAGCCATGGATGGACCTGTCAGTTCTGCAGCCATTCAATTTTTCCATTTCACTCTGACAATTGAGGATTGTGAGCTTTTTCAGCTTTCTTTCAACTCCAACTCTGACTGTTTGTGCTCTAAGGATACTCTAAATTCTATAACATACTGATGATTTAGTAGTAGATAAAATATCAGCGGGAGATCTGTATGGGTCTTTACAATGGCGAGCCATTGTAAACGTCCATACAGATCGGACACGAATATTTTATCCTGCTTGTGAAATGAATACATTAAATTGAATGCAAAGTATTGTTATAATTTAATCAGTAGAGATCTGTATCAAAAGTTAATGAATACTAATTAGCTGAGCAGGAGTTTGTATCAAAAGTTAATTCTACTGTTTAATAATAATATTCATCAACCCCAGTTGATTTGTATTGGGGTTTACAGTTGTGTACAATATGTGATGTGAATACTGTGCTGGGATTGGTTTGCACCCTAATGAATTTTACAACCACAATTACAGACTTTATCTAATATTGTTTGACACTGTGTGACCCCCCTTTTGAAAAATCCTGGCTACACCCCTGCATTGTGGTCCTGTGTATGGGCATCCTTCTTTAAATTTACAAATATTTGTGAATAACTTTTATTCTGTCTTGGATAAAAAAAAAAGCTCTGGTGATATCTGGTGGTTTTAATCTCTTAAACTATGATAATCATGCCCCTACAGAAGAATTTGTAAATACCTTAAGTTCCTTAATTATGGTGTATCAGTTCGGGAAAATTCTTATAGTTCTACTCTTAGATCCTTAACAATTCTACAAAAGAGAGCCATATTATTAATTTTTACTACCTTGTCAAAACCAGATGAACAATCTGAGCCTCTCCTCAAAGCTCTGGAAATTTTAAAAGAAAGGACATTGTTTTCTTTTACGTAGTTTTTATGTATCAGTATCATAACAACCCTCTTCCCTCATCTTTTGATAATTTCTTCAGGACAGTATCATCAATTTATCAATACAAAACCAGATTTGCTAAATCAAGTAATATTACATAAAAAATATCAAAACTAACTATGGTCAATTTAACATTTGCTTTGCAGCTGCCAAAATTTGGAATAATTTAAACATCTACCCCAAAAAGAATTCAACAAGGAAGTAAAGCTAAACATCTTGCAGACTTATGAATGTTCATCTGGGCCCGGTTGTTCGAAAGCAGATTAACTTAATCCAGGATTAGCGTATACTTTTATTTCAAGTTTTCACTTTTCGGTGAAAGTTTCTTTTGCTTATTTTTGTTTTTCAAGATTGACTTCTTCTAATGTAAGGTTTTGCCGAATATCAGCGTTGAACAGCTCTTGGGAGTAGAGAAATAAACTTTTAGCGAGAAGCAGAAACGAAGCTAAATTCAATACTTTATTCTCTCCGGAACACCACTCTCAGAAATTACAAAGACGCACGTGTTTATTGAAAGTCGAGGAGCAATAGAGACGCCCCCTCTAAGCATGCAAGTGTCACGGACAGAAATGTAACACAACAATGTTCCAGGCACTACAAACTCCTTGGTTAATTTTTAATCTGGGATTAGCGTTAATCGGCTTTTGAACAAACCGGGCCCTGGTATTTAGTAATGTAGTACTTAGTATTGTAATTTTTCATTTTTTTCTGCTTGCATGCATGGAGTTTTTTGACTGCGGGTTTTCCTTTTTTACTGTTATTTGATTTTCTCATGATATTATCTGTTCCTTAAAATTATCTTTTCAAGCTTTAATCTAATTTTTTTTAATTTGCTCTCTGAGTGAACTATTAACAAATTTTAGTATCAATTATTTTTTGTGATTGTAATATGTTTAAATATGGTAAAAAAGCTTGTTGTTGAAATATATTTTTGATTCAAGACAACGCTTATTTTATGTAACCGCAGTGTTTGGCTTTACAACGACTTGGAACTGTCTCCTCCTCCTCCTTCACTCCTTCACTCTGCGGGGTGGGGTCTGTCACAAGCTCAGCCTGCACGTCCAAATTCAGAAAAACTGGCAACTAACAACTAGATGTAGTCTCATCAGTTGAGCTTAATTGAATTGATAAAATCTGCTTAAGTACCCCTGTTCAAAAGAGAAGCTTGATAACATGAAATAAAGAACTATGATTCTAGTTGAGTGTTTTTTTGATATGTCATAGACGGCTTTTGCATAGATTAGTAGGATGCAGGGAGAAATGAATCCTTATAAACTAACAAATGAAGGAATGAAGGGAAGAATGAATGAAAAAAGTAGAACGAATGTAAAAACAAGGTTTAACCGCACACCGGTGGCTCAGTTGGATGAGCACCGGGTTGTCACGCGGGAGGTCGTGAGTTCAACTCCGGCCGGACCAACACTCAGGGTCTTTAAATAACTGAGAAAGGAGAAAGTGCTGCCTTTGTAATTACATCTGCAAATGGTTAGACTCTCTAGTCTTCTCGGATAAGGACGATAAGCCGGAGGTTCCGTAAAAGAACCCACACACTGTTCGTAAAGAGTAGGGCATGTAGTTCCCGGTGTTGTGGTCTGGTCTTTCTGGTCTGGATAAGGTAGGGTGGAGCACCTCGCATAGGACCTCTAGTCCTGTTCGTGCTCCTCTAGTCCTGTTCGTGCTCCTTCCCTCTGGGCAGGTTTGCCCAGTAGAGGAGACAAAACCAGATGTCTCGTAAAACATGAAGTCACTTTATTTAACGTCGGCAGTTCCTTAAAACTACGAGGTTAGTATCGATGGAAGCCGGCGGTGCGCCCTCTACCCCCCTCCCTCTGTCAGTGCTCCATTTTACGGTTATATTTAACAATTAGACCCGTAGCCCTTGCATGACCCATAGCCCGCAAGGGGTCAATAGGGGTCAAGAGAATCGAACTGGGGACCTCTTGCCCCGAAAGCGGCAGGTACAAAACACAGGTCACAGGTCATTGTTTTACCAATACAGAAAGTGTCGTAAACATTAATAAATGCCAACCTTTAGGCCTATTAATTAGGTTAGCTTTTATGAATGTTTAGGATACTTTCTGTATTGGTAAAACAATGACCTGTGACATGTGTTTTGTACCTGCTGCCACGAAAGCCGCGCAATTATCAACTGGGCTACGACATGAATGAATGAATTTTGCACTCTAACTCACAATTTAGCTCTATACCAAGGCTTGCCGTTCGCCCCAACCCATCTTCCGAAGAGGATCACAACACCAGGAACTACACGGCAAATGAACCATTATTTTGTCTTTCTTTTAATTTCGTCATTTTGGCAAAGTCGAGAGACTTGCTATGCAAGTAACAACGTGTTAGACACTCTCTGACTGAATGTTTAATAAACAAAATGATTATCCATTGCAGTGTCACCCGAGCACAGTCCCGTCTCGGGTCCCATACGAAATGAAGCACCCGCTACGCCATCCACGCATAGGGGCTTTTCAGGGCCAATGAAACACAATCAACGAAACAACTGAACACACAACAACTGTTAAGAATCCCAAGTGCAGCTGGAAAGTTGAACCAGGGACTAATCAGGAACAAATTCAAAGAGTGGTCAGAGCGGGTCTTGAACCCGAGATCTCCGGATCTCAAGGCTAGCGTTCAAACCACTGGGCCACACTGCCTCCCACTAGCCAGTTCGGAACCCAGGTTCGTGGTAAGGCGTTCATGTTAGGCCCATACATTACAACTTTTTATTATATGACTAGCTCCGTGAGCGGGCAAGATGAACCAAATCGCGCGCTCTGATTGGCTACCCGAGCGGGCAAGATGGAGCGATACTGCCCGCTCGGGATTTCTCGCTTGGTCCCGCAAGATCAAAGATCATTTTTTGGTGTTTTAAGTCATATAATAAATCCTTTATTGACCAAGATTGTTCGGTCAAGATGACTGGATATTGGCCTCGTTCTTTTTTTGCGTGTTTATGGACCTCGACTTCGTCTCGGTCCATAAACACGCAAAAAAAGAACTTGGCCAATATCCAGTCATCTTGACCTCACGCTTGGTCAATAACCCATACATACATCATATATACCACACTAAGTGTCATTTTAGACCACGTTAGCCCGCATCCACCCTGAGAAAACCACGTTTACCACAATCCACAATAACTTAACCTAACTTAAAAACGTTCACCCCCATATACCCTAAGTTAATGTCGTTCTACCACGTTAACCCTATTATACCACGTTTACACTCATCTACCCTAAGATAACCACGTTTACCCTCATCTACCCTAAGTTAACCACCTTTACCTACATCTACCCTAAGTTAACCACGTTTACCCACATCTACCCTAAGTTACCCGCGCTTATCTACATCTACCCTAAGGTAACCACGTTTACCCACATCTACCCTAAGTTACCCGCGTTTACCTACATCTACCCTAAGTTAACCGCGTTTACCCTCACATACCCTAACTTAACCACGTTTACTTACATCTACCCTAAGTTAACCACGTTTACCCACATCTACCCTAAGTTAACCACGTTTATCCTCATCTACCCTAACTTAACCGCGTTTACCCTCATCTACCCTACGTTAACCACGTTTACCAACATCTACCCTAAGTTAACAACGTTTACCTACATCTACCCTAAGTTAACCGCGTTTGCCAACATCTTCCCTAAGTTAACCGCGTTTACCCTCATCTACCCTAAGATAACCGCCTTTGCCCTCATCTACGCTAAGTTAACCGCGTTTACCCTCATCTACCCTAAGTTAACAGCGTTTACCCTCATCTACCCTAAGTTAACCGCGTTTACCTACATCTTTCGTAAGTTAACCACGTTTACAAACATCTACCCTAAGTTAACCACGTTTACACTCATCCACCTTAAGATAACCACGTTTACCCTCATCTACCCTAAGTTAACCACGTTTACCCTCATCTACCCTAAGTTAACCACGTTTACCCACATCTGCCCTAAGTTACCCGCGTTTACCCACATCTACCCTAAGTTAACCGCGTTTACCCTCATCTTCCCGAAGTTAACCGCGTTTACCCTCATCTACACTAAGTTAACCCCGTTTACCCTCATCTACCCTAAGTTAACCACGTTTACCCACATCTACCCTAAGTTAACCACGTTTATCCTCATCTACCCTAACTTAACCGCGTTTACCCTCATCTACCCTACGTTAACCACGTTTACCAACATCTACCCTAAGTTAACAACGTTTACCTACATCTACCCTAAGTTAACCGCGTTTGCCAACATCTTCCCTAAGTTAACCGCGTTTACCCTCATCTACCCTAAGATAACCGCCTTTGCCCTCATCTACGCTAAGTTAACCGCGTTTACCCTCATCTACCCTAAGTTAACAGCGTTTGCCCTCATCTACCCTAAGTTAACCGCGTTTACCTACATCTTTCGTAAGTTAACCACGTTTACACTCATCCACCTTAAGATAACCACGTTTACCCTCATCTGCCCTAAGTTACCCGCGTTTACCCACATCTACCCTAAGTTAACCGCGTTTACCCTCATCTTCCCGAAGTTAACCGCGTTTACCCTCATCTACACTAAGTTAACCCCGTTTACCCTCATCTACCCTAAGTTAACCACGTTTACCCACATCTACCCTAAGTTAACCACGTTTATCCTCATCTACTCTAAGTTAACCGAGTTTACCTACATATACCCTAAGTTAACCGCGTTTACCCTCATCTACCCTAAGTTAACCACGTTTACCCTCATCTACCCTGAGATAACCAAGTTTACCAACATCTACCCTAACTTAACCGCGTTTACCTACATCTACCCTAAGTTAACCACGGTTACCCTCATCTACCCTAAGTTACCCACGTTTACCCTCATCTACCCTAAGATAACCACGTTTACCCACATCTACCCTACGTTAACCGCGTTTACCCTCATCTACCCTAAGATAACCACGTTTACTCTCATCTACCCTAAGATAACCACGTTTACCCACATCTACCTTAAGTTAACCACGTTTATTTACATCTACCATAAGTTAACCACGTTTACCCTCATCTACGCTAAGTTAACCGTGTTTACCGTCATCTACCCTAAGTTAACCCTAACCCTAAGTTAACAGCGTTTACCCTCATCTACCCTAAGTTAACCGCGTTTACCTACATCTACCCTAAGTTAACCGCGTTTACTCTCATCGACCCTAAGATAACCACGTTTACCCACATCTACTTTAACATAACCACGTTTACCCACATCTACCCTAAGTTAACCTCGTTTACATTCATCTACGCTAAGTTAACCGTGTTTACCGTCATCTACCCTAAGTTAACCA
>NC_090880.1:37727522-37787522 GCF_036669935.1 Montipora foliosa | reverse complement strand
CAGACGATTTTACTCGTCAATGGGGAACCCCTGGGCGTCAATGGGTTAAAGTGCTACTACAGTGAAAAAATCGAAAGTATTTGCGTTGATTGCTCAATGGGCAGAATTTTTTGTATTAATTTCAAGAGTAAGACTATTATTTTATTTGAACTCCACTTTTTTAATTGAACGGTCCGCCATTTTATGGTGCAGTTTTGACTGATCAGCTTTCAGTGATCTGGATTGAGGAGAAGGTGACATCATTTACTCACTAGCGTAAAAATGCATTGTATGAATGGGGCTTAATTAGTATGCAGAACACGAATTTGACAGTCTGAAAACCCAAAACCCTTATGCTGCATACTAATTAAGCCGCATTCACACAGCGCATTTTTAAGCTAGTGAGTAAATGACGTCACTTTCTCCTTGCTCCAGACCACTGAAAGCTTATCAGTAGGAACCGCACCAAGTAATGGCAGACCGCTAAATTAAAAAAGTGGAGTTAAAATGAATAGTCTTCCTCTTGAAATTACTACAAAAAATTCCGCCTATTGAGCAATCAATGCAAATACTTTCAAAATGTGTAGAAAATGGAGAGCTGATTTTTTCATTGTAGTAGCATTTTAAGGAATACAACAGAATTGGCTTAATTCAAAACAAGATGATCAGTACTTTGAAAGCCCTTCAGTTTAAAACCACCAAAGTTTGTCTGTAAGAAAACCCTTTATTTTCTCTTTCCCTAAAGGGATCCTGCATGATGAGTTAAGGACACGCCCACAAGCTTTACATCATTTGGCCAAGTACCTCAAGGAGCATTATGATTATACTGAATTAACAGAGCTTTACAGGTAGGCAGACAAGTTGGCTCAGTATGGTGAAAATTGTACTACTTTGTGGGAAGTTGTGGGTTCAAATCTAACTGAAACACTCAAGGTCGTAAATGACTGCGGAGAAAGGGTTGCCTTTGTGGGGACATCTGGGAATGATTATGTATCGTTCATCCTATCTAGTTTTCTCAGTTGAGGATTATAAACTGTAGGATTCCAAGCATTGGTAATGGAACATTCAAGTACCCATACACTGTTTGACACAGAGTTCTTGATGTTGTGATCTGTGAATATTTCTGTTCTGGGAGCCTCTGCTATACTGAGGGTCCAGCGGTTACTTGTCATGAAGACAAATAATGGCTCTTTTTGTCCAGCCAACAATTCAAACCTACCAATGGAAGTCTAGACAGACTCCTACCAACCAACTTGTTAGTTGACTGAGCAAATTTGTAGCTTGCATATGGGATAGGTTAATCCTTGGACGGTCTACGCAAGAAGCCAATGTGTGCTTAAGTTAAAAAGTAGAGAAAGTAATAAATTATTGACCTTAAGTGGATTTGTTGATGAGGCAAGAACAGCCAATTGCAAGATAATGTATGTCCACTGTCCAGCTAAGAATCTTCTTTTACTCTGTGGGTGGAGGATTATTTGTTTTCCTGCAGGCAAGAACAAACAAACTGAAATGACACAAAGGGCATTTTACCCTCTTGACAGAGCTCGTCTGAGGTGATTTTAACTCTGCCACCGTCTTTCTTTCTCTGTTTTCAGATCTGTTGGTGAATACGAAAAAGCAGCCGTGAGTTTCAAGTTTCCTACGTACTTTGCATGCTCAATAATTTACTGATCTATAGCTGATTTGAACGTTATGTCATTGCCACCATGTTTTATAACCCAAATGTGATTGCTCCTTCAGTGGTAAGCACTTGATGACTGGCTGCAAGGGAAACGTTGAGTTTTGTTTCCCCGAGACTCTCGATGTTCCCTGAGGTGGAGCCAATGAGAACATTGAGGGTTAAAGGCTGGCACACAAATGTGTCGAAGTTTGAAGTTGCACAACCTGATCACATGCAAGTCGAAAGTTCAAGTTGTTGTTTTCCTATTGCCGGTTTTCACTGTCACACCATCGTCAAAACCATTCAATACATGAAGTCCAGAATCAAAGAGATAAAAGAAGATGAATATTCAAACAGTCTCGCAAAGGTTCAGGTCTGTGCGATGTTTCGTGCGGGAGATATTCGAAGAAGTGTTTTACTCAAATTTATAAGGCTTTGTATGGAGACACCATGTTTGTGTCCCTCTCAGGGGCACAAATATGGCGGCCGGAAGCTAACAAAAACGTAGTCATCGAGTTTTGCTATAAAAAGCCAGTAGTCGTCTTCTGAGGGCTCATAAACATCTATATGAGTACTTATTTTCATACAAGGACTGTTCAGATTGCAAACTCTCTGCGGATAAGTCACTTTTTTAACCTACGTGCCATTAGCATTTAATATCGTGTCACGCAAAAGCTTAGAAATTCAACCTTGCTTTATCACAAGAAGAAAAACCCTATCAAACCAAAAATTTGTGAAAAGATAAGTCTTCAGCTGTTCTAATAACTAACTAAAATAAAATCTCAAAAGGACTGATAATTCCTTATTTTTTAGTTTTGATGACGTCACGTGAAAACCAAGAATAGGAAATTAGCAAGTTTTGTTCGCTGTATTCAGGAGCGAGTTAGGGCGCGTTCGATTGACCCTATTCCGGAATAAGAATACTTGGAGTAACTTTTACTTGGAGTGATGGCTTAAAACGGTATGTCTGGCGTTTTGAAGCAACAAGGATAATAAAGATATGTTTAAAATAGCATTTTAGCAGGTGTTTGACAATTTTATTGTGAATCTCCGTAAGAACGAAGGGTTTCTAACTTCTATAATATTCCATGTATTCCTATTCCGGAATACGGTCAATCGAACGCAGCCTTAGTGAGTTTTGACCCACGGCGCGTGACACGTTCTCCTCCAATCGGAAAATGCATTTGAGTTGGAAGGTATTCAACTTCTTTTGTTCGTCATCTAGCATTTGCACATTTGGTCAATGATGATAATGATGACTGAAATGTAGCTGTATTTTTCCATGATGACTCGAGAATATGCGAGAAAAATCGGTAATTGTGAAGAACAGCTCCCCTCCACCGGCAGTCGGCTGACTGTGGTGTTGGCCGACAGCTTACGTACAGTCGGCCAACAGTCGGCTGATAACTTTATTTATGTTTTGCTGAAAAGATATCTGCTTGTGGGCCATACGTTGGCCGACAGTCGACCGACCGTCGCCTGACTGTCGGTAATCTGTCGGTAAAATCCGAGTGCTCCCTATGACTTACCAAAAATTACTGCGCTTCAGTAGACTTGTGGTTTAAATCAGGTTCATGAGACACTTGTCCCATCCTGTTGTCTAAAGAAATTATGTGATTCATTTTAATCTCAACTCGTTTCTTTTCAGATGCTTCAGTTTAATCAAGCTATCAAAACAAAAGATCCCGGTGTAAGATTAACCAAACTGAAGTATATCCTCAGGTAATGTTAATTCAGAGCGTCATTCGCTCTGACTAAGGGCTAACGCTCGAAACGTCAGCTTTCCAAATCGTTCAAGGTGGTAATTCGACGTTTAACAAGTTGACACGGTTGATAAAACCAAATTTTCCTGTATTCAAAATATGCCCTTATTTACATTTCGTTACATTTTATTTTATGCTTTCATTCAAAATACAAGTGAGCAAAATAAAAACGTTCTTAATCGACTCTCTTCCTGAGGAATGTTCTTAATACCTTCTTAAAATTTTGCTTAATGTCAGCCTCAACCATCTTTAAAAAAAGGTTCTAATGTTGTAATTGTCTTTGCTGTCATCGTTGCTTGACAATCTCGACCCCAGAGCTCTTCTCTTTTTCGCATCAGAGCTTCTAGGGAACCCTGATACGAAGTGTCTTTTCATTGGTTTTTTGTAAAGAACAATGAAAAGCGTCTCTGATTGGTGCATTCATGTGAGCAGGCACCGTGGGGTTCAAATAGCATTTGGCTCTAAGAACCCTACGGCGCATGTTTTCCTTCATAGCATGCGCATACATAAGATCACAGGCTCTGGTGACGAGAATGCATTGATTGAGCATCAAAAAGAGTTTGTCGTCTGCTTACAGTCCTTCTTCAAAATAATTAGTTTTTGGTATGTTTGTTAGGCACTACTTCAAAGATTTTCCACAGCTTGCGGAGCAGACCAATTACCTCGAAGAATACATCGAATTGCTTGAGTGTCAGCTGGACATTGAGGTAAGTTGCTACAGTTAACGTAATGGAGATCTGGAAAGGGGAATGAAGGGATGTATTTATTTGTCCCCTAATCACCATTTAATCAATACGTCTCGCCCATTTAGTTGGGGTTAACATTATCCATTGGGGAGAACGTACCATTCCAACATTCTGAATATCCTGTAGCTTAGTGCTACTGCATTCAAACTATCAGTCGGGAGGTCAAAGGTTACAATCGAAAAAAATCATCTCTTCATGCTGCAGTTCGTTCAAAAGCACCCCTTGCTTGAGACCTAGTAACACTAGTCAATGTCCGAATTATTGTTTGCCTCCATTTCAAAAGAAAACTCTTCGTTTGAAACTACTAAAATGTATATGAGTATTTCTTTCGCGAGTGAAATCCAAAACATAGGGTTTCGAATGAAGAATCGTATCGAAACAGAGGCAAACAACAACTCGGAAAGGGGATTGGGGTTTTCCTTATTTTTTAAGTGAAAAAGAAGGATTTTATAAAGTTGTGAAAACTGCTCCGAATACTCGTGTTTTTCTCTTGTCGCTCTAGGACAAGGATTCCAGAGCAGAGCTCGAAAAAAAGAATCGCGCAATGGTAGCCCATCCCAGACAAGCAGCTCTACCGTTATGCTCTGTCCTTATCACTCTGTATTATTGCTGCCGATATCACTTCGAAGAACCGGAGGTACTGCACTCTTATAAACTGTTACAGAGGGGAATCTTTGTTTACATTGTTTGCCTTGTTGGCACAAGTCTATCGTTCTCTAATCAGTCAGCCAAGAATGAAATACTGAATAGTGAACGTGCACTGCACAATGAACTCTCTGTTTGCCTCGGTTTCAAAGTGAGTCCTGGTGCATAACCATTCAAATGGAAATGAGTTGCGTATTCTTATGCAAATCAAACTCATTTCCCTTACAATAGTTGAGCACCAAGACTCACTTCGAAACCGAGACAAACAGCAACTCGGAAATAGCCCATTGCTTAGGTCAAAACAGTGCATTGTCTAGCTTTAATTTATGCACATGTACTCACTTTAACAATGATTTTTTTTAAACTAGTGATCACGATGCAAGCCAACTTCAAGCAAACATCTTGTTCAGACGAAAAACAATCTTCCTCAGAAGATCGCCACAGAAAAGTTCTGCTCAGTAGCTTTCGTTTGAATGGTCAAATTCGAGGATTTTGTCCTCAGATTCAAAACTTAGAGCCACGTTGTACGGCATCTTCTATGCCCAGAGGCTTTCATTTGAATAGTCGCGCTTAATGAGTGCGTTGGCTTAAATGAAATTTGGCTTGAACAGATTCACAAGAGCCGTATTGTAAGTTATGATTGAAGTTACTTATGCTTTTCACTTTTTTTAACGTTCAGAACATTTCAAGCAGTCCATTGGCTATTCGCACCAAGTTTAAGGTATCATGTTTAGCGAGTTTGGTTGCATTTCGGTGGCTGTGATCGCGAGAAATTTTTCCTTAAATGGTTTAATATGGTTGTGATTGCAGTTGACAGACAAGCAATACGAATGGACTGCGTTATCTGCCCGAGCCAAACTAAAACAGTGGACGGGCCTGGAACAAATGTTTAGAGCAAAGGTTTGTAAAAGGGTGGGGTGGGTAGGGATTGTATTAGACGAACAGCAAGTTGCTACGTACGTATCGCTGTTTCAAAGTTCTTGTGATGGATGGGATGTAATCATAATCGACGGGTTGTTCACGGCCGCAACGAAGGCAAGGTGCGAAAAATGCTAGAAAATCCTCTTTCTCTTGGGATAATCTTTCATCTTTGACTTCTTTCTTAGGCAATTTCAGCACTAAAAGGAAACGGCAAATGTTGATTTTAAAGGAAGACTTGGTCTGTAGGGGGTGTGTATAGAGCGAGTTTTAATTGAGTGTCGTAAAACCAAAACCAAATAAATTACTTTGGCCAATCAAAAAGAACGGAGACAATCCAGTAAACCAATCAAAACTCGAAGTAATTACAAGTAGCCGACACAAAGCGCGGGAAAATGTGCACGCGCAAACCACGATTGGTTTTGGTTTCACTTCTGATTGGTTGAAAAAATGGTGCGAGAACTTTGAACCAATCACTGAGTGAATTCATCATAAACCAAAGCAATTCGCTAATTACTAAATCGACACTCAATTGAAAACCGCTCTAAGGCAGTGAAATGATAAATCGTCAATCCGGTTATTTTTTTGTAGAAAATATTTAGAATAGAGTTCGATTCCCGTGGGACAATTTCGGGACACAAACACAGCCAAAGTTTCGTTGCCATGGAGCACGCAAATGGCTTCCATGATGTCATTCGCAAAGCAAGGATCGTGCAGTCGTTTTTTGACTAATTTCATAGCGGGCCTTAGAAATGAAACAGGAATCATTATAATAACAATGTTTTAACGACTGGTTTTACTTCCAGGGTTGGTTCGGTTCGGTCAAAATGAAGTCTGCCATTGGTTTTAAACAGGTAGTGGAGTCACTTCATCAGCATGGTGCGCCTGAAAAGGTAGGAACGGCAGGACGGAATAACAATATTAGAACCGCTCAAGAGGCCTTAGTTTTGGTATTAGGCGCCACGTTTGCAAGTCTTACGGTGGGCAGACACGAGGTGTCATGCTGCAGCGACAAAAATCTTGTATAGTGCACACTGAGGCGACATGTAGCAGGAACGTGTAACGGGGACATAAAGCAGGGACAAAATCACAACATGTGCACACACATGGAAATGTTGCGGATACATGTCCCTGTGTGTGAAGTGATACTTTTATAATTGTGCAACACCAATTTGGGGGTGATTTTGTCCCCGCGACGTGTCCCGTGAAGTTCAACAAGTTGAACTTCATGGGGCACGTCGCTGCAACATGTACCCGCAACATTTTCATGTGTGTGCACATGTTGTGATTTTGTACCTGCTGCATGTCCCCGCTACACGACCCCAATACACGTCGCCTCAGTGTGTACTACACACCTTTTTGTCGCTGGAACATGTCGCTGCAACAATTGTTTCTGCAACGTGACCCCTCGTTTCTGCCTTTACTCTCAGGAGGGTTAATTCGGTAGAAGGGGTAGATTGTTCATAATAATTCATTGGTATCCATTTTCAACGCTTTTAGGTCTTGAGCACTTATTTGAATTTGATTGACGACCTGAAAGAACGACTCGCCATAGCAACAAAGATCAACTGTCATAATGTGGCGATTGAGGTGAGGTGACTGCTACACTTAAATAATAGAGCAATAATAAAGCCCCTAACTGGAATTTGTCCGTAATATATTATAAGATGTTTATGTCGTTCCTGTTTTGAAATCCCCAGTCATTTTTTCGCTCTGGAAATTCCGTCTTGGTGTTGCTGTTTGTTGATCGGCATCTTGGATTATCAGCTAGGCGTGCTTGAAGGAATTTGAACAAATGCGGAGCGTGCGGCGACCCTTTTCATCGCGCGTCTTCATGTCTAAAAGGAGAGTGTGACGGGAGTGCGCGTGTTCTAGCCGTAACGAATGTTACCGTCTATAAGCCAATCGGGAGGGATGTTATAATTCGTGCGGGAAGTTAACACGTACGCGTGAAAATTTCTGGCTCAGGCATTTGCGAAGTCGACTGCCCTTAGCTCGTTAGTGATTGTTTAATAATCGAGAAATGTTTACGCGTACGTGTATACCGGGTATTTCTCGCGCGAATTATAATGTCGCTTCCGATCGGCTCTTAAATGATAACATTCGTTACGGCTAAAACATGCGCAATGCCGTGATACTCTTCCTTTAAGCCTATTTTACACACTGCCTTTATCAAGGTGATTCATGAAAAACTTGGAGAGAGAATGATTCCCCAATGTATGGACTCGCGTATCTTGGCTCTCAGCTCAGATATGTAATAAGCTTGTCCGCTTTATTGGCAAAGTTGTTTGGCTGTATTCTACAGTACGACCTGCTTATTCAAAAATCTATAAATGTGCTAGATGTCCTATAAACCTCATTTTCTTCGGCCGAAGAGCGAATTACGGCTCACGCTTAGTTCAGTTCAACTTATGACGCGAGTGAAAAAATTGAACTGAAAAAACGCGAACCGTAACTTGCAAAACGGCCCAAGAAGATAAGGCCAGTAAGAGCTATGGGTCAATTGTAACTTTTTCAATCTTATGTAGTGGAGAGGTCATTACGTTGGATATATTGAACTAATTAGCCATTATTGGTTAGTCTTTATTGAAGAGGCTGTGTCACGGCAGTACAGTCGATTTTGAGTAGTTGTACCAATCACCCGCCCCTACTAGCTATGCAGCTTCAACGTTAGCCCAGAAACTACTTTTAAACAACACAACTCAAAGCTTCGTAGCAAAGAAATGTGTAATAATTTAAGTTTCAAAGAACAGAGATTAACTTTGGAAAACTGTTAGACTGAACAGTTTTCCAAAACCCTAATTGCAATCCATTTTAATCTTCTTTAATTTTGTCCTTTCCTACCTCCTTTTGTATTTACTAAATACACCTTATTCCAAGATGGCCGCTGATTTATGCGCATACAAATTGGCCCTTGTTGCCTCGTTCAAGATAAAATATTCTTTTGAATTTTAAGCTTAAGAACGAGGCATCAAGGGCATATTTAAATAAAAACAAAAGAATATTTAAATGGCGGCCATTTTGGAATAAGGTGTAAAGGGCAGTTTCAAGTTCTCCATGACCGCTGAATAAAAACACTGAGGACGCACTTTTACAGGGCATAGCCTCCATCTGAAGTGAATAAATTCACTTCAGATGGAGGCTAACTCTGTAAAAATGCTTCCTCTGTGTTTTTAGTCAGCGATCAACTGGATTATTTCGTGACATAGCCCTTAAGTGACATCCCGCACAAAAAGTTCCATGGAGCGAAAAGTGACCTCATGCAACACTTGCGCACGATTTAAAAATTAAGATTGAAAATGATCTCTGGCGAGGTACTAGAGTACATCATCTCCTCGGTCAGCTGGATGCGGCCATGAGTCATGCGCAGCCTGTTGTCATTGCTTTATTTCACAGACTTTAGTTGCTATGAAGGACAGACAACAGCTCGAACAGTACAGAGGCCACTTAAAGGGAACAGCCCCGGAGCAAGCTAAAATCTCCGAATACTTGAACAATTCGGTACGTGCCGATTTTGATTTAGCGAGGCAAAAACTTGTCTGAAAGATCATTTTGATGCCACGATCTTTGGTTTGTTAATAGTGAACTGAAGACTTGAGTACTAGTATAAGTGTGTGCACGCGCATTTGGTGTTTTTCTACTCGACCGGAGTGGGGAGCTTAAGCACGCGCGTTGTCGAGACGCGGACGGCAACCGGAAGAGAACATTTCTCGTGCTAGGACATTGGTGTCTCCCAGATTTTCATGCGAATCATCTCTGGTGGAGAGAAGATACTTGGCAATGTAAATGTGTTTGCGTGAAGACAAGTCAAAAGGGAGAACAGCTAACTTCCGGTTGTCGTCCGCGTCTCAAAAACGCGCGTGCTTAAGCTCGCTAAAAAAAAGTACCTGGAGAAGAAAACGTTAGAGTCATGTTGCGATCGACTGAAACTCTTTCTGGGTATGATCGCAGAGGTATGAGGCGCGGTTGATGGCCGCAATGCTGGCCTAACTCCCTATAGTGTATTACTGCACGGGGAATTAGGGAACTTCAGCTAACCCTACTTCGGTAAACAGAGAGACCCTTTTGACACACTAAACACAATGTGCTTCCACTCCTTGGAAAACAACAAGAAACAGCGTTGTTTTGACAGTCCCGAGCTTGTTCCTAATCGCTTTTGACTTGCTTTTGTTTTTTCTTTCCAGCAAATCAAATGGAAACACTGAAGAGGCTGGCAGGCATCCATGCTAACTCAGAAAATGGCCAAGATGGTGTAATGCTTTTAATAATAGAAAATTTAGAACATTTTTTAATTGTTAGGAGATAATAAATTGTTGATAAGAAAGACAATTGAGTATTTTTGTCAAACTTCCGTGGTTAGCCCGGACCCCCCCCCCCCCCTTCCCCCACACCCTCCCTCGGGCTTAACATTGATAGGTGCATTATTTGTTATGAACAGAATCCCACGAGGGCCGAGGGCCTCTATTTTGGTCGAAGTGATTTAAATTGTTATTTAGATGACAGTCTCCCCAAATGGTAGAACACTTCCCCACCCCCACCCCACAATAAAAACTTGAAATTAAAAAATATGATTAGTTTTGGCTTGCATTTGGAATCGTGGGGGTGGGGGTGGGGAAGCGGGGGGAATTCGAGTCGTGGTGCGCGGAAGGAGGGATGACGACCCAAAAGAGGAATCCCTCGCTCGTTTCAGCTCCCAGCAAGCATCGCGCTGTGGAAGCCTGGAACCTATTTAGTATGGCATGGAGGACACATTATGCAACGACAGTCGTCGCTGAATAAGCAGATGAAAGGTTCCTAAAAGCGACATATCAGGGACGTAAGTGGTTTATTAACAGCAGATTAAGCTACATTACGATCGAGGGAACCATTTGAAATGCGAGTTGCATAAACTTACTAGTCATGAATTAACAGGTTGATAACCTTTAATTCCGTCATTAAAGCAACGAGTTTGTAGAAGTGTGTGTGAAGCTGTCCTGTTAAAAAGAGATCCTTTCAACTTAAGAGAGGGCACAATGTTCAGAGTCATCTTGTTAGGACGTAATTGTGAATGGCCTTCTTTGTCATCTTTTGGAAGAGCACGTTTGAAGATAATACCATTCGTAAATATCATGATCTCAAGATCCAAGGCAAAAAGCTTTATGCCAGTAACCTGCCTACATAGTACAGTCTACTTGCCAATCCAGACTACAAAATTTCCAGGAAAGCAGATCTTGCAGTACCATGAAACACATGCATCGATGCTTAGTCGGTCATGCAGTGATGTACCACAATTTTACATCCAAGAACGCGATGTAAATAAAGAGATCATGAGTAAAAGCAGAGTACAGGATTATCTGGAGTTTTATCATGATAACAAAGACCGAATATCACTCGTCAACAGCATAACATTGCTCCACCGCATGGCAAAGATTGCGCACAAATATAGTGAAGAAAAAGAGTTGTTACATGCAGAGATGGCTAAGGTGAAACAAGGAAGAGAAAGTCCTTACGTTGACATCCTAGACTTCATTGCCGAAAACATTTCTTCTTGCAAGGCTCAAGGACTTGCAAACGTGATGTGGTCTCTGGGAAAACTTGAAGAGATAACTCATTCGCTTGTAAGAGTCTGTGAAGAAGAAATTCTGTCACATGATTTTGCACTTTTTCACACAAGTGAAGTCAATCAGATTCTCACAGGATGTGCTGGGTTGGGTTTGAGAGAATCCCCAATATTTGAAAGAGTCCAAGAATCTATTTTGAAAGAGATCATTAGGATATCATTGTGTGAAAATCGTCAAATTGCTGGAATATTATTGGCTTTTACCAAAGTTGGTTGTGGGTCTGTTGAGTTCTATGAACATATTGAGTATGAAATTGCTCGAAGAGGTATAAAGTCTTTTCATAATGGACAAGTTGCACAGTTTTTGTATTCATTTGCCTCACAAGGAATGTACTCGAGCATCTTATTTGATATAGCAGAGGAAGAGATTTTACGACGATCCACTGCTAGGCTACAGAGAAGAGAACTTGTCTTGATCTTGTGGTCATTTGCAACAGCAGGAAGGGGAAGCGAAGATTTGTTTTGTCTTTTGGGGAAGGAAATAGCTGATAACAAAGTGAGGGAACTGTACAATATCCGTCTCATATGGATCATTTGGTCATTTGCAACGCGAGGAATTACCGACAATAAAGTGTACAAAGTGATTGCCAGCGAGATATATGGACGAGGTCTCAAGTCACTTACAAACTGCGAGTTATCACTTTGCATGTATTCTTATGCATTGTCAGAAATTCCTTGTCATCGATTTATGGAAGAACTTAGCACAGAAGTGTTGTCAAGAGACAGTGCACACTTTGATGGTGGTCAGTTAGCGCAAGTGGCTTGGGCCTCGGGAAAGGTGGGATTGACAAGTCCTTCGCTATACAGTAATTTGGAACAGCAGATTTTGAAATTGAAAATTTCAGAAAACGAAGCAGCAATGATCAGTGAAGGATTTCGCAGTGCAGATATGGGAAGCAAGGAACTTTTTTCTCACTTGGAATCAGTGATGTAAATGGTCAATGGCAGATTCCCGAATTAAGAGCTGCTGTTTACCACTTTCAAGTCTTTTCAAAACTATTCAAATGGAAAGGACTTTGATTTGCATGAGTTTACACTGATTAAACAGTTGTACATTGCAATGCATAAATACATGTATTATCTTCTCCATGTAATATTGCAGGGAAGTAAGGATGGCCCTGTGGTAACGCTCATGCCTCCCACCTCAGCGGACATGAGTTCGCATTTTAAGTTCATATGCGGGCTGAGTTTCAGTCGATCTCAATCTTAGTCCGAGGGTTTTTCTCTGGGCACTCTGGTTTTCCTCCTAAGCAAAATCGACTCCCAGGTTATCCCATCTGGCTGTGGTGCTGTGCTCCAAAGTCATGCATGTGTCATGTTCAGGGGCCGAGCGCCTAGCTGGCTGCACAGCTCCTTTGGTCCAACTTTGTTGAGCTGCTCCCTGCGAGCTGCTGCTGACTGCGAGCCATGGCAATTGGCAAGCCAGAAAAGACTGTAACATGATGTTCAAAAGCGCAAAGGGGTTTACCATGCATGTCAAACCTGTTAGGACAATTTCCATTTCCCCCCTCCCCCTTTCCCCCATTACAATGTTGATTTTTCACCGTCTCAGAAATCAAGATTAGTTCATCGATGTCAAGGGGGAAGGGGGGGGGGGGGGGGGGAGGTGAAAAAAGCAGCGAAAGAAGAACACTTATTGCTCATATAATGATGGAAGCATGAACAGTAAATTCTTTACTTTTTTCCTAAATTTGACAAGTGTCTTAAAGTCTTTTGACCTGGATTGTTGATTTCTGTATACAAAGATCAAAGTTGAATTTGAACGGAAGGAAAAAATACCACTAGCTAATATTAGTGATCTACTTTACAAATCATACATCATCATTAGCATGGATAGTGAGTGGCGAAGTTATATTTCATTCTACCAAACTCCAATAGTAATGTTTATTGCTCTTGAGTACCATTATATGACACTTAAAAGGTGGTTTACCTTATTATGAACACTTTTTATTATTATTTTACACTTGCAAATTTACTATACAACATTGTTATGGTCCCCCATCACTTGCATTCAGAAATGACCTGTAGATTCGAAAGAGCTGTATCCTGGAAAAAAAAAAGGCAAAGACTCGTTGGATTAAGTACACAGTCTTCAAGCTTGAGACTCCGGTACTGCATGCTAAATCAGTCTTACACATAGAAGCAATCTTAAGTTAGTGATGGGCGTTGCTTTTTTCTTGAACCAGCACGCTCAAGGTTTGGCAGTGATGGCAGGGCATTACAGAATTAACAACCTTCTGCTAATTTTGAATTTGAATGATGTTAATTTATAGTTGTAAATATTTCCAGTAGTTTGCAAAGTAATGAAAGAAATGTATGTTTGAAGTATGGGTTGTAGACGGAAGATCGGAAGTGGACAATAATTTAAGCAATTGTCAGTTTATAGATACCTGAAAAATTCAGTAGTGTAGCAGCTCTCGCAAGCTTCTATTGTTTGGTATTGTGAGCAGCATCTACTATTTTAAGTCTAAGTCATTGTTTAGTCTTTTGCTTTTGGCTAGGGTAGCAAGCAAATCACATTATACATTACGAGAGCTGCTGCATCACCCAAAAATTCACGCAGCTTCAATCGGTTTCAAACCCATGACCTCTGTGATCCCAGTGCGATGCTCTTCCAACTGAGCTCTGAAGGCACTCAGTTGGGAGCATGCGTTTGCGTGAAAGGATCATCATCATTCATTTCACGGAAACAAATGAGTCCAACAAATTGACCTGCTACCTGCAACTGAGTGGCTTCATAGCTCAGATGGCAGAGCATTGCAGACGTCATCTGAAGGAAAAGAACAAAAATTAAATTGTGACTTTTTTGAATGTTTTAAGTGTGCTTTGCTGTGACTATGTGTATTGCTTTGCAATATGAATGACTGCAGTTTATTATTATTTCTCATTTAAGACACTTGACAATCAAATTTCACTTTTATTTTAACCCTTTAACTCCCAGTGGCCACTTAAAGATTGTACTCTGTCTAACGCCAGACGATTATACTTGTCAATGGGGTCCCCTTGGGCCTTGTAGCTTAAGGAATCAAGTTTCATAATAGTTAATGTCTCTGTTCCTTATGTTTGTGTGCTAACTTCTAGTTATGATCAAACATTGACTCCAGTTGGCGTTAATGGGGGAGCACTGCCTTGCGTTAGGTTAGCCTGTGCGACTTCCGGCGATTGTGTGACAAAGGAACCTCACTTATCTCCCCAGCACTACGAGCTGAATGCAAAACAGCACGTGCTGGATCGGACAAGAGTATCGGTTAACAGGCGATATTCAAAAGGCAACGCAGCCAACAAGCTTGGGGGAAGTCGCTGCGCAGACTTAACCGCACCACACAGTAGTGTCCCGAGTTTATTAACAGACAACGAGGCCCAATCTCGACTCCAAAGGGAGGGAGGGAGGGAAAATCAAATCGTAACCACACTAATATATAGAGAGCTAACTGCGCTGAACAACAGAACATAAGTGATCTCTAAATAGTTTTCACATGCTTTTATAGCTAGACAAATGTCTGCTGGCATAGCCAGTCGGAAGAGCTGTACTACGAGAGAACTTAGTGTTACACGTGCCAACTCTTAGCCGTGAATAGAGCTGTGAATAGAGCTTTGAAAAAAGCGCCAATGCCGTGGATCGTACTAGCCTGCTAGAGACAACAAAGCTGCGAAATTCGAAGCAAAAATACAATAAATCCTTAGTGTTTGCTGACCTTGGCAACTAGACGGCACAAACGCTACATTGAAAACAGAGCCGCCATGAAAGGGTTACAGATAGTATTGTCACGATCCATTAACTACATTTTACTTGTGTGACAGTAAAATTGCCTTTAATGTTCCTGCTGTGTAAAACTATTCCTTTAAATTAAACAGCGGTGACAAACAGATTTATTTTGCTGAGAAAGGTTTGTTCTACATTAGGGATGAAAACAGTCAAGAGTTTCCTTACTTCCACTGCTACCAATCTCATATGTAACAGCACTCAACATTTGCAAAAAATAAAATTGTCTGGCATTAGACAGCATGATTGTAAATCTGTAAGTCTCACTATAATAAAATAAATAAGTTATTATTTGCCATTAACACCGTCTGGAGTGTAATTGAGTATTGACTGAGTCACAAGTTTACCATTGTTTCTTTGTTTCTGGAAGAAAACCTTTTGACAAAGCGCACTGGTCGTGGTATTAAAATGATGACATCATGCAGCCAAAATCATTATCCCCTTAGTTTGCATTACCGTCTGCTAAAATAGCTTCACAACGTTTCAGGAGATCCTGCTTTCCTTGTTCATTGAGCAAGGAGATTTGCTCTGATCGTTTGGTTTTCCGCCTTTTCTCTTTGCGTTTTGATCCCTTGATCGTGTCATTGGAGCTGTTCATTCTGGACGCTGCCTCAAATGTCCTGGATTTTGGTATTGTCAATGAAGTTGTAACAGAGAGGTTTTTCAGCTCTGTCTTTGCGTTTGATGAAGACGCTTCTTTGGCAGCACAAATTCCTTGTCTAACTGATTTAGTAATGGTTGGAGTGGAGGTGCTGAACAGGTTTGCTCTGCTACCCTTCACTAATGGCCTTGAAAGGGAACAAGCAAAGGCATAATCCATGGCAGAACTGAAATGAAAAGAACAGAGCTTAGAATGCAGTTAATTTTATATCTGAGTCCAGCACTTGGCAAACTTCGCTTGATTTATGGCTGTTTTTGATTACCTGGCCCTGAACACTTTCAAAAAGCCTTTTTGAGATATCACAACAAGCTGGCTACATTTGCTGTACAAAATAAGCCCAACTGGGATCTGTGTACCCTTCTCTGAAAATACAGTACTGAGGCCCTTTTTTCAATACTTTTCTCACCCAAAAAGAAATCTTCGAAACTGTCATCTGCTTGTTTTAAAAAAACTGCTCTTTTAAAATGCAAAATGATAGAGAAGTTTGATGGCTTAAAACCTGACACCCAAAAAAGGCCCAAAAACTTTTAGGACTTTTGAGATACCAGCCCCAAGTTCTTAAACTTCCAAAAGAAAGAGTTGCAAGAAAGGGCCTATCATCGTAATTACATGCCTAGACTTGACTAACAAATTGTAGATGTAGTTACAGTAGTCTAACAGGCATTTGAATGAATAGGATGAAGTAATATGCAACAACCCACAGGCTGCCCACACAGAGTAAGGAGCTATCTGTAGACCCCTGTGATCCTGTGTGGTATTCTGGCCTACAGCCCCATCAAAACTTTGCCAACTGGTTGTGATGTCTCCAGAAGGTGTATAGGGTGTGAGGCCAAATACATCTAAAACAAAAACATCCATAAGTCAAAGGAACTTTAAAGAGAAACAAAACAACATTACAAAACAGAAAAAAAGATATAGAATGAAAATACTTACAACTTCTTGGCAAACACTTTAGATTCACAATTCAGTACTTCCTCTGCCACTCCCTTTGGCGACAATGAAGACTTGATGATGATGTTCCACATGTGTGAAATACACTGCCGCACCTAACAGACAATGAACACTCTTACAACGAAATGGAATGTAAGGATAAAATTAAATTAAAGATTGTGAGATGAGGTGAATCAAGAAATACTATTAAGGTTAGCACAACCTTTAGCCCACTTATGGAAGTGGAGTGCTGAATTGCGGAAAATTAATTCAGTTTTTAAAGGAACGAGGCAGGAGTGCTCTTTTGTTTTTTAATAAGTGCAAAGGAGATGCAAGGTGGTTTCCTGCAAATCCTGCACCTTAGTACTCAGGCTGTGGCAGGTGCTAGAAATATCTGAATCCCATGATGTTGGATCCTGTCAGTTCATTATCTAAATAAATGTACCTTCACTGGCCGGCCACCCCATTCTTCCATCTTAGTTTCTGCTTCCACAGGAGTCACTTGCCCATTTGTGAACAATGCTATCAGAGTCTCGGCAACTAAACATGAAAATGGGTTAGGTTTCCAACGCTTTTCGCTAGGGTCTTTATAGAAAAAACACTAAAAAAGAGAAAGCATTGTTTGTCAAAAAAGTCAAATTGAACAGGCAAACACAAATAAATAACTTTTTGATTATCTCCAACCGACCTGATGGACAAGCAGGAAAAAATAAGGCCGTAATCTAGTTATGTTCACTTTGGAGAAATCTACTTTCACAGAGTACCCTGGGGGAACTTGCACCAGTCTCGCTTTGAGTTCTTGGCATGTGTTCCAGTGAGCTCTGCGAAGAAGTTTGACATTCTTTTTCTCCACCTAAAGAAAGAATTGGACATTATCATGCAGGATACCCTGTTTGGAAGAAGTTTCCTTGAGTTCTCTCTCTGGCAAGAAGGAAAGAAAACCTCTACACAAACTTCCTTGATGTTGCCCAGCGCTGTGAACGAATAAATTATTTTTAACTCTTAAACCAGTTTAATCCATTGACTCCTGGGCGTTCCCCATTGACGAGTAAAATTGTCGGGCATTAATTAAGCAGTAAAATACTAAGTACGGCCTGTTTAGGCCGGCTCAGGGGTGAAAGTGTTTTAAAGTGCCTTTGAAGTGAAAATATCTTTTGCTTATTTTAAAGACCTTTAAAAATGATGAAGAATAGTGTTTTCTATTTTGAAATATTTTCTCTCGTTTCTGAGATATTCAAGTTTTTGTTCAAAAATTGATGATGTAATAAACTGTACAAATGCCCGTAATAAATCCCAAAATATTTCTGAAAATATTGGATGGATGTTGTTCAAACTTGGCACCAGTAATGTACATCAAATAAGGCAAAAAGTGACACCCATTAAGATGTTGCCATGGCAACACTCGTTTCCAGTCCCTCCTTGCAATGAACCAAACATCTCGGATATTGAACAGATAAGTACAGGCAGACGATCAGACTTAAAACACATGTGCGACCCATAACACTTTACATCTCTATATAAGCTTAATGAGAGTGAACATGTCTTATGACAATAAACGACAAAATCAATACCGCGTTAAATACACCCAGCAGCGGAGACATTCTCAATTTTGTGCTTTTAATTGCAGCCATGTGTACAGTTTATTACGCCATCAATTTTAAACAAAAACTTCAATATCTCTGGAACGATCTACAGAAAATAGAAACACCATTCTTCATCATATTTTTCACTTCAAAGGCACTTTAAAACCCTCTGTAACTAGATTGAATTTAAACGCCTGACCAATGGCGAAAGAGTGGAGGTGAAGCTCCATTGACATCATTTCATGGATGTGTGACAGAACATCAAGGAGATTTGTGCCGAAGTTTCCTTCCCTTCTTGCTGGGGCAGGAAATCTGGAAAAAAGGAAAAGTGACAAATTACTCAACAAAGCAAAGCACTAGTACCTTGTTCCGTGGTAGATGATGAAATTCAAGTTTCCTTGTTATGTGATTGTAGTAGGCTCCGTATTGTTGGTAACTTAGGTCAATGCTGCTTTTGAATTTGTACCTACTTCCTGAAATGAATTAAGTGATACCGAACTTGATTTAAATCATTTATCGATGATGACTTACACTCATCTCAAACTTTTTGAAGGGAACCTCCTCTAGCTATAGACTACAAAATAACTTTAATGTAGAGGAAATAATGTTTGCAATCAATGTTGTTCAAAATTTTGTTCAAAAAAGTGTCTATCAGAAAAAAAGGAATTTTAGACTCCCTCCTTTTCACTTTCAAATTTCCCTGGCACCACCATCTTGAATAACAGTGACAAGTTGACACCTCCCTATTGTTCTGACAGAGAGAGCTTTTGTATGATATGATGGTAGAACATTGCTATGTTCAAACTAGAAAATTTATGTCATTTCTCTGAAAGCCATTGTGAGCCACTTAAACCCTGTTGGCTACCAAAAGCCCCCTATTGGCAAGTAAAAATTGTAATCATCTGGTGTTAGACAAAGTAAAATCTATGAAGTCTCACTACCAGGAGTGAATGGGTTAAAGGGAGTGGATGTAGGGGGATGAGTGGATGCCCCCCCCCCCCCCCCCCCCCGCCCTCATTGATGAGTAAAATTGTCTGCCGGTAGACAGAGAAAAATCAAGTCTCTTTCTTAGGAGTCAATGGGTTAAGTGGTTCTGTTCAGATGCTTCCCCAGAAAGGTTTCAATTTTCTCCCCTTAAAGTGGTGCTATGATCAAAAAATCATTTTCTTTTTTTCTTCAGATAATTTTTTTTGAAAGCGTGTTCACTTAACACCTAACTGGCAAAATTTTGAGCTTTGAGTTTTATCCAAAGGCTATATTTATTAAATGAGTGTAAGTTTTGGATTTCATGGTCCGCCATTACTCACGTTCAGAACTGACCGATTGGACCTCAGAGGGTTGGATCTAGAGAAAATGATGTCATTTACTCACTAGCTTAAAATTTCAGTGTGTAAACGCAATTTATTATATATGCAAAACATGGTCTGAAAGCCCGAAACTCCTGTGCCGCATATTAATGCAGCCACGTACACACGCATTGCATTCTTAAACTAGTGAGTCTTAGACGTCATTTTCCCCTCGACCCAGCTCTCTCAAGATTTTAAAGTTAGTAATGGCGGACCAATAAATAAGAAATTATTCCAGTTAAAATAAACAAGTGTCTTTTTAAAATCAGAACTTAAAACTTGGGTCAATTAGTGTTTAGTTAACATAGTTTTGAAATTCAAAGAAAAAAATGAATTGTTTTTTTGGTCGTAGTACCACTTTAAGTCACATATTTTCATCACAAGATGGAACATCTTTTCCTAAATGAGGAGTCACATATTTTCATGACAAGATGGAACATCGACCTTTTTCCTAAAATTATGAGGAAAAAAGTATCATTATTTACCCTCAGATTTTTAGAGTAGCTGAACAGAACAATAATTATTTTAAGAATCCCAACTGGCCATAGGCAAACCAGTTGGCTATTTACAACTGCAGCCAGGAAATTGAACCAGGAACAAATTCAATGAGTGGTCAGAACATGTCTTGAACCTGTGATCTCCTGATCTCAAGGCAAGTGCCAGCACCACTGGGCTGCATTGAAAGCCAACTTGTATCTTCAACCTTCAACACTAGGCAGCACAGATGACCTTGTCTCAGTGTAAAAAAAAAACTTGCTTCATGGTACAAACCACCAGATTATTATGTTTAGCTTTGTAAATTAACCAACCTTTTGATTGTCTGTTTGGATAGTACACAAAGTCAAATCTACACCATTTCTTGTAGATGACTTGTGAAATTCTATCCAATGCTATTTCATTTTCCTGCCTTGTCACATTGGAATCATCAGTGCCAGGTTGTCCTCTGGGGTCTTCTGAACTGTTATCATTCTCTTCAGTGTTGTTTTCAACATTGTTCCCCACATTGATGAGGCCTGCTGGTGCCGGCAGTATAACCACACTGTTTGCAGCAAGGGTTGGACTTTTGCCACTTAAAATCGCTTCTGGAAGGGCATGATTTAACAGTGACCTCTCTGTTGTCTGGTCTAAATAATAATTAAATTCTGGTCCCCTTTGATTTGATATCCAGCATTCCTCATTGAAATCACTACGTGTGGAGTTATTATTGGTTCTGTTTTCTAGCTGACCTAAACATGTTATTAAGTTCTCCTCAAAGGTTGCTTCCAAACCAGAATTTTGCCATTGCTCGTTTGCCACATAGATTTCTTGATCACTGACTTGTTCCAGTGCAGATACACCAGTGACAAAAGATGACCAGGAATGAAAACATGGTAAAGGTGGTGGCTTGGGATACGGTTCATCTGAAAATGATTTGGAATTACTCAATACTATGAGACCTACAATATTATAGTACATGTTGGCCTGCTACAAGTCAACAGTACTTAACAAAACTCAAATCCAGATTCAATTTTTTCCACTACAACAAGTTGACAATAAAAATTGAAAAAGCCCATGCAAAAAAAAAAAAACACATAAGGAATACAGGTCAAAATGTTAACTTGCACAAAAAATTGAATCTTTTCATCCCCCAGTAAATTCTCTCTGATTCTGTGGTTTTTTAATTGTTCATGGCAGCAACAGCTAATTAAAATATAATAAATACCTGGTAAAGGTGGCTTCCAGTGAGACTTTTTACATTTGCTTTTGAATCGGCACCTGCCATATTTTATGAACAGCAAACACATTTCCTGTCCAGTAGAGTCCAGTGGAATAGGTATTCCTGATTTTGTACATTTTATAGTTGGATTCTTGAATGTGACAAAAATATAGCAGTTATCTGAAGAAGACTCAAACAGCGTAAAATATGAGTAAATCAATGGGGAGCAAAAACAACAATAATAATATTATTGTTTTTATCACTAGCAAAATTCCAAATCTTAAAAAATCTCCCATCAACAGCTACTTAATGTCCCTGTTCCTGGGTAGAGTATGGTAACTAAAATGTGCTTATATAAGATGTGCCGTGCAAAAGAAAACAGAAAATAAAACTCAAGATGGCGTCATTGAGGGGAACGTAATTCCTTCCAGATTGCGTGACATAAACAACCTCACTTATCTCCCCAGCACTACGAGCTGAATGCAAAACAGCACACGCTGGATCAGACAAGAGTACTGGTTAGCAAGAAATGACAAAGGTAAACAAGCCAAGAAGCTTGGGGGAAGTTGCTGTGCAGACTTAATGGCACCATGAAGGAGACGACCCAAGTTTATTAAAGTGCAAAAAAAGGTGTCCACTAATCTCCAGATGGAGGGTGGAAGGGAAAAAACTTGACTTGATTGCTAGTAACAGGCAAATGCTTTGAGCAAAAGAACTGCAAAGTGAACCACCACAGCTTGCTTGAACTTATATAGCCAGACTCTGCTGACATAGCCCATTACGAAAGCTGTACTAAAAAATATGGTAAAACATGCTTGTATATTTTAGCAGTTATCAATAAAGTTTCATCAGGTTTGGCCAATGCTGTGGTACGATTTAAACTACGAACTAGGATCAAAGCCTTAATGAACTACTTAAAAGGCCTTAATTTTCTATTTATTTCTGAGATAAATCTCTGCACCTACACCGTCCAGTTGTCATTATGCACTGTAAAATCAGTAGGAGTGATGGATCTACAGCAAACTGCTTTGCACAGTAAAACCCTTTTGCAAGCAGAATGCAAAGCGGTTTGTGACATCATTTCAGGGACAGATGATTTATGCCTCTCACTGGGGTCACCATAGGATGCCAATTACATTTACATATGTCAAGTTTCATGTGTGCCAACTCTACCAGATTATTCGGGAGTCTCTCGGTCTCCCATGACGGTTGTCAAATCTCCCGGCTAAAACGGCTCTGAACTTTTTTAAGACTTTGCTCCATTGTGAGCTCAGGTTTCATTTTTTCAGACTTGTTTCATTGTTTCTTAATGCAATTCTTTACGTCTGAGTTTCAAACACATGTTTATAGATTAAACAAAACTCTGTTTGTTATCACTGCCATATAACCGATTGTTTGATTGGATCCCCGTTTAACCAATAAAATTCCTGACATAAGTGCTCTGAAGTTTATACAGCTTGGGTGACCCCTTTGAAATGAATTACAAGGAGCTAATGTAAAATATACTGCACATTTCAATGAGCTGAAATCACAAATCATTGATGTCAATTGGGTACCATGGATTGAGTCAATTGACAATGAGCAAGTATTACACAACTAATAGGCAAGTTTCGAATTGTGCAGCAACAAAAGAACAGAGTCGAGGTTCAGGGGGATAATTAACATTTTGTTTTGTTCAAAACAAAGGAAAATGCAAATTATTCAACTGAACCTCGACTTTCTTTTGTTGCTGCACAATTCGAAACTCTGGAGCCTGTTCTCAGTGACGCCTTCCTCCAGTCGATGGCGCAAGTATGACACACTTGATGATGGAATAAATATTGCACTGAGTAGAGTAACTTGGCATTATTTGAAAAAAGAAAAACTGATCCCCATGAACACTCTAGGATTAAATAATAGTGGAACAGTTGAAAGTGTGATTGCGCTCCTTACATTACCCTTTGGATTTTTCACTTTCAGCGATTCCGATTTTAAATAATACGTTCCCAATTCCCTCACCATTCAAGTTGCCAGTGATGGTTGACCTGTAAAATTCCTGATTCAGATTCACTTATGAACCCTAATCTGTCATTCTAAATCATAAGCCAATTTAACAAAAGTCGAAGCGATCTGGGTTAGAGGGTTCCCTCTGGTGAGAGAGATTTTCCGAAGGCTCGTGTCATCTTCGGTAGCCTTCGGCAATGTTCGAAAATCCGGTGTGCAGGAATTCGATAGGCTGATAGTGGAGAGAAGATGTCATGTGATCTTAAATGAGAGCAATCTAAATGTCTTCCATTTTTGAGAGGGGATTATTATCAAAGTAGCGGGTTTTTTTCGGGCAAGTTGAGGCATTATTTTGGCGCCATAAGGAAGTAGAGTCCACGGTTAGAACCGGCTTTGTCTAAGGAACCCCTATCGCTTCTGTTGAACCAATTACTGCAAGATCAAATGACGGTTTCTTTGGCGCGTTCGGTGTTTCTCTTGCATCGCTCGTTTGTCGCGTGCTAAATTGGAATGGCGGCTTGCATGGAGTAAAGAGTGGTACGTAGAAAATTGACATGGAAAACAGTAATGGTGGAAAAGTCCCTGTATCTTCACAAAACCAAGACATTGACTCAGGGACAAAGTACACGATTCCGGGCATTTTGCACTTCATTCAACATGAGTGGGCTAGATTCGAAATGGATCGAGCTCATTGGGATGTGGAAAAAGCCGAATTGCAGGTATGCTTATATTATATCTGATTCACCTACCTTTGCTAAGACTGCAGTGTTGTTGTGAGTTTTGGAACAGAACTCACTGAAAACGTTCCATTTCTTCTTTGTCCTTTCTTCAAAAACGGAAAGTTCGTTTGACCCTATAAGAACGTAGTTTAGGAGAATACTTCATATCTGTGCATTGTTTTGATCCGGTCACTTCCGAACTTTATCTTAATTTTTTTGTCACAGAATCGTAGATTTGATACTGTCTAGGAAAATTGTTCGTTTATTTATTCCTTGTTGAGAATTAGCTTTAAGCTTTTGCCAGAAAGTTAAAGTTCAATAAGGCACTAGCTTATACAAATCGATTTCGTTTACTGTAGTATCTCTGATCGTCCTGCCTTGAAATCTTGACAAGATATTGCCAGTAAACCGATTTGTACGTTTAAGGTTTTTTTTAACGAAATGTTCATAACGAAGGATTTCTTGACAGCAAAATTAATTTAGAATTCTACACTAATCTTTGCTTGAGTGACGGTTTTCACATCAATCACTTATTTGTCAAGATTGTTGGAGCGAGCTGCGGTTAGCTAGCTCTATAAGGCAAGCTGATCGTCGAAACCAGCTGGTTCTGCTACGTCTACCATTGTCCCTGGATATTTACAAATGTAATTAGTACAACCCATGGAAGAGGCCTCCAAGCAAATCAAAGATCTTGAACGTTGGGGACAATCCTAGTGTTTTCTCTGACACAAAATTCAATTACATTCTTGAAATGAGCTGTGACAGCTTGATAATCAATGTTTATGTTTTCTCACTGAATGTTGATTTTACAATATGAGGAACTTGCAGGCTTTAGATTAAACTACCCTCTTGCAGAAATTTGGTAGTCTGTTGGGATTCCACCTAAGCAAGTAACTTATTAACCAAGACAACTTGCAACACCAAGTAAAAGTTTGTCCAAAAATAATGACGATAGAGATGTATCAATTCTCATGTTGACTCTAATAAGATCAAATGTTTTTTCATGCTCCCTTGAATTAAAATTGGATATCACCGATGACTTCATTCTTAAAAAGACATTCCGGAGATCAAGTGCTCATTTGAATACATGTACCTGTTGCATGCATCCACTGTGAGATCACAAAACAGAAAATTAAATATTGGTGTTTGTGGATGTTGCTTTGTGAGATGTATACTTTATACAGTATTTAAGGTCTTGCTGTAAACTAAGGTACTTATCTTTCAAAGGTATCTTTCCTTTTTTGTAATTATCTAGGATTGAAAACAATGTAAGAAATTAAATATTCCTATATTGATTGCACATATTGTGCTCTATGTAAATAGAAAGAATGAATTTTAACTTGAGGTATTCAATGAATCAGTCTTATGGTGAATGGATATTTCCTACAACTAAGTTGATTATTGTCAGAGATAAATCAATCCTAATGTCTGTAACATTTTGGAGCTTCGTTTGTTAAAGAAGACTGCTACATGTATGTCTCAGTACTTCTCTGTGTTGGAGATAGGTATTGACACCAGACGACAGTCTTTGAACCAATCCCAGACACTTTGTGTTAGGCCATCATAACATTGCATTCAATATAGATAAAGTGAATATAAAACAATATTGATAAAGTGAACATTATTATTTATGGTCACAATATCAAATTAAAGCAAGTCTTTTTCAGTAGCTTTTAAAGTTCCTTGCACTTTAGCCTGCTTTTCTATTACAGTAATTCTCTGCTTCTCTCTCTGACAAACTTTGTTGCTTTCTAACCTTAACCAGCCTGAAAAGTTTCCTTCTTCACTGTCTGCGAAAGATGGGAAATCTGGCTTAGTTGAGTTTACAATAGAGCAAGGAAGGGGAGTGGGTTGTATTCTGGGTGCTATTGACATTGCAAACTACTTTTCATGACTGTTTTCAAAGAACATTCGCATTATTGCAAGTAAGATTGCGGTGTCAATCTGTTGTTGAACCCTTTGTCCTCCCTTGCTTGGCCGTAGCTGAAGTGACTGGCGGCTTATCCAACTAAGAACCTATAATCCTGGACAAAATTGTTGAGACATCTTCTATTTATTCCTCCTTAGGGTGCAGGGATGGCGCAGTGGTAAGAGCACTCGCCTGCCACCAATGTGGCCCAGGTTCGATTCCCAGACCCAACTCCATAAGGGGGTTGAGTTTGTATTGGCTCTCTACTCTGCAACAAGGGTTTTTCTCCGGGTTATCCGGTTGTCCTCCCTTAGCAGAACCAGCATGCAGCTGATTCCAGCTGGCTGTAAGCTGTGCTCCAAGGTCATACATGGACCGTATAGCGGCAGCCAGAGGTGCCATAGTATGCTTTCAGTTCGACCTTGTTGAGCTGTGTCGTTGCTGTACTTGCGACGGCGTTTATAGCAAAACATTATTTTGTTAGGAAATTTCTTGTGAAAGTGTGAATGTATTTATAAACCAAAATGTGCCACAATCCAATTTATCCATAAGACCTATTCCTCTGCAGCTCAATAAGACAACTACATGTAAATTTAGATCTGTTGGTCTATGCTCATATAGTCACCAGCCAAAAAGGCACCAACAGCTACATGCAGACCATGTACCCCTCTGTTTTAAGGTACTATTCTCAGTGTGATTTTGTCTTTCTACATTGACATTTTTAGGCCCGTATAGCATTTTTGCAAGGAGAAAGGAAAGGCCAGGAGAACCTTAAACATGATTTGATAAGAAGAATAAAGATGCTGGAATATGCTCTTAAGCAAGAAAGGTAACTCAGCCTTTGAGTGGAGATGGATATCAATAAACTATTATAAGAGCTTGGCCTGGAATCACCAACACTGAGGTCAAGGTTCTGGTGTGCTGGCCACATTCTTGCTGTACGTCACTGTTAAATTCAAGTTGGCATTAACAGTGCATGTGAAGATACAAATACATCATATAAAAATAGATGGAAATGCATCAGAGAATAGCTGTTTACAGGAATGGTCTTGATTGTGCACAGTGCAAAAATCTGCAAGGCACTTGATTGCAGGTGCAAAGCACACCTTAACAGACACCGTTATGGTTAAGGGGTTCCCTTAGCGACTGATGGGCCGTTATGGTGTAGCAGGGCTTGAAATAATTGTGACCAATACAGTCGCATTTGCAACTGAATTTTTTCCCTTTGCCACTAAAATATCTGGAGAAGTCGCAAATTTGCTCTTTGGAAACAAAAGGGTTAGCAGTTGCCACTTTGCTGCTCTTTTTACTAAAATAAATGAAGAAATGACAAAATTATTTTGTTTCTCGCCTAGAGTTTTCTTTCAATCTGAAGATAGTGTAATTGTAGCGTAATTTCGCTGCGATGTTACATGTATGTGCACAACTCCATTCCTTCAACGTCATTCGCCATTTTCAGCGGTTTCTTTCAACACAAGTATTGTGGGCTCATATTTTGTTTTGCTACACCGCTGCGCAACGATTTTGCGACTAAATTTGCGAAATTGCAACTACATTTTCGTATCTTGTGGCAAAATTGCGACTGGATTTTTTCGCTAATTTCAAGCCCTTCCGCAGTTCAGTATATGATTAATTTCTATATCATTTTGTTCATTAATTATACAGTACCGTGCAAATGTAAGTTGACAGTCTCGACTCGAAACTCTATCCGCAATCCTCAATGTTTTCGAGACTCGAGGATCGAGTTTCGAGGCTTGAGTTTCGAAGATCGAGTTTCGCGACCCTCGAAATTTTTTCGAGGATCTCTATCAGAAATCTTGAGGTGAGGTGAGACTTCTCGAAAGCAAAACAATAGCGTCAGACAATAGCTTTTGACACGCGGCCGCCTTTAATATTTGCAGACATTCGAAATCAAATTACATGTCTTTTTCAGGATCGCTTCCACTGTATGCGCGATTTTTTATCACCGCTCATGTTTTCTCGACTTCAGTGTTCATAACTGCCGAATTACCAGGACAACATTGATAAGCAGCCCTAATCCAGACACCAAAATTTCTTGGAAACACATTTATAATGAGTCAAGCCTCCATGCACTTTGCGAAAGATCTTCTGTAAACAGAAAGCGGCGGCAAAAGTCTTCAACCGAACATACCAAATGTAAACAAACTTGAACTTAAAAATATTTACACGGTACTATGCGATACAAAAATTTTAATTTATTTCCAACTGCTTCTTGTGCTGACGTCAACTAAGTTCAGATGCTCTTGAGTATTCTTAAGTAGCAAATGTACTGGTAACAAAGACTCCTCGCTGCCAGCAATTTACTCCAGACACTTGATACATTTAATTCGTGCAAAACTGACAACGGTGTCAACTTTAATAAGCGAACGTAAAAATGCAAGCATCGAGTGTTCTTCGAACGTGAAGGAATAAATACTTGACTTAAAAAGCACATGACTCTGTAATTGTTGTTTCACTCCGAAATTTTTGAAGTCAGACCGACACTACTCAGTGAGAAACCGCCATGTCAATCAAAGGGTATGTGAATGAGAATGCGCATAATTAAATGCTTAAAAAACTAAAGCGTTCAAAATAGCGCATACTAAAAGGACAACGGGAAGACCTCTTGAGGAAAAATTCCACATTTTACACAATTTACATGGTTCTATTATTTTATCACGAAGACCTAAACTGGCCTTTACCCTGCCGCTTTGCGATGTGTAAACATTTGGACTCGTACTGAAAATCACACCAAACTCGTAGAGTGACGGGGGTTTATTTCGATGTTTTATTAAACCCTGCAAACAAAGCATTGCTCTGTACCCCAACTATAGGCTCATCTTAAAACTGCAACAGAGTATCATGCAAACCAAAACACAAAGCATGATTTAAAATCATTCAGCAAAAACAAAACAAAGGTCGTGACGTCATACGAACACCAACACAAAAATTATGTCAGCGAATATCACACCTTTCTGGGCACAACTTTTTCTATGAAGTGAACTGATGGAAAAATTCATTCCATATAAGTTTTGAGGGCACAAAGTGCAAAATACTTTTGTCTGACTAGTTTCTGTGTGAATACACGGCAGAGGGCTAATTAAATATTCAAGTTGAAATCAACAACGCGGGCACAAAGCGAGCGATCGATGATATCGCGAAACTTACAATGCTGGGTAAACATTTTTTTTTTTTCAAAAGTATGCAAAATAATTCAAATAATTCTAAACCAACAGTAAGATAAAATAAAAGCCATATAAAATAGACAGGAAGAGAGACGTGAAAAATTAATCACGCGAAAACTCCTTTGTTTTCTCCACTCGAAAGTCTCGAAAATTGTCTTGAAAATTTCTCTAAAGCCCTCGAACGTCTCGAAACTTGACTCGAGCCTCGATCCTCGAAGTTTCCCGCGGATCGAGCTTCAAGGGACTGTCAACTTACATTTGCACGGTACTGTAGGAATGATACTGAAATGTTGTTTACCTTTTTTTTAAAGAGCGAAGTACCATAGATTAAAGTATGGCACAGATGTGTCGCCAGAGAAAGTCAATAAGGATGAAGACAGTGGAAACCAAGAACCTCACAATGACACCTCAACAAATAATACAAAGCCTGGAGTGAACTGGAGACAGGGTCGCCAACTTTTGCGCCAGTGAGTGATTGCTTAGCATGGATCTATAGGATTTTATTTTGAATTCCTTCACCTGGTGCTTTGGTTATAAATGGCTGGTGAGATCAACCTCAAGCTAGGAGGGTATTCTTGATTCTTGGGTGTTGATGTCCTCCTCATAACTTCAAGTATGGTCAATTCATGATGGCAGGATGATTATGGCAAAGAAATGTACCAAAATCTAAAAGCCACATGTGGAGCACAGCCATTGTTTTTGTTTATTTAATTAACCTATGGTTTCGTGGGTCTCTCATTCGTTTTGATGTCATTGTTGCTTAAAGCCGTTATCTTTAGGAAGATGGCTCACAAATAATGCATCATTACCTTGTACTTGAATGTAGGAGTTATCATTCTCTTTGTTTACAAAAAGTCTTAAAATATCTTTCAGGTACCTTCAAGAGGTTGGTTATACTGACACTATTTTGGATGTGCGATCATCCCGTGTCAGATCTATTCTTGGCCTCTCTGTGTCTGATTCAAGCCCAGATAACTGTCAGCCAAATGGAATTCCTCCCATTACTCGTGGCCAGGAATTTGCTGTTATTGAAGATCATGTTAGGCTTCCTAAGAGAAATGAAACAAATGTCATCAGAAAACTATCTGAAGAAGAAGAAGCAGATGGCATCCTGAATGCACCACCTGGAAAAAGGTTGAGTGTTTTTCTTACTTTAGCGTGCTCCAGATGTTTCATAATCACAATACTGTCAATTTTTGGACACCTCACCTGGGGTTTCTTTGAGTTTTTTAGTAAACAGCTGGTTTTGTGAAGTAGGCGGCTGTGGCAAGAAAGAGGCCATAAGGGGGGATCTACATGTACACGTGGCCAATTAATCACTCACTGATGTCACTTTTGATTCACTGATGTCCCCATTAATCACTCACTATTAATATAAGAGGACAATTTTTTTGCACTCTCGATCTCTTGTTGTCCACCTGCACACTTTCTAGTTGTGTCTTCCATTTTAAATAAACAACACATGGAAATTGGAGGGACGTAGTGAATGTGATAGAGGCAACATTTGGCACCAGTCTTTCTCCTCTGTTCAACCAACATGGCAGAGTAGATGGCGTTGGTGCACGAGTGGCTAAGGCGAGTGCAAATAACTAGGAATTCATAGAAATATTTAGCATCCAAAAAGGAGCAGAACATACAGCAAAAGGTTTCTTGATATTCTAGTTGTTTTAGTGAATTAAAATAAATAAGAATGGATCGAAGTGCAATGGTGAGAATCGTGTAATTTATTAAAAAAGTATGCTGCAATAACTTAGGGAGTAGCGGGCAGAATTGGCCAGTTGCTGGCTTCTGATGAAACCTCTGCCTCACTGTTGAGAATAGGCCAAATCCCGTGCCTAATTTAGACAGCAATGTTTTGATAAAGTTCTTTCCACGCAAGACTTTTGCTGTCATGGGACTGCAGTACCAGGGGTCTCAATAGAATTTGAAGTAGGCGTCTGCTTACATAAGCAGCTGTGACAAATTGAGGAGCTGTAAAAACTCAAAACTAGGGGGGTCTGGGGGCATGCTCGCTCAGAAAAGTTTGAAATATTGAAGCTGAGAAATGCAATTTCCAGCCTTTTGGGTGTTAAATTGAAAACATATTGATTATCATTTTTCTTACAGCTACACCATCAAAATTAATTTGGTTTAATCTGAATGATTTATTGATATATTTCTTATGCTTTTTTTTTTCTTTTTAATACTCTAATGTGCATGTACATGTATTTGAATCATCATTTGAAAGTCTTTGCTGTGTCAAAATACAAGGAACCATGAACCTATTGACTCCTGGGAGCAAGACTTTACAGATTTTACTCTGTCTAACTCCAGACGATTTTACCATTTGAGGGCGTCCTAGCACGTTTGGGAGGCGCGGTGGCCTCATGGTTAGTGCGCTCGACTCCGGATCAAGTGGTCCGGGTTCGGGGCCTTGCTGGGGACATCGTGTTGTGTTCTTGGGCAAGACACTTTACTCTCACGGTGCCTCTCTCCACCCATGTGTATAAATGGGTACCGGCGTAACGCTGGGGGTAACCCTGCGATGGACTAGCATCCCATCCAGGGGGGAGTATAAATACTCCTAGTCGCTTCATGCTACTGAAACCGGAGATAAGTGCCGGCCTGATGAGCCTTCTGGCTCTTAAGCAGAGACTTTTAGCGCGTTTGAGGTGTCAATGGGTTGAGCAGTCAAAAATCCATTAAACATGTGTGGTTTCTAACAGGGCTCCAGTTCGACAAGTTGGTAGCACCAGAGTTTCTCCTCTAGACAATGATATTGAAACAGAGGCTGCTCTGGCTAACTTCGATTTTCTTCAAAATGATGTGGAAGACGAGGAAGATAATGATGATGAGTTGGATGATGGTGGCAGCGCTGACGATGAATCAGATGATCGAGACGACCTCAGATTAGGAAGGAGACTCAGCAAGAGAGCCAAACCAGGTAAGCCAGACTAGTGTCGAAGGAACACGCATGAAGAGAAAATTGAGTGATCCAGAAAGAGATGACTGTCCCATCTTCCTGGTCAGACCAAAACCATGTTTTCAGAAGGCAATAACTCTTGGAATGTAAACGCTTTGTGGGACATGCCCAACTTATCAGTGCAACATTGCTTAATGTCGTTGAGTTCGACAGGCTGTAGAGGCAATTTCTCTACTAATTTATGAAAATTGGCTGAGGAGTAAAGAATGTACATGTAAGAACCAGGGAAAACAATAGGGAATTCCCATATTTTTGTCCAAACTTTGATTACAATTTCACCAATTTGGGCTTGTGAACAACCAGTATTATTGAAATTTTTAACAGTTGTTGAATTTCTTTCTTTGTTTTTATTTTATTTGCCCTGGAAAACCCCTGAAGGAAGGGGTCTTTTACTTACTAAAATCTTAACAGACTTCTTTTTGCAGCTCAGATGTATGTCTTTCATATAACTGTAGTCTCCTCATATTCAAATACCATACTGTAGTTTTTCAGGAGGCCCACTCGGTTATAAGACGTACCTTTAACTTTCAAACTTGATGGCTTTTACATGTATGTCACAAACTGAAAATTTCATCAAAATGCTCGGTTATAAGATGCATCTCAAATAGAGGAATTCGGTTCAACTCAGTTTAATGCTGTCGCAACTGAAGATTGCAGTGTAAATCAACTAGAATTTAGAGAAAAACCTCTAAATCCTGCTTTTATTAGTACTTTCTTGCGGATGTTTTTGTTGTACAACTCTAAGAATTTGAAGGCCATCATCAGGAAGGTTGGTGTGAGGCTACCATTTTGGAATTGCAGTAGGGGGAAGACTGGGACGAGTTTAACATACAAGATGGTGGCAAAGGATCAAAGAATCATCCCTGCACAAGTTTTGTTGCAAGAAGATACTCAGCGATAAGACGGACCTTGAGTTTAGGTCACATTTGGGGCCAACAAGCAATGTTTCTTTGAGAAAAAATGCTGGGCCTCATAACCGAAAAACTATGGTACTCTACTCGCCAAATGACCACCTCTCAGTAACTTGGTATAGCACTGCACTGATATCACAGAGGTCATGGGTTCAAATCCTGTTTTAGCCCGTGTTTTTCAGGCTTTCTTTTGTTACTGCCTAAGTAACATTCATAACCGTGATGATCTAAAATTGAAACATGCTTCTTTCCACTCTTCAAATTTTTGTCCATCATATCCATTGCTCTCTTCATACATAATTATTATTCCTAGTGTTATTGATGGTTTGCATCTGATGTCACGGCAGCCATGTTGGATGGCAAGTTCAATAACCCGTGTCTCCGCAGCGAATTAAAACTTCATTGTTATGCAAATTATGCGAAAATAAATTGTATTGTATTGCCATCCAACATGGCTGCTGTGTCACATAGGTGCAAACCAAGAATATGTGTAATAATCAGCATTGCTATGAATAACTTAAGATATTTTTATTAATTGTTGCTATCCTCTGTTGAGGTATCCATGCTACGTGATCACTTTGTTTTTGCCTTTTTGCAGATGTAAGTAAAGATGCTGTCGAAGAGAACTTGCTAACAGTAGACGATGAAACAACGGATGCCCTGGCAGAATTTGCTTTTGTCATGGAAGTAGATTCGGGATCCGAATCAGATGTCACAGTCATTGAGGTGGAAGACATTGGGCCTGGCATAGAGGAAGTCGATATACACATGCCAGAGGACCAAACAACACAAGGTCTGTTTTTCAGTCTTTCATTTACTCCTGAGGTTACTCCTGAGAATCTTTATTCTCCTTATGGAGTTACCACTCTTGGTGCCTAAACAAGAAGAATTTATTATTATTATCATCATCATCATCATCATTATCATTATTATTATTATTGACGATGATGATGCTCAAGATAGGGTTAAATCCATAGAAGCTTTGACAGTTTTTGAGACTTCATGTAACATACCAAGGAATTCACACCAAATAGTGCTCTTTCCAATTTTCCTGCCAAAATGGAGGAAAATGGAGATATTTCGGGCTTTTTAAATTTACACTATAATGTGTCTAAAGAGAGCTATTTCATGGTATGTCTTTCTCCTGTTATTTCTAAAATCACTGGTCGATTGATTTGTCTTGTGCCAGTAAGTCTGACATGTTCAATATCTGTCGTTTAACAACTGCTACAATGTACATCCACTCAAAAACTATGTCTACTTTAACCCTTCGACTCAGAAATGAGACTTGGTAGATTTTAATCTGTCTAATGGGAGATGATTTTACTAGTCAGTGGTGGGCAGTTCAAGAGGCAATTGGGTTAAAGGTTTTTTTAAAATTATTTATTTATTTAATCACATTTATCTACATGAGCTAGATGAGCTCATCACGGGGGGCTTACAACTAAACTCTAATTACCACATAAAACATCAACACAGACACAGGATACAAAGTAGGTCAAAAAAAGAAAGTTTTAGCTTAATTAGGTTAATTATAATGACCACAAAAAGAAAAAGAAAAACCTTTAGACTCTCTTCCAAACCGCAGCTACAAATAGGTGAAGACTTACCGGTAACAGCGATCTTAAAAGGATAATAATTTAAACCACAAGCGCCTAGCCACAGTCTTGTACGAATTACGGAAGAGTATCTGTCAAGAGCATAATCAAAAGGCAAAAAATACTTTGGAATATTATATTGATTAACTAACGCTCTCTTAAAAGAGCCAATCGAATCAGATTCACGAATTTCCAAATCAATGTCATTCCACAGTTTAGTTGTGGAAGGAAAGAAAGACCTTTTAAAGCACACTGTGTGCACAGGGAAAAGAGTAAAATTTTGAGAGGATCGAAGGGTTAAAAGAGTTCTCTTGCAGACTCTAGCTGGAAGCAGATCCTTAAGATAACATGGACTCAAATTATTTACTATGTTAAAATAACAAATCAGGGTTTTCAAGTTGTAATAATTCAACAGAATAATATTGCAATTTCCCCCCCTAACAAAGACTTGATTTTCTTTTGTCTTCCGTCTAGAAGATAGAGGTGAACCCATTGATGAGGTTGGTAGTTGATTTTAAACCTGATTTATGCATTGACCAACTGTGGTTAATAGTGTTTTTTTTCGGGACCAGTAAATAGCATTGATTCCACTTTAGTCATGTGTGGATTTGGCCGTCAATGTTTTTGTTCAATAATCTTTGTTTCTCTCTAGAATGAGTGGGGAGTGGACCCAATCTATCTGTCAAAGTTAAAGGAACAGTATAAAAAGGAGAAGAAAACCAAGAAGAGCCAAAAGAGTAAGTTGAGGTCACTTAAGCTATCCATGGAGGCATGGTGGTGTAAGCAGTCAGTGCGGCAGACTCCTGATAAGACAATCATGAGTTTGGGGCCTGGCTCTGTCACCACTGTTGTTTCCTTGGACAAGAAACTTTGCTCAACACCTTCTCCATCCAGGGTTATCATAGGCGTACGAGCCGGGGGGGCGGGAGGGGCGGCAGCCCCCCCAGTCTCGGAAATTTTTGGGCAAAAGGCTCAAAATTTGGGCAATGAAGAAACGATAAAAGATGGAATTAAAAAAATATAAATAAGGCAAAAATATAAAACAGAGCACTTGAAAGTATAAAAATATTACTTGTGTAACTTAAAAGATATTAAAGTCCTTGTTTTGAAATAAGTCCTTGCGGTTGATCTTAAAACATTTGAATTGCTCGGCTGCTGATCTGGTGATCGCTGGAGTTTGCTGCAGTTCGTACCAAATAGAGTCAGCAAACGGTATTGACAAAATAATTGACACTTTTGGACAACGCCGTGGAATAAATAGCTACTTTTTAAAATAAGCTTTTTGCTAGTTTAAATACTAGATGGAGTAGACTAATACAGAGTATGTGAGGTTCTAAGTTTTTATTAGTTACTAGATCGAGTAGAACTACATAGATTATGTGAGGTTCTAAAAACTCTATGTTTCGAATACGTACAGTTTTATGACTTTTAAGGATTGTAAACGAATGTTTTCTTTCCTACATTTTGAGGGAGTAAAAAACGGATTTCAACAATCAAGCATTCGGGCACTGTGTAATTTTTTCGGGCAAAAAGGACCCCGCCCCCCTGGTAGGATCGTGCCCGTACGCCTATGAGGGTTATCAATGAGTATTGCCAACATACATGTACTGCTGGGGTAATCCAGCAATGGCCTAGCCTCCCCTCCTGGGTGAGGAGCAGCACTCTCAGTTGCTTCATTCGGTTTGACACCAGAATAAGCTCTGGTCTTGTGTGTCCCAGTGGCTTGTGTGCGTTGAGATGTTTATTTGATCTCGACAAAAGTGTTACATACATACATACATACATAATTTATTTGATAAAGCAGGTTATAAGTAAAATAGGCAAGACAAAAGTCCTGATGTGGACCTGCACTGTCTTAATAGTACGTAAATTAATTAACTATATAAAAATAAATAATGATAATTAAATAGATAAATAGATATTAATCACTAATTTTAAAGAACGGAGAAGAATATTAATGACAAAAATTATGCCTAACTAATGTTAAAAATATTTAAAATCTGAGGATTTGTTGGTAATACTGAAGGAATCTTTAGTAAAACTAATAGATTTCAGAATATTCTTATTATCCTTAAGTTTCCTCTTGAAAATAGCTAAGTTAGAACAGTTCTTGATGTCATCAGGAAGGAGGTTCCAAACCAAAGCGGCTCTGTGCTGAAAGGAAGATCTGCCCACTTCTGTTCTTGGTCTAAGAATCTCAACATTTAGAGATTTTCTAAAATTATAAGTAGTCACGGGTTTAACTATTAAATCATTAAGAGGTTCAATAGATATTATATGTGATAACTAAAAGTCTCGTGATGTAAAATAAATTAATAGAGTTCCAATATGGAGCGTTCATGATATCGTCATTTGGAATGTTACAAGGTAAATTGTGAATAATTCTGGTTGCTCTTAAATGAATTTGATCGATATCATCCATCAAGGCTGAGGAACAAGACCCCCAAACTACAATACCATACAGAACACTAGGAATAATTGTTTTGTAATAAATAGTTTCTAAAATTGGTTTGGGTAAAAACTTTATCCGTTTTAAAACTGCGACTTTCTTGCTGAATGACTTACAAACATTTTTGGTGTTCTAAGGGATTTTGGTTTAGCTGCTGGAAATTACATTCCCAGGACATTATTACTATGTTTAAGTTAGCACTCCTTTTTCTCTTTTTGTTGCAGGACCAACAAAGTCAGTTCTACAGGCCATGCTGGCAAATCTGGAAGGCGAAGATGAAATACCACCCGCGCCAACGCCAGCTCCACCCATCATAAATGTCCCTCCCCCGGTAAGGCTGATTGGCTCCCGCGCCACTGCAGAGATCCCACCCATAGCAAGCATATCAGTACCAAGTAATGCGCCTGCAGTTGGTAAAGGCCCAACCCCGTCACCAGGCTCACCTGATGTCGAGCCCTTTGAGAGTGCACTTGGATTGGGTGAATTGGCAAGTCTGACGGTATCCAATGAAGCCGAGGCTCTTTCTTATGAAGTAAGTTGCAAGATAGTGCAAGATGGAGATGGTATGATATACCCGTGTCATGTCGCAACCAGCAAAGGGATTCCTGAAAAAAAAGTTACTGTCCTGAGCTGGGATTGAATCAATTAACCCTTTGACACGAAGGAGTGATTAGTGTATAAATTCTCCTCACAATTCCAATGAAATGTCAGTCAGACAGGTATTGAGAATGAAGACTATTATCACCTTAAGAAGTGTGCCCTTGATATACCGGTAACACCAGATTTTCATGAGTGCCCAACAAAGAAATCTATGGTGCAAGTTGAGAGAATGAATGTTTCAATCTTGGAAATAATTGGTTGAGAATAATTTGCTAGCGTTCTCATGTTCTGTCCCTAGTTTAAGTCCTGAATAACTTTATCTTCAAAGAAAAAGAGCTGAATGTAGTTGGCATTGTGGTGAGAGTACTGTCCTTGAACCACTGTGTCTTGATGAGAGGCTTTTCCTGGCATAAAGTACTCCAGTTTTCTCCTCCGATGAAAAAAAACCACAATGACTGAATGAAATAAATATATATATATATTATATAAACACCAGTGAAACACCAATTGAGCTTTTGCGCGAAAACATGATATCGTCACACGTGAAAAGATCACTGTTGCTATGGTTACATATAAAATCGCACCTTTCGATGCCTTTTGTGAAATGATGTAGTATTGCATTGGTGTTTATATTATAAATAGAACATTATATGGCCGCTTGGAGATACGAAATTTCTCTTCAAGTGTTGAAAATTATTTTTCAACACTCAAAGAGAAATTTCGTATCTCCGCGCAACCATGTAATATTCTCTTTATATTTGAAGTGCAGGTTATAGAGGAAGAGTGAAGTCATCCTGGCACTTGACATTTGGGTTTGAATCCCATTGGAGGCACCAGAATTTTTCTTGTGACTATAAGAGACAATAAACTCAAATTGTCCAATTATTCAAGTGCGAGTATATCACTTCACTCTTCGACCACAATTACTAGAAAAAAGGGTCCTAGAGGAAAATTAAATCTGTTATTCTAGTTGTCCTGTTGTTCTGTTGTAATATTATGGCTAGAGATATGTAAGGTGATATCAGCAACACCATTTCTGTTTGGTCAATTTCTTGCCAAAGAATGCAAACGTCCCTGTGCGAAGGAACGCATTTGTTGCCTCAACATCACCCATCATTGTGGCTTTGGTTGGTGAAAGTCGGGTTTAAAAACACTAGGCGTACCCGAGTGTTTTTAGACCCGATAAAACATGTGCTGCAAGTTTTTTGAACAGCTTAAAAAACATTCCTCAAAGAGCGTGTCCCTCGAGGATACCTAAACTTCGAGCCAGGATTCGAGCTAGGATCCGAGCCAGGATTCCAGCCAGGATTCGAGCTAAGATGAGCTTTCTCCGCTATTTATTCTCGAATCTCTCGGTTAGGCTAGGTCTCGAATCGGTTAGGTTAGGTCTATTTAGGTTGGTTTTAGTCTAGTTAGGTCTAGTTAGGGTTAGGGTAGGTCTCGGTTAGGTTAGGGTAGGTCTCGGTTTGGTCTCGAATCCTGGTTCGGATCCTAGCTCGCATCCTGGCTCGAATCCTGGCTCGGATCCTGGCTTTATTCTTAGTTTATCTCGTGTCCCTCTGGACTCAAAACAATGGTTCAAATTGTGAGAGGTGAATATTAGCATACACGAAAAACAAGCTATGCCTTATTAGTATTCTTTATATAAAGAATACTAACGAGGAGTGTTTTATCAGGATATAAGGCTCATACACCTGACGTTTTATCGATGTTTTGATAGGCTGTTAGGCTCATGAATTATTAATGAGTTTTTTAAGGCCCAAGGAAGCCTCCAGTAACGAGTAAAATCGTAAGGCGTTAAGCAGAGTAAATCCTATAAGTGGCCTCTGAGAATTAAAGGGTTAATTAAACATGGTTTTGCAAGGGCGTAGAGTAAAGATAAACATTCGAGATTGTGTAATGATGATTGACTGTCTTATTATCATTAGGTGAATGCGAAAGATGAGTTCAGGAAAACGTGGAGTCCAAAGTACACTTTAAGAAGGTTTGTTACTGTTTTATTTATTTATTTATTTATTTATTTATACAAACAAAGACTTTCATTGCACTTACATACAGCAGTTACTTGCGATTACCTTACCTACAATTAAATTAGTTTTATAATAACAACAGCTACTGCAATTACACACACTATTGACTCAACGAACACTGGTACGGCATAGGAGAAGGCTGCATGCAGTGATCTTAAGTTGCACTAAAACTTCCGTGTCCAGTAAACATTAGCAGACTTTAAAATCTTAAGTAAAGAAGCGATCTAAAACTAAGGTACACTTGCTCGAAGTCGCCCTCTCGAAACTCTTCTATTGATGAGGTCGCACAGCGACCGAACGTTCTTCGCGAGATGGGAATCTCGATGCGAGATGGGAATTGGGAATTGGGAATTGGCCCAACCAACCGTGACTTAGCAGGAAAAAATTAAATGGACTTTGAAGAAGTCTAAAATTAAGAATGATCTATACAACGTCATAATAAGAGTGCTTAGGCCTAATCACTGAAACGAGTGCTATATTCTTCACACGATCTCGTAAAAAGTGTAGTTTACCGAACCGCAAAATGAAAATCCGTATGCAAATAAGATGACTGCGGGAACAGGTTTTTAATCTCTACATTTTAGTGGCCGGGTATTCTAGAATCTAGCCGTCATAATAAATGTAGTCTTCAAGGGGTTCCCATTTTTTGGCGTCCCCAATATTTAATTGATCCTCGTACCTTGATTTCAATGGTTGCAGGTATTGCAAAAGACAATCCTGTTCTGGTTTAGTGAATTATTGTAGTTGTTTAAGCTACATTCTTAATTCTCCAAACCAGGAGTAGTATCAAATCTTTGTCTGGTTGTCAATTTGGTTGCATTGTCAACCTTAACTTACCAAGATTTATATACTGTACATTTACAGGTATTTAAAGTAAACACTCTTGATGAACATTTGCGACCAGAGATGACATAACTCGAAAGTGTTGTGTTATTTCTTCAAAAGCATTAATTTAGTAATTTTATGGTGGTTATTATTTTCTATTTCCAGTCATTTTGACAGCATAAGGTCTATATATTTTCACCCGACTGAAGCAGCTCTTATAACGGCTTCAGAAGATCATTCCCTTAAATTATGGAATCTCCAGAAAACGATACCACAGAAAAAGTAAGTCACGGTGTTACAAAAATAATTGTTGAGAGTACGTTACATTCTTGGTATTTTACGAAAGAATTGTGTTGACACTTGCTTTGTTTGTTTGTTTCAGAGGTGTTCTTTATTTTATACAGAATTATTCTAGCTCGTTTCTAGGAGTAGCTTTGTTTAGAACGTTCTGGAAGCCTTTTTTTCTTGGATTAACACCAGTTTTGGTTAAAGGTTTTCGACGTGAATTTGCAATTCCCGTCTCGTCGCCCGCGATGTTGAAAATCCTCAATTGCAGACTAAAAAAACATGCTCGTGTTCCTACAACCCTGTAATCTGTGGGTATCCGACGCTTCACTTCACGATTTGACTTGACACTTAAGTGAAGTTCGTTGTTATCTCAGATCGTCTGGGACGGTCGCATAAACGTAAGAAAAGTAAGAAATGTTTCAGTGTTCCGGACACATCCCAGATTTTTTAGATGTTCGTGGATCATTCCTGAAATGTGGATACTCAAATGCGTAATGTTGGGGTGGTCATCAACAGTTTTAGCTCGTAATGAATCCTCTGAATTGCGTCTGTATTTCTCCTCTCACGACAAATGAACTGGTACAAACATCTGTTAGATTGTCGAAGTTTCAGCAAAATCTGAGGCGTTTGGGAAACAGTAGAACTCGTGATTGTTTAGGATTTTTTTGACGCATGAAAAGTGAGTTGAAGTTTGCGAAAATATGGTAACCCCGAGAAATTTTGGTTTGGTTATGACGTCATCTTCCGACCGTCCGTACGGTCAACTTTTCATGTAAACCAATACGCGAAATGTCGGACTTCTGGAACCCGTGTTTTTTGGCGGGAGTTTCCATGGCCAGCGTAGCGTACTTGACGCTGCGTTTTAGTCAACCAAAAAGCAAGTTATGTATTTTTTTAATATGACTTACAACGAGGAAAGAAAAGGAAGACAGTCAGCAGGTGAAAAATAAGCGATACTAAACATGAAAGAGAGCCGCGACTGAGAGCACGAGAAAACAGGCGAAATATCAGAACCTGTAATAATCATTCTAAGAAACCTCCCGTATGAATAGCAAATATAGGTGTACGGGTCCCGTACGAATAGCCACTGCCGTTCTAAAAATATCTGAAACAAAAACTTGAACAAATAATAGTTGAGCTCCGCTTTTAGTTTTGCCTAAATGTATATATTGAAGGTTGCATAATGTTTGTTTACAGGAGTAATGTTCTAGATGTCGAACCCATCTACACTTTCAGAGGTCACAGGTTAGTGTTTTTTGTATTTTCGTAGTCAATCTTCTCTACAACAGCGCGCGTTGGATGGAGTTTGCTTTTGATCAAAAATTGCGACCAACAATTCTGCTTGACGCAACAATGTTGCATTGTTTTGCCGCTCCTCCAACAAAGTTGTGTCCTGCCGGACTCGAGTCACGTTCGTGCTGCTAGCCAATCACGAAACGCTATCTTATTTTCAACCCTAGGCTTCTAGCATTATTTGCAACAAAGATGCACTCAACAGGCAAAAGCCTTGATCAGCGAGTGTGAAGAGAGGCCATGTCTTTGGGACACTTTCAGTTGGCCCCTAACCCCTTATAATCACTATCGCTCTGTTTAGAGATGTCTAGTTTTAATTAATAGCGTTTAAAATTTTTGCAAATTGATCCGAGCTCATTCTCATCATCTCCTAAACGCGGATGTATCTTGCAGTGAACATAACCTTTTCTACACGCTCTCTTAATCATTTTTGGTGTTTCCTCGTTTGAATCTCAAACAGCTCCAGCAGCACAAACGCTACGAGCGATCATCGTTTCAGTGTTAGCGTCATATTTGTAAATTGAGCGCTAACTTGAACTTGAATCGGTTTCGTCAAGCAATGTTGTTTTGCCACAACCTCAACATTTACATCCAACAATGTTGCCTGTGGAATTCAACTCTGTTCGATAGTTTGGCCAGGGCTTCGCTACAAACTTGAAAACTATTTGTCATGAATAAAAGCAGTGGCTTTGCGCGCTCCATCGTGCTACTGACTTGAATGTTCTACTCTTCTTTTTCTGCAGTGCACCGGTCCTTTCAGTGGTGATCAACTCCACAAGTGAGATGTGTTTTAGCGGCAGTGCTGACTCCACTATCATCTGCTGGAGTATTCCTCCTCTTGATATAGATCCGTATGGTCCCTACAGTAAGTTGTGCGGATTCATTCTAAGTCACCAAATCACCGGCATGTTTTACGCAAACGTTTCAGATAGCGCTGATAAATAGTATATTTAAGTCTAAGCACACATTTAAAAACGGTTAGCATCCAGTAATTGCAATAACTACCAGTTTCAGTTAAACCCGTTGAAATTTTAAGGACATTTGTTAGCTTTCATTGTCGATCGTGTAATGAACGGAGTTCCCCGCGTGACGCGAGAAAACCGAGTTCAAGTTGGGCTTCGCTTCCACTTTACAAAATTTATCGTCGTGTTGGTCATATTAAAATTTCTGAACATTATTTAACTGTCTGCCGGTTCTAATTTTCTTGACCCAGTATTTAGAACAGTATTCAACAAATTCATTCCGAAGCCTTGAAACGTACAATATATATTATCCACAGTAATATTCTGGTCCAGTTGTTCGAAGGGTGGATAGTATTATCCACATTTTGAACAACCGAGGCATCATGTACCCGCTATTTTTCGCCGCTTGCCGTCTCTTCGTTAAAGTAGGTACGTTTGCTGTATACGTGAAAATTTCTTCTCTTTTTTCTTCTACATAACAAGTTGTTTGTTGGAAAAAAACTCCAAAGCCATTGTCCAGTAAGTCAAACATGGAGAAATTCGATTTCATGGTTATAGATCTTTCAAAATCGATTCCTTACCGCAATTTTCTTCATAAACTCACGTTGAGTCTATGTTGACTCACAAAAGCTTGACAGGTAAGGATTTTTATACTATATAGCGTTTGTTTCTACAAACGATGTTGAAAGCACTCCGAGTTTTTTGTTTTTGACTTTCTTTGTTGACTAAATACTCGAGATTAAATGGGTTGCCTTGGGTTACGCCGAAGCTAAACTAGCAAGCTTCACTCCATTTCACGTGAAAAGGCAAGCCGACGTTTGCCCTTTCACACAAAGGTGATTCTAAATCTCTCTATCTCATTTCTTGCCCGTTAGCTCCAGATATAAGTATTTCTCAAAGGAAAGAAATAATATGTTTTGTAATCATGGGAACTTCTTAAAAAACATCTTAAGCTTTCGGTGAAAATGACTGGTTTGACTTTTTATTTTTTTAGATTCTGAAAATCTTGGTGGCATCCTTGTCGCGCACACAGACGCTGTGTGGGATTTGGCTGTACAAACCGGTTCGTTACAGCTGCTATCCGCTTCAGCAGACGGCACCTGTAGGCTTTGGAGTCCCACGTTAAAATCGCCTTTATTAAATACTTACACCCCTGGAGAAGGCAAGTAGTTAAGTTGTAGCAGGTTTGTAATGAGTGTTGTGAAACGAAATCCAAAAGTTATAGGTAGTTTGCAATCAATATCTGAAGACACAAATACAATTGGTGTAATATACAGTTGGACGAGCAAAGGAAGCTAATTGGAGATCTGCATCGTGAAATCCACGACTTACTTTGGCAACCAGAACACACATATGCAGCCGGCACTTTGCCACGAAAACCGCATTTGCTTTTTCAATCACGAAAAAAATGTCGACTCGAAATTTAAAACTGCAATATTTTGGTTTACAATTCGTGCGTGTTACTCGCGTCTATTCCCATAACCGATGATCCTATTTGCACACACTTTGCCGCACGAAGCGCTAGCTGCATGCCTGTTTTTGCTGATTGTAGGTTTGGCTATTTCAGTAGTTGTCTGCTTTTGTCGTGTCTGGCCAGAGCAATTGCAGTGTGTCATCTTGTTTTGGTGTCCCCGGACAAAGAAGCGGAAAGTATTAAATAAAATCCACCGAAACCTCCTTTTCCTTTGCGGTGGAATTTTAATGGGTTAAGTGATTTTATACTTACAATAAGATTAAAGAACAAAATAAAGAAACGATTCAGAAGAATGAGATACTAATCCCCCGTAGCTATTGCTTTGGCCTAGTGGATGACGAAGATAACAAGTGGATAAGTTGATAACGAAGGAAGCTGTTAAATTTGCCAATTTTTTAACGTATTTAGACGGACGCCGTCAACACAATCACCGAAGGCTAACCCATTTGACATCGTCAAGGACGACACCTTATTTGTCGGTTGGTGTGAAAGTGGACCGACCACGTGGTCATGGAAACAACGGATAAAGTTAACCGCAATGTAAGAGCGAGTTTCAATCGAGTGTCGTAAACCCAAAACCAAAGTAATTATTTTGTCCAATCAAAAAGGACGGAGACAATCCCGTAAATCAATCAAAACTCGAAGTAATTACACGTAGCCGACACAAAGCGCGGGAAAATGTGCACGCGCGAGCTACGATTGGTTTTGGTTTCTTTTCTGACTGGTTGAAAAAGTGGCGCGAGAACTTTGAACCAATCACTGTTTGAAGTAATGCAAAACCAAAGCAATTCGCTGATTATTTTCGACACTCAATTGAAAACCGCTCTGACTTAATACCCATCTTCTTCCAATTGTTGTTAATTAACCTTTGTTGTCACTTTACAGAAGGAAATGGCGTTCCGACGTCGATCGACTTCATTCGCACCGAGACGTCACAAATGGTTGCAGCATACTCAACCGCCCAGTGTTTTATTTTTGACTTGGAAACAGCGGCAGCAGTGACCACACTTGATAGTGCAAAAACATACAGTAAGTGCCATGAATTGGTTATCAAAGATCTACCACACTGACATTTCGCCACCGCATCGCAAGTCCAGGCACTCGCTATTTAAACTTCTAGCTGTTAAGGTTGTTTGTTCTTACTTGAATTTTCGTTTTAAATGGTCGATAACCAACTTTTATAAAATTCCTGGAGAACCGTGTTGTGGAGAAAGAAGGGACTTAAAAATTTACGTCGACGACAGCACGAGATTTGACCCTCAACAAAGTGCAATGGTGACCTTGTGAGCCCATGTGGAACACAAAGGGGAGCTGGATTTACATGGGTATACTTGCCTGCACATGGACATACATGGCTATACATGGATATTCTTGGCTATAGATTGCTATAGATGCTGATATATCTGTTGATTTTATAATGTACGTGCTTTATGTTACTCTTTAATAACCCTACTTAAAGTACATACCAGTGGTTAGACCTTAACACCGCTGGCCAGCAATGCCTCGATTTCGCATTTAGCCACATGCAGATTCACGTTAAAAAAAAACGTTTTTCGATGTTTGAGTTCTTTTAACTTCTACAAGCTCGCCAAGGTATGCGCGAACTGAATTTGGAGAAACGCTGTTGAAGTTGCGAAGGAAAATTGAAAGTTACTGTTTCTTGCTCACGTTTTCCGTAGATTTTGAGAATTTGTCATTCGTCGTAATAGATTTGCGGAGAACAGGACGAAAATGAACAGAAGTTCCAAAAGCATGTGCAGAGCAGTTCAATTAAAAAACTGCTTTATTACTTATCAAATCATTTCCTTTGGTAGCGTCTTCCTAACCCAAATCTCGACATTATCAGTCCTGGGCTCGGTTGCTCAAAATCCGATTAACGCTAATCCCAGATTAAAAATTAACCAAGGAGTTTATTTCTCTACTCCCAAATGCTGTTCAACGCTAATATTCGGCAAAACTTTACATCAGAAGAAGTCAATCTTGAAAAACGAAAACGAGCAAAAGAACCTTCCACCAAAAAGTTGAAAACATGAAACAAAAGTTTACTCTAATCCTGGATTAAGTTAATCCGCTTTCGAACAACCGGGCCTTGGCCACAGTGTAGCAGGACCTCGTTTAACCTTTCATTGCCACGATCGAAATGTTCATTCTTCCGACTAGCCGGTACCATAGAGTTCTTTTTTGGGTAATCATGAGAAATAGTAATTATATCAAAATCACACCTGTCAAGCTGATAATAATCTTCATTCTCAATACCTGTCTGACTGACATGTAATTGAAATTGAGAAGAGAATTTACATACCGATCACTCGTGGGTTAAAGGCCTATTGTAGTCCTCAGGAGTACTCGGGGTTTTCCGAGGTATCTCAGAATCTTCATCGCGAAAGTACATCTCTTCATTTCTCGAATAGTTGCGCTTCTTTATTTTTCAATTTAACAACCCCTATTGAACAGCAGGACCCGCTGAATTTCCCCCTTATTGCGATATTCTGGACATGCGATAAACGCCCCATTTTTCTCCGTATCTCGATCCTAATAATAAGTAACATCGCCTTGTGTTTTTTTTCCACTTGTGTTTACAGGCCCAGTTACAGCCTTTGAACCTTTGAACTTCTTTTCCCAAGAATATATTGATATCATTATTTAATATATACTAAAACAGTGGATAGCGGTGAACGCGCTTGCTGATTGGCTACCCAAAGTCCGGATATCCTTTGCTATTCACCTCGAGCAATGCGCGCGGAATTTGCGCCCGAAATTGTTGTAATCTTTGCAGGAATAAATGAGTTAAATTCATCATCGGCTCGGTAAATATCTACCACTAGCCACCTCCACTTCGGTGAATAGTTGCTAAATATTATCTCGTTTTGCAGACAATTCGCCGTCAACTCAAATCAACAAAGTCGTAAGCCACCCCACTCTTCCCCTCACAGTCACAGCACACGAGGATAGACACATACGCTTCTTTGATAACAACACTGGTAAGTTGTGACCTTTCCTGCCAAAAATGCCCCGTTGTACGCTGTACCAGGTTGGTGACCCTCACCAAAGATAAAGTAATTTTCCCTAATGAATATACATCAAAGAGAAGTGATCCTCTACATGTCTGGATAATTTAAGAAAGTCTCTTGTAGACACTTGAAAAATTCATCGAGTCCTTTCAGGGGAACACATGAGTCTAACAAATTGACCAACGCCCAACTGAGTCGCATTGCACCTGCATCGCAGAGGTCGTGGGTTCAAATTCCATTGAAACCATCTGAATTTCGCAGGTGTTTATAAGAGAGAATTGCTTAAATTGTCCAGATAATTGCGAGGATCAGTTAACAGATTTACAGTTTTGTTAATCCCTAACAGAAGTAGGCTACAATATTCAAAGTGTGGCAATATATAAGCTTCGAGCAGCACAAGTGAGATGTTAGCAGGCACCAGCTTTTTAAGTCGTCTCAAAGCTCCAATTTTGACAGACTTTCTTTAAAATAGAGTCTGATTACTGTATTCTTTCTCTTGAAAATTATGCCATGATGAGATAGAAACGTCGTGATAAATTTATTTTACGTTTCCGTTCCTTGAAGTTCGTTTAAACTAAACCTTGAGCTGTTTTTGTGCAAAAAAGTTCGTGAAATTTCCATTTATATGACGCAGCTGTCTCTAATTTGGATCTATTGCTTCCTATTATTATCTACCTTACTTTGGCAAGGAGGAGTTTTCTTTTATTCAACTTTCAAAGCTGTCGTAAACTGGGAAGGAATAATAATAAAGAACAAGTCTCTCTAGTCTTCGTCGCAAAGTATAGCATCGACGCAGCTCAACTAAGGTTGAAACGAGAGCATACCGTACCCTCACCACTTCGCCAACCCAGGAAATCCTGGTTCTGTGCACTGATTAAGGAGAATTGTGTTGTCACTGAATTACTTAAAAGGCTAAGAAGGAAATTAGCGTTACTCGTTAGCTTTCCTCGTCGTGGCACACCGGGTCTTAAGAATTAAAAAAAAATCAATCTTTCTCAAGCTGATGAAGGTGCAAAACACTTGATTGCTTTACATGAGTTAAAATTAAAAAATATCACGTTAGTAGGAGAGGTCTTTGGTCCAAGAAAGTGGACTGAATAACATCCGAAAAATGTTTTGAGCAAAATGTGATAATGATGATTAATATTATTAGTATTTTCCCAAAAGCACCAACCATTTCATGTGTGTGATTGCCAAACCAACAACTTTTAGACGGTTGATAGTTGAACTCCTCAGAATGCCATAGCTTTTGCAGACTCACAAAGTACGTGCTCTATTGTGTTATTGTGTAACAAAGACCTACAACCTTGGTCACAAGGGTTGGAAAACTTCACTCTATGTGCATTTTGCCCCTCTCCACCCCTGTGCCCGTAACAAAAGTCTGCATTTTACCATTTTTCAACATTGAAAGGGGAAATGGGGGTACCGACGCTTATTCTGTAGGCATTGCGGTTATGATTTCATGTTTTTGCGCACTTTCCAACACAATTTGTCCATCCTTGTAGCTTCTCTGGAAAATAAAACCCCCAAACCTACGCATACATAACTTCGTGGAGACAAAAGGCACAATATTACAGGAAAGTTTTGGTGATAAGCTCCTACTTGAATGCGACACGTAATCAAATTAGACTACATTGCTTACACCAAGACGATCAATTTCCGTAGAGAAAGTGTCGTGATAATGAGCTATGAAAGAGAGCAGAGAGTAGACAGGATGGATGAAGTACCGCTTTCTTATCACTAGCGAAAGATCGGCAAATAAAAAGTGTAGTTTTCGGTACGGCTGTGTTAATGGCCAGGAAAGATCGTTTCCGAGAGGTTTTTTTTCTCATTTTTCAATGAAATTGGACTTTTTCATTGAAAGGTGTAAACTAAATATTCTGAAATATATATATATTTTTATCTTGAATGAATAAGTCCATTTTAGTTGATCCTCCACAACGTGAGCTTCGCTTCACGTCAACCCCGAAGCCGTGGAACTCGCCTTCAAAAGATGTCAACATTCCACCGTTCTTGATGTCTATTTGTTCCTATGCCAACAATTTCATTTGTGACTGAGTTCACAGATCTTCAACTGCGGCCATTTCAATATTTGAGTCCTGCTGCATCGTTAAAAATACCAAGTTTAAGCTCCAAGTCACCGTTCATAGGACCTGATGTTTCGTGCGTTTGTCCCGATTTTCGCTTTTCCGTGATTCCTTTTTCTCAAAAGACGACTTTCATCAGTTTTTGCTTACCTCTTTCCTGAGTTTGAATTGTGAGAATCATCTGTCAAGACTTTCGAAAGCAAGATGACATTCGTGTATCGGTCAAACGTGGTTTAAGGATAAAATGTCGGTGAACGACGATTTTGATCCGTTAACTTTCTCGATTCAGATCACGTATTTGGTCATAATCTTTGTCATTGCTGTTAGTGGTAATGGGTTAGTTTGTTGTGTTTTGTACCGCCACAAGCGCTTGCGTACGATTCCCAACTTTTTCGTCGTTAACCTTTCAGTGATCGATTTGTGTAACTCCTTGATCAACATGCCAATGTTCGCTGGCTACCAGGTCATCGAAGCGCAGGTTTTTCAAGACAAATCTGTCTTCATTGTCTGTTCTTCCCTTCACCGTTTCACTCAATTCTTGAATTTGTTAACTTTGCTTGTTATCATGATGGATCGATACGGTGCTATCAAATACCAGTTACGATATCACGCTTGGAAGACAAAGACCAAGGCATACTACGCCATTGCCTTTATTTGGTTCTCTGGAGCTGTGCTCACGATGGTTGGAACTTTCCGAACAGATCAAACATGCGCGCAATACGAGAGGCTAACATTTGCGGAATACTCCCGGATAATCTTCAAAACCGAAGGTTGGAAAGTTACCGTTTGTGTTATCGGATTTCCTTTCATTGCATTAACCATCCTTGGGTTCCAGGTTTGTCGCGCTGTAAGATCGAGCAGACGAAAAATCGAGGCGATACGTGACGGAGACGGTAGCTCTGAGCAAGGACGAAAGGCGCTTAGCTTACTACGAATGAGAGAATTGCAAACGGCACAGAATGTTGCTTTAATAGTCGTGTCTTACTTCGTTACCTTCTTGCTAGGTTTTCTTTTCAGCATACTTGTTAGGATGGGGCTCCTTGCTTCTTGGGCGATAACTTTTTCATTTCTCTTCAGGTTTTCTTCCAGCGCATGTAATCCGATTGTGTATTGTCTTCGCACGTCTCGTTTTAGAAAAGCTGTCAAGGAGCTGTTGAAATGCAATTCCAGAAAAAAGCGTGCGCAAGTTTTGCGGATGACGTGTACGAATGTGATTCATCAGGTCGCAATAAACTGAAGAACAAATAGCAACTAAGGGTGCGTTCGATTGACCGTATTCCGGAATAAGAATACATGGAATATAAGTTAGAAATCCTTCGTTTTTACGGAGATTCATATTAAAATTGTCAAACATCTGCTGAAATGCTATTTTAAACATATTTTTATCATCCTTGCTGCTTTGCCTTGCCAAACATACCGTTTTAATCATCACTCCACGTATTCTTATTCCGGAATAGCGTCAATCCAACGCGCCCTAAGTAGGAGCAGTTGCAAATCGTAGTCGTAGATTCCACTTTCTTACCGTTTCTTGCTGAATTAACAAGTGCTAATGACAACTAATGTACCCATTATACCAATTAATAAGATAATATGATTTCAATAACTAAAAAAATGTAATACAAGCCAGGAATGTGCAAAATTATTTGTCTTCCTTGTTCTCTTTGGCCTGTTCACTGCACCATCGGACCCAGATCGTTGTTCATAAGAAATATGTTTCTTTCTAAATCTTGGTACAAGAAACGATACTTGGTTGTTCAGTGGACTTAAACTTTATGATACATAAACTTTCTACATTCTGTCAGCTTATCGGTCATGAATTAGAGATATTTACCCCGGAAGCTCCACTCACCCGGAAGGAGCTTTCATGGAGGTTCGGCATCCGCTGGATCGAATTGGAATTTAGAGGGATTGGTTTATGGGGAGAAGGAAAAACCGGGAAAAAAAAACCTCTCGGAGCGGAGAAAAGAACCAACAACAACCTTCACACATATGACCTCGAGTCCGGGAACCGAACCCTGGTCATATTGTTGGGAGGCGTCTGCTATCACAACTACGCTATCCTTGCTCCCTTCTCGGGAAAATGCAAACGCCGGGAGCGCTGATTAGGGAGCTTACGAAACGACGTCGCCGACGGCAACGACGACGCTACAAAACAATAGGTTTAGTGAGCAAAAACAATGGCTCTGCACGCTTTGCACGTGCGTTTTACATTTTGGTACATTTCTTTGCCGTCATCTCCTAAATGACGACGTAAAATGACCAAATTCAAGGTTCTGTGGAGGACGTCAGCACATGACGATGAGTTTTCAGTTCTCTCTCTACGCTTCCAACTCACTCATACCAGTTTAATTCCTCGACAGTTACTACACATTTTTAAAGCGAAACGACATGAAATAGTTTCGTAGTGATATGAATAACGCGAACTCGTATTTTAAAATGAAGTCCTCGTTGCCGTCGCCGTCCTCGTTTTGTAAGCTCCCTAATTGTTGTGTTGACAACGACGAAATCGACCAGCTTTCTCCTTCCCGTTTTTCTTTCGGGGGGAGGGTACGGCTACACGCAGGCTTGCAGTCGAGCGTCTGCCCTCCGGCTTCGCGTCATAGCTGGGTTGAGTTTGTTGGGGTTTATCCACTCTGCTCCGAGAGGTTTTTCCTAGGGCATTCCGGTTTGCCATTTCATTAAAAACCAATATTTGGTTTGATCTGCCTTCGTTTGATTCAATTTACAGTCATTACATTTCGTAAAGGACTTTGATGTTATTAGAGAGATGAAGAATCGTGTTTATGTGAAACGGCAAACGCGAAACGGCAAACGTGAAACGTTGGGCTGCTGCTTGTTATAAAAGCATGAAAATTGTGTTGTTCCAACTCGTCTCTCTCATTTGAAAAGTTACTTGATACCTGCAGCTATAACAAGTAAGAAATGAGCTCGTATCAAACGAGTTTCTTCCATTTTTGGCAAAATGCAAATTTTAGTCCGACGTTTGCCGTTTTCCGTAAATGTGATGGTTAATCTCTCTATTGGCGTTGTTTCTATGGTTGCAATCATTCCATTCTTATCACCATCCGGCGTCTTCATTGTCATCATTGGACTACCGGTAATCGACCAAATTTGCTACCGCAGTGAGTGAGCCTGAAGCGAACGAATGAGGCAGCTCTCTAATCGGAGTAAAGAACACATTTTTCTTCGAAACGCAAAGGATTGTGTTAAAATGCGCTTTCACACAGCAAGAAATAAAAAAAGGCCGAGAAATTGGAATGTTGTAGGAAACACACTTTTTAACCACCACTCCAATTCTCAAGTCTGTACGTACCGTAGATCGTTTCTGAGTTATTTGTTTAACCGTTTCAGGCAACTATATAGCGTTTTGTATCTGTTCACTTTGCTTGAAAGCACTTTTCACTCATGAGATAAAATACATGTGCATGAACACATCTCCTAATGTACTTGAAAGGATCAAACAGGGATAGACAATTTTTTTTCAACCAAATAGCTTTGTCTCATGGTGTCACGCAAGAGGACAATTCGGAAATATTCAAAATGCTGTATTTTCGAAACGAAATACGTCACGGAGCTGCAAACTTGAAAAAAAAAACCATTTATTTCATTTCTAGGTCACCTTCAACCTCCTTTGGATAATAATTCAGAAGACCTTAGAATTTGATGACGTCGCTGTGAAAACCATCAATTGTATTCTTTCTTCTCTCGAGTGGGGTTCAGAAGGGGGTCCAGTTAGGGGGTCCAGTTAGGGGTCCACGTTTTGTACTGTTCCTAATCAAGACCTATTAAAATCTCCCTTCAATTCCGCGCACGAACAGTCGTAAAATTACCCAAAGCATAATTCAATATCTCCCTTCCCCTCGGCAGCATTTTTACCATTTACTGTTTGTTAATAATAATAATAATAATAATAATAATAATAATAATAATTATAATAATAATAATAATAATAATAATAAATTCAAACAGACCATCAAATTGAGCATAATAGACCTGATATAGTTGTTCTTGATAACATAGAAAGATCATGTTATGTGATAGATATCGCGTGCCCTTTTGATACAAGAGTGCTGGAAAAAGAACAAGAGAAAATGGAAAAATACCAAGAATTAAAAAGAGAGATTGGGAAAATGTGATGCTGCCGAAAAGTAATTGTCGTGCCAATTGTCATTGGTGCACTAGGGACGTTCAGCAAAAATTTGAAAACATCCTTGAAGAAAATTGGACTAGATTGCACGGTATTACTACAAAAGGCCTCCTTGTTGGGAACGGTAAGAATCTTGAGAAGAACACTAGACACCTAAGGCCATAGGTCGTGGCTTGATGCCTAGTTTACAAACCACGTTAACAACATATCGTGTGAATGAACGAAATAATAATAATAATAGTAATCATAATCATAGTAATAATAATCACAATAATAATAATAATAATAATAATAATAATAATAATAATAATAATAATAATAATAATAATAATAATCACAATAATAATAACTTTATTTACATGGGGCTCATATCCTGAGCTCATGGGGCTAGTGCAAAAGTAATTTTTGCCGCTGGGTAACATGAATCATTTGTCAATAGAACATTCGTATTCTCAGTATTGGACTGGACCTAGCTTGCAATGGAGGCTAATGCGGGAAATATTTTCAGATGCAAATACTTTGTAATGTATTCCTCCGCGTTAGCCTCCATTGCAAGCTAGTTCCAGTCCAATACTGAGAATACGAATACCGTTATGGTCTATTCTGAATATCATTTTAAGGTTCCTGCCGGTCTATTTTGTCCGTTTAGGTAAACAGGTCCACACGATGGTGGCTCATCTGGATGCAGTCACAAGTCTTTCCGTGGATCCCAACGGACTATATCTGCTATCAGGGAGTAAGAATTAACAATTTATTGGAAAGTCCACTCAATCCGAAATTCTTCTCCAGGAGTCGACGGCTCTTAACCCTTTCATTCCCAAGATCAAAACGTTTATTCCCTTAACTAGTACCATAGATTTCGCTTTTGGGTAGTCATGAGAATTTGGTGTTATATCCAGATCACGTCTCTTAAGGTGATAATAATTTTCATTCTCAATACATGTCTGACTGACATTTCATTGAAAGTGTGAGGAGAATTTACATACTGATCTCTCCTGGGAATCAAAGGGTTAAAAGAATGACCGCTAACTGCGCAGATACCCGCTCCGCAAATTATGCGCAGTAAAAACTGTACTGTGAAAACGTGATTTAGCTTTTGCATCAATCTTTATCCACAGCTAACTACTGCACCCGCGTTTACGGATTAAGAAAGAGTACCACAAAATTAACTGATCGTATGTGTTTCATCGTAGTCGTCAAAACGTTGTAGACTCACGAGGCGCAACAAATATTGACCACTGTGATGACGAATATCTTTGTCGATAAGAGTACAGACAACGCTGAACCACATTGGATTTGTTTTTTACCACAATATTCAACGTCAAAGAAAATGTTTAATTCAGAGCGTGACCAAGAACATGACACAAAGAAAGAGCAGGCGTTGTCTATAACTTTCTCACAATATGATTGGTTAATTTTCCAAAATGAGCGTTCTTGATTGGCTGTTACATTGCGTGACACATTGATGCGTGCAAGCGTTGTCTAGACTCTTTTCGACAACGGCAGATTAGCCAATCAGATTGCAAGATTACAAGCAGTTGTGGTAAAAATGTAGTTTTTTTTTCCGTTCACGAAAGCGTAACTTTGACGGAAAGTTAGAGCTAACGTGTAGAGCCTAATAAACAGCACCAGAATGCTGTTCTAGTCGGGGACGTTCATTTGAATTTTTACATATGAGGATTTCACCAACGCACTCAAGGTACAGCATATTAATTACAAGGCTCTGTTTATCGCTTTTTAGGTCACGACTGCTCCATTCGTCTTTGGAACCTGGATACTAAAACTTGCGTACAAGAAATCACTTCGCATCGCAAGAAATTTGATGAAGCCATATATGACGTAGCGTTTCATCCAAGCCGACCGTATATAGCAAGCGCGGGCGCCGATGGATTAGCCAAGGTCTTCGTTTGAACCTCCGGCTACGCCTGCTGAATATGACGTCAAGTCTTTTTTAGCCGATAGCAGTGCCGCGTGGTGTTAATAAAATTTCCGAGCAGTCAAGAGAACGCTGTGAAACGTCACGGACAGACATCGAGTGACCTGGCTAATAACACAGTGCATTGTAGCAGGAAATCAAATGAACAGAATTTTGTCTGCCCGTTTGCGAGACGAAATGAGCGAACGAGACTGCAGAGAGCGGTTGTAAATTCTTTGGCCGCCGACTTGCCGAATGTAACATGCTTTGGAGTCACGTTCAGGCGCGTGGAGGCACGCAGCCTTTGCCGTGATGTATTTCGCAGAAACGTCGTTTCCGTCTGTGACACAAAGAGGTGGCGTTTTCAGAGTCTCTTCTCGTGATGTGTTAAGCTGGACTCCTAGTGTCATATTTACACTTCATTAGAAGAAATGCTCTTAAAATCCACGAGATCTACACAAGAAAATGCAAAAGCGAAAGCTTGCATTCATTTAGAAAAGCTCCTTTATAGCTATCTGTCGCTTGCAAGGCATCTGTTGTTTGTGTAAACTTATTTGGAAGTCGTGTTGGTTGAAGTTTCGTTGACAAATTACTTTTACCGTGAAGAAAACCTCGATTTTTGACCATCTGAAGTTATTTGAAAGCAGCTACTTTTTGGTACCCACGATAAGTGATTATTTTGTCAGTGTTATTTTTTGAAAGTCACTTTGCCTAAGCTATCGTACACGAAATGGATGTCTTGTTGGTGCTGATAACTTCCCCGGGATAACTCCATGACCAACCTTGCCAAGATCGTGGACAATGAGTCCAGATTTTATTCAAATTGACAAAAAAAAAGACAGTGCAGCTCTTGTTTCAAGATGCCCCCATCCCCGAAAAAAAAAAACAAACAAACAAACTTGCAGTGCATATGATAGATTCAGTTGGCAACCGGTTTCTTTCACTGGAGTGTTCATTGGATTCCATTGCCCTTCAACGTTGATCAAATCCAACGGGCGAATATTTTCGTATGAGCCAATAGGTGGTTTGCAACAGATTTCTAGAGACACAGATAACATTGCTGCATTGTTATATACCTAGACTTTCGCTCAACAAAACGAGCACTGTGATTGGTTGATTCTTGGTCACGTGGCCCTGATCATATTCAAATGTATCCCGACCGGGACACAATTCCGCTCCGGATGTTTTGCTGTGATTGTTGCAGGAAAAGTCTAAATATATAACAAAGCACTTAATGTGTCTGGTCCCTCGGGAAACTAGTTAGTTTTGTTTTCCCTCGGGTCCTGATGTTTCCCGAGACGAAACGTGAGGACTCTCGGGGAAACAAAACTAACTGTTTCCCTTGGGACCATACATAAAGTGTATAATGTACAATTGCTGGTGGACGAACAAAAGGAGCTAATGATCGAGAGATCTTTTGTTTTCATCCACCAACATGGCGGCCATGACATAACGTGAAAACCACCCATAGTAGGGAGCTGAAGCAACGGCAACGAGAACGTCATCTCGAAATATAAATTCGCGTTATGACAATGGTGTGGTAAATCCTAAAAAAATGACATTAGTCGGAACGGTACTCAATTTTGGGGAGAAAATGAAAATTTATCCTCAAGTGCTGACGTTTTTCATAAAACTTCAAATTTGGCTATTTCACATTGTTGTTTTGCTGACGACGGCGAAGAAATGGACAAAAGTGAAAAATGCACGTGCAGGTCGTGCAAAGCTATTGTTTCTGTTCACTAAATATGCAAATTTGTGACGTTCTCGTCGCCGCTGTCGTTGCTTAAGCTCCCTGGTAATTCGAAGCAAGCCCATGTAGCTGCCGCTTTGGGCGAGAAAATACTTGCTGATTGGTTAAGGGCATTTCAGTGAACCAATCAGTCAGCGACCTCGATTTGACGGGCAAAAAATGAACATCAGGCAAGTGTTTCTGGCCGACTTTTAATTCCAAGGTGGCATGCGATCCTTTCTTCACATTCAAACGATACTCCTTACTGTAGTCGTGAAGATTGGCTTCTATCAATACAAAGGTGTTAGGCGTCCACCTTTGGCTTTTCACCGAAATGGATTTTGTGTTTATGCAACGAGGTCCAACGATTACATTTGCTCGAGATAAAGGTTTTGGGTAAGAGAATTGTACAGTAACTTTCATTTCAAACAATGCTTGTATAGACTAAATCAAAGATAACGCGAGAAATGCTCTGATTGAAAGCGACTATAAATGTAAACAAAGACGACTTTGAATGTCTAAATCTCTGACTGCTTCCCCCTCCACCTTTCTGATGACATTGCATCGAGTTGCACATTTTGTAGATCAATTGGGAACGATGCCTTCTCTTTAAATTATTTTGCGCCAGTCTTTTGTTGTCATTTTTGCGACCCGTATATTCGCATCATCGTCTGCGAGAAAGCAATTTTGTCAGTCAATTTATTTTTTCTTACTTTTCTCTGGCCAAAAACTCGTAAGCGACCAGCGAGAAGCTCATGATCTTGAAGCATTTTAAGGCGGCGAAATACGAGATATAAAAACCCTCAACTTGGCGCGCAAACATTGTTTCGTCGCAAGTTTGGGTCGATGTTTCCCGTTTTTCACCTTGCGTGATTAACTTGACCCGCAACAAAAACATTTGTTGCGGGTTGAAGAAACGCAGCGCGCTGATTGGTTGATTTGCTAGTACACGAGCACATTTGTTGTGCGACAAGTTGTGAGCTTGATGAAAAACGAGCAACAAAGCCAAAATTTGTTGCTCAGAGTAGACCCGCGCTCTACTTTTCGCAACAACTTTCTTCAACCCGCAACAAATGTTTTTGTTGCGCGACAAGATGATCATGCAAGGTGAAAAACGGGAAGCATCGACTCAAACTTGCAACGAAACAATGTTGACGTGCCAAGTTGAGGGTTTTTGTATCTCGTATTTAGCCGCCTTTACTCTGGTTCAGAGCTAGGGGTTTTCTTTAGGTTAAAAGTTTCCTTATTTGGAAGTAACGTAGCTCGTGCATTTGCCCGCGCGTGCAGCATCGATCCTATTTTTGTCCATATTTGAGCATAAATTTGATGTCCTAAAATCTTTGGCTTTGTTCCAAGGAAGAGAGTGCAAGTTATGCTTCAAGATCATGTGCTTCTGGACTAGCAAATGAAGGCGGAAGACAAAGAAGAACCACTGTTGTTCCGATTGGCAATTTGTGGTTAGGTATTGTTATATTGGTTTGCTTTTGTTTAATGGACATTAATTATTTCTGATCCGGTACATGAAAGACGAGCCAACAATGATTGATTGCGAATATTAGGGAGCGACGATAAAGAGAACGTCATCTCAAAATATAAATTCGCGTTGTTGTAATCACTTCGTTACTATGTCCTTTTTTAATATGACAAGGGTGTGGTAGTTCCTCAAGAATGACACTAGTCGGAACGGCGTTTAATTTAGGGGAGAAAATTAAAATTTATGCAAATATGCAAATTTGTCACGTTCTCGTTGTCGTTGCTCAAACGCGCCAGCAAACTGGGCAATATTGTTTCCCGAAATGTTTCCTCGGCGCGCAAACGAGGAAACATTTGCTGAGGAAGCAAAAATGTAATTTCTGTCGGTTGAGCGTGCGAATAAGACAAATTTTTATTTTTACGACACGGGAACAGAAGGATCTGGGTACGATTGGTGTAACGCATGATGGGTATCATGCTGTCTTTAAAGTGTTTGTTCGTCACGTGTTGAGCCGTTCTAGGCCTGCATCAGTGTCTTTTGTTTTCTTTTTACTTATCGTTAGTTTTGTAACAAGAAACCCTTTAAACCCCGGGGGGTTTGTGGCATTTCATTGGTTCGGAGAATATATTGCCAGTTTTTGTTTCTCATAGGGATTTTTTGGTTTTTCGTATCCGGCAGTGTCACAGGTTATCAGGGATTGCATTTGTTTGTGTACTGAAGTTGAAATTGTTTTTGAACAAATTCAGAAACATTTGTGCTTCCCGGGCAGCAAATTTTGCTTTCCTCTGCAAATGCAGCCCCAGGAACGGCTGCAAACGGGGAAACATTTCCTTCCGCAACATTGTTTCTTCGTTTGCGGGCGCCTTAAGGCCCGGGCAAACGATTTCAATATCCGTTCGATTTTGTTGAACGACGTTGATTACTGGGGTGGGAAAACGGTTTTAGCACATTTGATTCAACAAGCCCCACAAGAGGCTTGGTATTCAGTACCAGGCTGCAGCCGCGGTTGTTACTATGGATACGGTCATGTATACGTCATGGAGAGACCAATTAGTGCGCACGCTCATACCCAACAATAGGGAGCCTTATTGTGAAAGGAGCCTTAGCAAACGACAACGGCAACGAAAACGTCACAAATTTGTATAAACGCAATAGCTTTG
>NC_090880.1:37712522-37722522 GCF_036669935.1 Montipora foliosa | reverse complement strand
GCAAGCACAGTGTTGTTGAAAAGTGCTTGCCTTTGCTGCGCACTTATCATTCCTTACCACGAAGAATGTAAGAAATTCATTGATGTTATTACCAACATTTCAAACGCCATACGATCCTGTCAGAGTGACATAATAATAGCAACTCAGCTGAGATCGTAGCAGTCTACTGTTTGCCTTGAAACTTGCAAAATTATTTCTTTGGAGTGTCAGATTTTGAGGTAATACAAACTGTGGTTGTGAAGCTACAGTCAGGATTCTCAAGATCTGAGTTCCAAGTGTGGGATTGTAGAAAGTACTTGACAAGTCCTGCCTATGATATCAGTGCAATGTGCGCTTAGTTAGTTTTGACTAAATTATGAGATATATCTTCATATTGTTACATAATGGTCTTACAGAGCCTAAGAAATATATCACATTTGCACAATTTCATACAACTCATGTGTGTGGTCATCAGTCGTTGAAATATTGTATCCAAAGAGGTTGTTTTTTTCTCCAAAGGTTTTTCAAGATTGAAGAAGAACGGCACAAGCGGGAAATGGCATTACAGTCGGAGCAGACAAAGATAGAGGCCGAGAGGCGACGAGAGGAAAGGCAACACGACTTAGCGGTTCTTTAAGTCTTAACACGCAATGCATATACACCTACAACAAGCATGCAGTCATCAGCTGGACCCGGCTGTGGTATACAGTCCAACTGGGTATGATGATCCAGGCCAAGGTGATAGTAGATTGTTTGGTTGGGGCTATGGGACCATGGGTGAAGTAGTAGACGAAAGTGCGCGTTCATATTCGTCATCAGAGTCCAGCTACATACCGTTGTAATGAAAGGCTTTTTTTGCAAGTCATACAGTCACGTTTTGTTAAGTCTTTTACGTTCGAAATAGTCAAGGTAACTGCAAGTGTTTTAATATTAATTTTAAAAAGTTGTTTTACTTTGTATTTAACATTTGAAAAAAAGGTTCTCCACGCGATACTCGAAACCTTAGTTATTACGCACTTTACCAAACGAAATCCAGGTAATCCTTGACAGTTCATGAACACAAGTCTTTTCTTCGTGAAAAAACTGACATTTTAAGATTCAACATATGTACACTGAGGAAACTAAATTATAGACATCAAGAACGGCATTATTGAGTAGCTTCATAAGAGTAATAAGCCTTCATCTGATTATTTTTCTCCTGTTTTCTTATGTTGTGTTTAACATTTAATTTCATTGCTAACAACGTAACTGACGGTTTCAATAAAGCTTCATTGACTGTTGTGTATATTTGACAGTTCAAGTTTTCTTCCAAGTTGCTAGGAATGTGTGCCCCTCTCGCAACAAACAATGAAGTCTGTGCATGATGAACAAATCTACCGGAGCATAGCTACCCCTGTCAACTACACCAATTTTTTGGTACCATAAATTTCCATTACATTAGGCATACAGGTTGTGACCCTGTTCCAATGTTCTCACCATCTTGAGATATAAAAAAGGTCTTAAATGCTGAGCGAATGTCTGTGGCATCGTCTCCTCCTTCAAGCTCATTTGGAGGTGACTGAGGCTGAAGAAGTGCAGTTGTTCCATCCATCCAGTCTTCCAAGAATTCATTTTTTTGTAATTCACACATGTTGTGAAGAACACAGGATGCAGCAGTTAAGTTGACCACTCCAGGTACCTCCATATCTATCCTCTTGGAAAATCTGCAAAATCGACCCTTCCATCGCCCGAAAGTGTTTTCGACTGTCATGCGCGCTGTAATTAAACACCCTTTGGCTCTGGGAAGTGTTCGGGTTTTCAGGATATGCCTTCAAAAGCCAAGGCAGCAATGGATAAGCTGGGTCACCGAGTATGGCAATCGGAATATCTTGATCCCCAATCCTTTCTCTAATATCTGGGAATAATGTTTTGTTGTTCCCTTTCTCATAGACACTAGAATTCGACAAGATGCGAGCGTCGTGAATACTACCTGGCCATCCAATAACAACATCCCTAAAAAGGTAGTTACAGTCTACCACAGCCTGCATGACAACACTGTGGTAACCTTTTCTGTTTACATAGTCGGTGTGGTCCTCCTTTGGTGCAATAATAGGGATATGTGTCCCATCAATAGCCCCAGCACACATTGGCAAACCCCATTTTTCTCTGTAAGTCTCAAGGATAGATTTCAGCTCGTCATTCTTTGGAATGTAAATTAATCTCCCCTGCAGACTTTTAATAATGGCACAAGACACATCTTTGATGGAATTACAAAGGAATGCCTTTGATACTCCAAAGAGGTTTGCAATCGTTCGGTACTCGGACGTAGAGGCGAGGTAGTAGAGTATCATTGCTAACTACTTCCTCGCTGGAACGGCTTTTCGCATTGGAGTGTCATGTCTTGCTATTTCATGTTCGATTTCACCAAGAATAAACGTAAACGTATTTTTTGTGACACGACAATTCTCATACCACTGCTCTTGAGTAAAGGTACTGTCAGCCATTCTAAACCAGTCATCTGACTTAGGATTCATCCAGATGTTTCGTTCCCTTGGAGGGTTAATCAGTGTTGACATCGCGAGCATGAAAAGCAACATTTTTTTTGCCTACGGCGGCCACGGTATCTCATTAAACGCTCTTTCCTCTTCAGTTCCTCACTTTTCTGTTTCTTTATTTCACGTTGTCGTCGTTTCTCTTCAGCAAGGAGTTACGAACATCAACAAGCTCGACGCCATGTTTAATTTGCAAAGTGCGCATGCTCTGTAACAATGTTAAGCCTTGCCTGGAGCAAAATAGACCTTATTCATAAATTGCGGTCAATTTATAATTCTTTTGTCGAAGTGAAAATTAGCCTACCAAGCCTCGATACCATACAGTGAATTGAAAATAAATCTTGCTCTAAAGTGAGGCCTGGTAGGCTAATTTGCACGTGGACAAAAGAATTATAAATGTGACCGCCATTTATGAATAAGGTCTATAGCCTTGCCCAAAACAACCTTAGCGAGGATAAAAAGATGTATCCTGTCGTGTAAATGGGGTTTTAAAAGCGTTGTTTTCGGCACGGCTGTGTTAATGGCCAGGAAAGGTCGTTTCCGAGAGGTTTTTTTCTCATTTTTCGAGGAAATTGGACTTTTCAATTAAAGGTTTAAACTAAATGTAATGTATCTTTTTAATTAAATCTTGAATGAATAAGTCCAATTTAGTTGATCCTCCACGAAACCTGAGCTTCGCTTCACGTCAATCGGAAGCCGTGAAACTCGTCTTCAAAAGATGTGAATATTCCACCGTTCTTGGTGTCTATTTGTGCCTAAGCTTCAACTACGGCCATTTCAAAATTTGAATCCTGCTGCGTCGTTAAAAATTTGTAAAAATATTTCGAACATGTCCTATTAAAACACTCCCAATGAAAAACTTCGTTGGCCTAGCGTACCAAACATCTTTCTCGAACACCTGTTTCAAATTCATGACCTTACGAGAAGACACATTTTGATCACAACTACCAAAGAGCAAACAGAGTCTTAGGAGCTAGTTTCTCATAAGAGTCAATTAGCATTGTTGCTTGGAAACTGCCAGGAAAAGTGAAACCAATAACGTTTTTTAATTGAGCGGAGAAAAGACAGAAAGGACGAAGTACCCCTTTCTTATCATAAGCGAAAAATCGGCAGATGAAAAACGTTGTTTTCGGTACGACTGTGTTAATGGCCAGGAAGTGAACATTCTACCGTTCTTGGCGTCTATTTGTGCCTATGCCAACAATTTCATTTATGGGTGAGTCACAGACCTTCAACTACGGCCATTTCAAAATTTGAATCTTGCTGCGTCGTTAAAAATACCAAATTTAAGCTCAAAGTCACCGTTCATAGGACCTGATCCTCAATGCGGTTTGTCCCGATTTTCGCTTTTGCGTGATTCCTTCTTCTCAAAAGACTAGTTCATTTTTGCTTATCTTTTTTCTGAGTTTGAATTGAGAGAATCTTCTGGCAAGACTTTCAAAAGCAAGATGACATTTGTCTATCGGTTAAACGTGGTTTCAGGATAAATGTCGGTGAACGACGATTTTGATCCGTTAGCTTTCTCGATTCAGATCACTTATTTGGTCATAATCTTTGTCATTGCTGTTAGCGGTAATGGTTTAGTTTGTTGTGTTGTGTACCGCCACAAGCGCTTGCGTACGATTCCCAACTTTTTCATTGTTAACCTGTCAGTGATCGATTTGTGTCACTCCTTGATCAACATGCCACTTTTTGCTGGCTACCATGTCATCGAAACACAGATTTTTCAAGACAAATTTGTCTTCATTGTCTGTTCTTCCCTTTACCGTTTCACTCAATTCTTGAGTTTGCTGACGTTACTTGTTATCATGATGGATCGATATGGTGCCATCAAATACCAGTTACGATATCACGTTTGGAAGACAAAAGCCAAGGCATACTACGCCATTGCCCTTATTTGGTTCTCTGGAGCTGTGCTCACGATGGTTGGAACTTTCCGAACACATCAAATTCTCGCGCTATACGAAAGGCTAACATTTGCGGAATACTTCCGGATTATGTTCGAAAACGATGGTTGGAAAGTTTCTCTTTGTGTTATCGGATTTACATTTATTGGATTAACCATCCTTGGGTTCCAGCTGTGTCGCGCTGTAAGATCGAGCAGACGAAAAATTGAGGCGATAGGTGACGGAGACGGTAGCTCTGAACAAGGACAAAAGGCGCTTAACTTACTGCGAATGAGGGAATTGCAAACGACACGGAATGTTGCTTTAATAGTCGTGGCTTACGTCTTTACCTACTTGCCAGGTTTTCTTTACGCTTTACTTGTTAGGATGGGGATCTTTGCTTCTTGGGCGAAAACATTTTTATTGCTCTTCAGGTTTTCTTCCAGCGCATGTAATCCGATTGTGTATTGTCTTCGTACGTCTCGTTTTAAAGAAGCCGTCAAGGAGCTGTTGAAATGCAATTCCAGAAAAAAGCGTGCGCAAGATTTGTCTACGATGCGTTCAAATGTGACTCATCAGGCCGCAAAAAACTGAAGAACAAATAACAACTAAGTAGGAGCAGTTGCAATAATCGAACAATCGAGCAGTTGGAATAATCGTAGTCGTATCGGTAGCAGCGGCATGCAGTGGTTGCTTATTCCGCTTTTTTACAGTAAAAACTGAATTAACAAGTGCTAATGACAAGTAATGTACCCATTATACCAATTAAAACGATTCTATATTTAATCGAGTTTGCCTTTTGGTCGACGTCGAGGGTAGAGGGTTTTATGTCAAAGGTCGAGTGTAGCATGTCGAGGGTTCCAAATAATATAATAATGATAAAAATCAGAGGAGGAATGAATAGTATCCCATAATGCGTAGCGATTCCTTTGATATTATTAACCGAAATCGTGACGTAATCGGTATCTTCCAGCCACAACGCGCCGGGAGACTATCATGTTTTGTTTACAAACAGACCTTGGTGTCAAGGCTTCGGCTCTTAAGCATATATGTTATACCTTTCATTGCGTATCGGAAGAAAAATTTGGTGTCAAGTTGAATGATTTTACTGGGTGCTACATTTAAATGTAGGGAAGCTCATTTGCTTGAGCAAACGGCGGCGATGCGTCATACCCGATCCGTGGATGTGTACGTCTCCCTTGCTGGTTCGAATCAATTATTCCTTTGTTCAACATAGGTAATCAAAGAAAAGTATTCTATTCACCAACATTCATATTCATGCTCAGGTATAATAAGGTGTGGAAAAAATGATAGATCAGCGGACTAAGCCAAGCTGGGACAGCTTGGCTTGGGGACCGTTGAAGAATACGACGCACACGATTTTTCGGTGGGTGGGGCGTTCACTTCTTCGTGGCTCCGCTGAAAACTGTGCTAGAATGAATTATTTTCGAGCAAAACCAGAATTTATCATCAGAGATTACATCATGAACAACCATTCAACATTCCTTTTGTTTTCGCGAATGTTTAATGAAGCTGAAGCAGTTTGCCCATCTCTTTCAACATTGTTGGGTATGCGCGTGCGCTTTAATCGGTCTCTCAATGACGTATCATGTACGTATCCATGGTAACAACCGCGGATGCAAGCCAATTATTTGTCAAAGAAGACAGTGGACCACTGGGAGGTGAGCTATTTCCTCGCTGCCATACACTGGTCAGTTTACTGATAGCTCAAAACACTGGACCGTATATCATTTCAATGGTATTTTCGATGAAAATATTGATTGTTTTTGAAATGGTCCTGTACGTTATGTTTTAAGAAAGCAAAGGAAAAATATGAAGTGTTATTTCTACAGAAAAACAGTTGATCACGGGGTGAGAAGTCAAACCACAGACGCCCCAAGCTCATTGAGAGGGAAAGCCAACAAAAACATAAGGATTTTTATGGGAATCCCGATAAACGACCTGAGAAGATAATTTTACAAAAAAATTCTCAATTAAGAAGCCTAACCTTCATACCATTGTGGGTGGCTTCCTTCCTGTGTGGTTTTTTTTTCCAGATTCGACGCGAATTGAGCCATTATCAGTTCCTCGGTTGTCAACGGTCATAATAAAATACCAAGGCTGAACACTGAATTCTCTGGAGCCCACCAAATTGAGTCAAATATTGCTAGATAAAATGTCCCCTCGGTTACAATTCCACTGTAGAATTCAAGGGCAAAGATTTTTCCTTCATTTCAATCCGCTAGCCGAGCAATCGAAGCCCTGCCAGCGACGTCAGACGGCTGTTAGTAGGGAGCTTACGAAACGAGGACGACGACGGCTACGAGGACTTCATTTAAAAATACAACTTCGCGTTATTCATGTCACTAGGAAACTATTTCATGTCGTTTCGCCTTAAAAATGTGTAGTAACTTCCGAGGAGTTAAACTGATATGAGTGGGTTGGAAGCGTCGAGAGAGAATTGAAAATTCATCGTCATGTGCTAACGTCCTCCACAGAACCTTGAATTTGGTCATTTCACGTCGTCATTTTGGAGATGACGGCAAAGAAATGTACCACAATGTAAAACGCACATGCAGAGCGTGCAGAGCTATTGTTTTTGCGCGCTAAACCAATTGTTTTGTAGCGTCGTCGTTTCGTAAGCTCCTTAGTGTCCCAAACAAAACGATAAAACGATGAAAAAGAACACCGTACACTTTGAACACCACAAGACGACAGTTGAGTTCGGTTTGGAAACGAGTCTTTGTTTGTGGCTTGGTAACGAGTCTTTGTTTGGGAACGTTGTCAGGGACAACAAACAAAGACAAAGAAAGACTCATTACCAGGCTACAAACAAAGACTCGAAAGCGAACTCAACGGTCGCCGTGTGGTGCTCAAAGTGTACGAGGTTCTTTCCAACGTTTTACCGTTTCGTTTTGGGACACAGACAACCGCCGCTTGGGGTGCCTACTATTGTTATTACGCATACGTTCTGCGCATCTCGAGATACTTGGGTTTCCTATGGGTGATGCTTAACAATTCAGTGATATTTTTCCGCGGTTTAAAACTATCCGGAGAAAGTAGATCTTAGTAAGTACTCTTGGTATCCAAAAAGAAAATTGGGGGTAACCATGCATTTTCGAGAGATAATTAAGCTTCAATTTGAGAAAGAACGCCATACATTGCTTTGTATTTGAAAGCTTTTTTAAAATATTATTCATCAATTATCCTTAAAAAATGCGTGCCTACCCCCAATTTTCTTTTTGGATACCAAAAACACTTGTTAAGATCTATATTTCCTGCATAATCATAAACCGGGGCAAAAATACCTTTGAATTAATAGGCACCGTCCTTAAGCACAACGGCGATCATCGTAATGGAACCGCAGGTCCGTTTCTCTTAAGTCCCGAAAACTTTTCGGGTCTTTTTCGGTTGCCATAATTCCCTCTGTATCTTAAAAATGAAGAGCTTTTAAGCGATCAAACTTCGCAAGGCTTTTACTTCGTGTAGAAGACGCACAGACGTAACAAAAGCTTTAGGGGTCTTTAGGGATTTAGAATTCTGATTAGGTATTGTTTCACGATTTTTGTTCTATTGTTTTACGTTATGTGTGTCTTCTACACGAAGTAAAAGCCCTTCACAATCATTTCCCTTTTTGCTTCTTTGAAAACATGTTAAAAGGTAGTTTTTCAAAATAAGCGGATTGCCGTGTCAATGGCTTTTCGAAAAGTTTTCCTGACCTTCGATCGAGAAACGGACCCCCGCTTCCCGATTCTGGTAAAGCAAACCCATGATACAGAAGATGGAGGCACTCGGATATTTTCGAAGTACTTCTTTTTGTTCATTTTGGTCGCCATAGGAGTTAAGTATTACTACTTCCTTTGCTGCATTGACGAAAATACTATTACCGCTTTGCCGCCAACTTCCGAACCATTTTTTCGCTTTACCAGAATAGGGAGGCGGGGGTCCGCTTCTAGAAGGTCACGAAAACGTGTTAGTAACAATGTCTATTCCAGCGAATATCAAATGGATGGAAGTAGAGCTGTTTTAATCTTCCTGCCTTCATAACATTAAGCAAATGCAACAGAAGCAAGCCTAAATTACAATTTAAGACTGGTCGAACTTTGCTAAATACATACATAACTTTAGCGATCATTTAATTATTACAAAAAATGTACAGCGTATAATGTGTCCAAGCTATCCGAAGTTATCTTTGTGCGCAAAAAACAAATGTTTGTTTTTTTCAGAGCCACAATCGCACTTTTCCTGGTCTTGACACGTTATGTTACAAGGAGATCATAACCGAGTATTAGTAGATTTGCTAAATCCCGTGAAAATTATCCGGTCTTCGGTTCCGCTCCACTGGTGAAGGTTGAATTCATTTGCTTTCCTTTGCTGCAGAGCATTTCTTCTATTTTGTCTAAAATAAAAATGTCAGCGGTCATGAGTATGAAACGAGACGGGTTCTTTCGTTTTCTTTGGTTTCAGTTGCTGCTACGACGGCTTTATGCCAAAAAAGGATTGTTACTGATGTCTAGTTTACGCGTTTAAAGTGACGTTTGGTGAAGTACAAACCAGTTGTTAGGACGCTAGCAGGTTTGGCCCTGTGGTGAGATAACTCGCCTGCCATCAAAATGTGCTCGAGTTCAGTCCCAGAATCGGCGTCATATGTTGGTTGAGTTTGTTGGTTCTCTCCTCTGTTCGAAGAGGTTTTTCTCCGGGTACTCCGGTTTTCCGCTCTCCTCAAATACCAATGTTTGTTTGATTGGATTTCTATGTGAGGTGTCCCTAAATGTTACTCTAGCGCTTAAAGTCTTGACACTTGAATTTTATTATCATAATGCAGCGCGGACCTTAGTCAAACTATCCAATTAGATATAGGCGAATCTTTCCCAACGTCATCGTTTAGATTTTGTCACATTAGCGCAAGAATTTGCTGCTATTCACAACTTGACTTTAAAAGGTATAAGAACGTGTTAAACTTAGTAAACTGCCCAATTTTAAGCCTTTTGGCTTTGATAACGAGCCAGTTGTTAGCCAACGAAAACTGATAAATTCTTGGGTGGCAAAAATAATGAGCATACATTCTCTGTAAAAACCTAGTAAATTGCGCTCAAACTTTTTAGAGATAGCTAATTGTGCGATGGATTTTCAATATTCAGTAATGATTTTTTTTGGCCGAACCCAGGCTCTCTCTCTTCTTCTCCCTGAAGAGAGAGAGTCTGGATTCGAGGTTTAATTTTGCCAAAAGATTAGGAAACGATGGTCTTATGCTAATGAGACAAAAAAATTTAATCGAAGATTCCTCTTCATAACTTAACATCTTTTAACCATTACCTGCAGAGAAGGACCAAAATTATCACCATGGGAACAGTCACTGCGACAGATACACCAATCATGATCCATATGATTGATGATGTGTCCATCCGGGACTCATAAGGAACTGGTTTTGCTTCATCTACGCTATATGCCCGGATGTCGTAAATTTCTTTCTTGATTTCCCAGGATAAGGCTGTTACTGATCCTTTCAGTATTTCTAGTAATGACTTTCTATTCAGGACGTAGCTTTCTCCCTGATTTGTGCTCAGTAAAACGTAAAACGCCACCAGAAGATCTGAATCACGC
>NC_090880.1:37695022-37707522 GCF_036669935.1 Montipora foliosa | reverse complement strand
CTTCATCAGCATAAGTGCTTCAGTTCTCTTTTAAAAAAGTTTAACTACAATCCTTGGACAAAATTGCATGTTGGGACAAGCAAAGGATGTCAACAAATGAAATGATATTTGAAATGAATCATATATTGAACTTCAGATGTGAAATCAAGTGAAGGCTATGATCCTCGCAGTTATCATTTCATGTCCGCAGTTCAATATATGATTCATTTCATATATCATTTTATTCGTTGATTCATTCATCACGGGAACATTAGATCCCACAAATGACCAGTTCCGAACATCACTGTCTTCCTAGCTCAGTTGGTTAGAGCGTCGCACAGGCATCGCCAGGTCACGGGTTCAAACCCTGTTGAAGTCCTGGATTTTTCAGGCTTCGCTACGCACTTGCCTTCACTTGACAAGGAAGTCAATAAAGAACCACTAGCGGTTTTAAAGGCAATGCGTGGAAACAACTCCCACCCCGCCCAACGTGCTGGCCTTACGGTAGCATTCTGAAATGATGCAGTCGGTTTCAACATTTCGTAGGGTGGTGGTGGGGGGCTGTTGGGAAGCCTTTCATTGAAGCGATTTTTGCGCGTTACTGAAGGTGTCCCAAGAATTCAGTTTTGGCTACGATTGTAGCTATCATGTCCAGTTGACTGCTGAAAAAGGCCATCTTCTATGTAAAAAACATTGGTTGCAAAGATCAGCTCTATTCCGTTCAACAAATTTCCCTTATACGGATGAACGGTGTTGACCAATAGTGGCGGTTTTCTCGTCTGAAGAAGCTGGCGACACACGGTTCGACATTCCTTGATCAATAAAATCAATGTAGAAATAGCCGAACTCTTACATAACATTAAATGCATATTATGCAAGTATCTGTATACAATAAATTTGACTGCCTTTGTCCACAGCTTAAGGTTCAAATGGGGTGGACTGGGTACAACACTGTTTGTTCCTTTTCTCATTGTCGCTACTTTCCACTAAAATCGTGGATTGTATACGTATGGTTTTCACCTTCAGAGCACTAGCAAGATCAGCCGGAAACCCTACCAAAAGCAAGAAGCGCCGTTTCTTATCTCCCGCTTAAATTGCGTTTTGCTAAAAAGGGAATTTAACAGAAACATGTTCAACGGCTTGGGTTGAACACGAAGTTTTCCGTAACTCAGTTTTAAAGCATCCGAAGAATTAAGCGCAGCATGTCCATGAAATCGCACCCCATTTGGAGTACTCGAATCTTTTTCATTCGAGTTTGCCACCGTCATTCATTGATTAATTCGCCTTTACGAAATTAAATTACTACCAAACATGTCATCATTGGATCTGAATTTGCTAACAAACTGAAATCCAATGTGGAATTTCACTCACCGTCACAAGTTCGGCCATCAGAGTTCAACTTATATCCCTTATGACAGGAACATTTCGGCTGGCCATGATCCATGAAGCAAACTTGCTGACAGCCTACTTCGAACATATCACAGCGTGAAATAGCTGTGAAGAGAAGACGAATAACTCCGAATGGAATGAATGTATGTTTGGGGTGAGAGTGGAAAATTTCGCAGCAAGCTATATAGCTACAGGAACATAAAACCTGCCAAAAGGGTGACAAGCCAGAATGGACAAGAAAGTCCACCAATTCCCGACTATTTTCTTCACCAACCACAAAGCAATCTTTATTGACAATCACGAGCAAAGCCAAGGACGACAAATGCAAAAACAGAGCCACAGAAATCAAATCCTATCTTTTGCAGGAGTTTTTAAAATGGCATTACCTTCAGGAGCACCCTGCGAGCAGAGCCTCCTTTTGTCTTTTTCTTTACTGAGGAGGAGAAAAGTAGGCTCTGCCCGAATCGCGTCAACTCTTTGAAGCCGCCGCAGCCCGAACTTCTGGACTAGTCAATCTTGTTTTCTCTCGTCAAACCGGTTTTTCCAGTGCGAGCGTCCGTTTAGTGACAAACCGATGGTTATAATTGAGCCCGCTGTACCATGAAAAACCAAGATGGCGGCGAGATCTGGCATATTAGGCTTGGGTTCGAGACTGTATCCTGGCAACATGCAGCGCATATTCAATAAAGATCTTACTCGATTCATGCAGAGCCTTTCTCGAGAACGCCAAAATCTGGCAAGCAAAAGAAAGGCTCTGCTAGCAGGGTGCTTCAGGAGGAAAGAATGTCCTTGCTCTACAAAGAACTCTCTTTCTTATTTCTTTTTGTTCTGCGGTCTCAGACTTTGTTTCAATAACTAAGCCCTGAATTTTTCCTACTTGTGGCAGCCCTTGACCATGTAAAACAGGTAAAATAGAAAGTAGAATTATACATTTCGCGTACTCACGGATACAAGCGGTTTTATCCTTCGGATCAACTTGGAATCCGTCAAAACAGGAGCAGTGTCTTCCACCGGGCAAATTAGTACAGTTATGCATACAGTCATTTGCTTCAATACACTCATTGATGTCTAAAACCAAATTAAAAGAAAGAAAGAAACACGCATAGCACCTTGATCAAAGAAAACCAGGTCTTCCACGTTTATACTAATATACCCACCATTGCTTAACAATGTTAAAGGTATTTGGCTAGTTTTTCTTTCAACATAAAGACGTTAAGGTCACGTGTTGACTGATAGGAGCTATAAGAAAAAGTCCTTGTCCCAGATGGGATTTGAAGCCAAGACCCACCAAAGTGACAGTTTTGTTAATGGAGAGTTAGACGTGCCATCAAATCTCGCAAACCCAGCAGTCTTTAGTTACTTCAGAGAGGAGGCAGCTAAACCGTGAACCAGAGCTAGACACTTAGGGCGCTTTCCTTTTGTCAGAACTGGCCGGCCAGACCCATCGGTTTGCAAAGAAAATGCAACAATTTGAAGGAACACTTGCATGATAATCCCTTGCATTCTTCCGCGGAGGATTGTATATCATCCTCGAAGAGTTTTAATTTGAAGGCGGTGTAAAGTTAGTCCTTCCAAATGCCTGGTGTGGCCGGTCAGTTCTGTCAAATGGAAAGCGCCCTTATACATAGTGTCAGAGCGTTACAGAAAGGGACTCTAACATGGCCATACAAGATCGAGATCCTGCTTATATATCCCAAAAAGAGGTTCTAGAAACTTCCAGAAACCAAATTACATCAACGGTCTATTTATATTTACTTACGAAATAAGCCATCCGCAAAAGTCAACGACGTCATTTCTAGAAGTTTCCTTAGCACAATCTTGACTAATTATCATGAGAACCTAGAGAGTTCTAGATATTATAACAGTGACTAGTTGCCCAGTTGGCTTGATAGGTCAATTGGGAGCACTATAGCGATATTTCTTGTTTACAAGCGTTGACGTCACATTTCTTTTGATATTCAAATTTCCCAACCACGGAACAAAAGAAGTCATTGTTTAAACAGCCAATTAGGTTCTGGTTGACATTTTAATAAAAATGGGTGACGTCACGAGAAACATCGCCATACAGAAACGCAGGTCTCATGGGTTCAAATCCTTTTGAAACGTGACTTTTTCAGGCTTTCATTTCGCTGCTGCTAATTACTGACCATTACTAGCACTGATAACTGCGATAATCATTTCAATGAAGGTTACTTGTTTGATCTTACCCGTACAGCCAGCACCATCACTGTCGAGAGTAAATCCTGGATTACAATGACAGACATAAGAACCAGGTACGTTGATACACGAGTGGTCGCATCTAGACGCATTCGCATCACTGCATTCATCGACATCTGTGGTAGATTAGAAATATAAAATGATATTATTTGACTGACTGATTGAATGATTGGTTAGCTGGCTTAATTTACTCGCTAACTGACTGACCCCAGTCGGATTGAATCACTTACTGAATAGGCCATTTCTGGGTTCACGTCTGCCTCCTCTTCAAAGCGAGTCAAAGTGTGAAGTTTTTGTGATGGTAATTAATTCTACTTTACATACGAATGAAAACTAATTTTCATAAGAAAAACTTCGCACTTAGACTCACTTTGAAGAGGAGGCAGATATGAACTCAGAAATGGCCAATTAATTGATTTGTTCTCGGAAACACTGACGTATTGCCTGACCCACACTCACTGACTGAATCACCAGGCGACTGAACGACTGACTGATTAAGCATTCTCATTAAGGCCTATTTAAACGGTTTCAGCATTTGCTTCAACATGCCTTTAACACTAAAACCATTGAAATGTCGGGAGCGTTCTTGTACGGGTCGACTGGGGTTGTTTAAAACGCAAAAAAAATCTTGAACGCTTGTTTAAAGCAAGTTGAATCGAGCTTCAACTGATTTAAACTGTCATTCAACATCGTATCCTTTCTTTGGAAAATGTTGAGTGGCGCTGAAGCCGTTCGAACGGACCGTTTAACAATTGTCGAATACACTCATGTATATAGGAGTAAATCTGGACGGGAGCGTCTGATTGTTGGCTCAGTTGTTGACGTGATGTTGGAACTGTTTGAACGGCCTATGGACAACATTTGCCCAGCAATTTTTGTTGAACGAAAAGGAAAGGAAAGGAACTTTATTTAAGTGTCTTGTCTTCTAGCGCTGGAGCATTAATGGGGGGACACTGTAAATTGAAAATAACAAATTAACGGTGATCAAATCAAATTTGGGTTTTTGAGGAGAGGGGAAAACCGGAGTACCTGGAGAAAACCTCTCAGTGCAGAGTAGAGAACCAACAAACTCAACCTACATATGATGCCGAGTCTGGGAATCGAACCCGGGCCACATTGGTGGGAAGTGAGTGCTCTCACTTACCACTGCGCCATCCCTGCACCAAACCCTCTAAGGGTGTGATTTGGTAAAGTGTCTCTTACCTTCACAAATAGCACCATTACCACTGTAACCCGTGGGGCACGGGCCGCATTGGTATCCAGTTCCATTGGATTCAGAACTGACAGCCATGCACTTTACACCTGGGAAACAAGGCTGATTGTTTTCCACGCAAGCGTCAATTTTATCTTCACAAGATTGTCCCGTACGACCCGCGGGACACCCGCACGAGAGCAGAATAAATCTATGGCCCCTATTCCGTTGACTCTGCACCTCTTCATCCTCGATGCATTTAGTACCATTTGAGCACGAACAAAGCACAACAAGCGGGCGGAGTTCTGATGTTGAGTTGTGGCTGTCAGTTACCATGAACACTGGTTCGACCTGTCAAATCAGAAAGACGCGTTACTTTCGACTGACACAGAGTTCAGTAAACCGTTTCCCTGTGGTTCAGCCGAAGGAATGTTCTCCATGAAAGTATCACCCTATTTGATTCTGTATTTATGTGATTCTGTGGATTGCGCCCCAAAACAAACTGAGCTCTTCTACGGCTGAATTTCACTGAAATTCCTGATTGTTCAGTGTAATCGCATTCCTGACAGATTCTGGACCCGGAAAATACACACATTGTGTAGGAACATCAATGATCAATTTTGAATCGCACAAGAGATTTAGCAAAACGCGTGCTTGCTTCTATGAGAATTTCAAAACACGTTTGACACTAAAACAGGAAAAACAAGAATTTCGTAGATTTCGTTACATCCCTCTGACAAGGCTCCAAAATGAGATTCACGCTAATTGGTGTTGTTGTCACAAAGTGTCCCTCTAACTTGAGCTTACCAACAACCCTAACCGCAGAGCAGTAAAATGAAGTTCTTACGCGTATGCAAAGTTCGAGAAATCTTATTATGCATTTGTTTCGGACATGTATGGGGCCTCTGACTGCACCGTCAAACAATACGATGCGCAATTAACCACATTGCTTTGTTAACTTGCAACGTGTGAACAAACCTTTTGTAATGATATGGGTTTCCATCGAATGAGGAGGTATTGTGACGTATTGGCAATTACTTCAAAGCCCGGAAAGGAATTGACTTTGAACACAAAGTGCTCGCTTGAGTTGTGCTCCGCCGTGACGTTCAAATAAATGGCTTGATTTATGGTTGCGTTGATCACTTGTGGTCCATGTATTTTCGGAGGATAATATGCTGAAGTAAGAAGGTAAAAATCGTTTCAAGAAGCTATTGCTATATGTTTTAGTTGCCAACATGGTTGACAAATGTGATGTCTCTGGTATGTACAAATATATTTTAATCCGACAAAGGATATCGGTATTATCATAATCCTTATCGTTATCGTTATCGTTATTACAGGTGTTACACGCTCGGCACGTGCCCCGTACATTTTGGTACATTTCTTTCCCGTCAACTTCAAAACAATGACTTAAAATGACCACATTTGAACTGAATGTAGAGGCTGTGAGCACACGGCGAAAATCTATTTTGTTTTTTGTCAAAATTATAATTTCAGTACAGTTGACGCATATTTTTACATGCGAAACGGGATGAAATAGTCGAAAACATGTGTCGTTGTCTTCACCTTCCATTCCCACGATCGAAATGTTCATTCTCCTAACTAGTGCCATGGATTTCTTTGATGGGTATTCATGACAGCTGATGTTATATCAAGATCACACTTTTTGAACTGATGGTATTATTTATTCTCAGTACCTGTCTGACTGACATTTCATTGAAACTGTGAGGAGAATTTACGGTATCGATCACTTCTGGGAGTCTAAAGGTCAAGAAACCCTTCACCCTCTATGTGCTTTATTGCAAATTTAATTGATAGCATGGGCTTATGTCTACTGTCTACCCAGCCCCCCCCCCCCCCCCCCAACCACTACTATTTACGCACAGTGTTTGGCTTCTTGAACAGGAGGGGTTGTGAGACGGGGCCTACGGTTTATAGTCCTTATCCGAGAAGACTTGAAAGTCGAACCATTTTCAAGTTTTTATTTTTCCAGTTAACTTGCTTTATTTCGTTCATTCGCTTCTTTGCTCCTTTGTCGTGAAACCAACTCAAAAAACGAAAAAGAATTGTCTAGAACAGTGTTGTCGTTGACGTGACGCTTTGACAGTCACGTCTTGCGCGTAATGCAAGCCTGGACTGCTATGGTAGAATCTCAACTTACCAAACTCTCTGTTGATTTCGTTGTTATTCTCCTCCAGTCTTCTTGTGTTTATTCCATAAGATGTGTCCTCTGTCACTGCAGCATCAAACAGGCACTCAGAGTTGTTACCACAGACTCGTTCTGCCTCAAGTCTGAAGGAGTCATTAACCCAGTTGATGTTATTTATAAACATCGGTACATAGTTAAGGTCCACGAATATGTGAGGGCTTTCGAGGCCGTTATAAGTGAAAAGTGATTGATGAGATTCGATCTGCCCTGCAATAAAACAAAAGAAAGACACGTTTGTTTTAATGATAGGGAGGGTTTTCAATTCAGAGCCGTAAAACAAATACCAAAGTAATTACTTGCGCATTGAAGCAATTTAAATTCGTAGCAATTCCATGTAATTTGTTCAAAGCGCGGGAAAAATCGCGCGTGGAAGTCGCGATTGGTTTTGGTTTCCTTCTCATTGGTTGATAAACTGGCGGGAGATTTTAAAACCAATCACTGAACGCAGCAATTGCAATCGCGTAATTGCTTTCGACAGTCATTTGAAAACTGCTCTATAACAGAGATGAAAGCAACAAGTCCCGCTTTATAATCACGACCAATATGTCCTGTTTTCTGTCTGGGTCACCTAAATCGAGTAAAAGTTTGATTCTTTAGCAGTACAGCCTACCCTTTCTGTAAACCTCCTTATTATATGACAAGCTCCGTGAGCGGGCAAGATGAACCAAATCCAGCGCTGTGATTGGCTACCCGAGCGGGAAAGATGGGGCTATACTGCCCGCTTGGGATTTCTCGCTTGGTCCCGCAAGATCAAAGATTATTTTTTTTGGTGTTTTATCCCGTATAATAAATCCGTTATTGGCCAAGCTTGCTCGATCAAGATGGCTGGATATTGGCCTCGTTCTTTTTTTGCGTGTTTATGGACCTCGACTTCGTCTCGGTCCATAAACACGCACAAAAAGGAACTTGGCCAATATCCAGCCATCTTCACCTCTCGCTTGGTCAATAACCGAAATATATGACACAACTAAGATTGTACTTTGCTAAGAAAATCATCTCCACTTATTAAACTCCCCTTCTGTATTTGTTCATCGACATCAATGACAAAAGAGATGTACATATTATGAAGTATCTTTTAGACTACTTCCAGAAACAGGAGCTTGACTACAACCCGGCCAGAGTGAATGATTTGAACTGCAATTCTAAGAAAACAATTTTTTGAGGATTATTCGTTTGTTATGTATTTTGCACTTATCTACTTTATTTTGATCTGTCCGTAACAGTCGCATCCCGTGGCACGTAAGACGTTGGGGAGGCCATGGTAAAGGTATCTCCCTCCAAAAAAAAAAAAAAAAACACCCAACAACTCACATTTGAGTCCAAATTCATAATGTATCCGCTGGGGTGATGCATCGGCGGGGACCAGTGTACCATCCGGGGTGAAAAAGTCATCGAAAGGGTCATCATTCCATGTCCCCAAAAGTCCCTTGGTCCTATTCTTAAATTCATCAGGGGCTTCAAATGCAATTGCCAAAGTCCGCTCAACGTCAAGGAATGTAAAGGTGATCTCTGAAGGAAAGAGAACCGTGATTGATCCTTGGGAGTCTCGGACAAGAGTAATGTTTCCATCAGGAATGTTAATTCCCACCGATGTAACGGACGAAATGTCGAAAGGTTTTCCTGCTATCAGAACTTCAAGATAACCTGTGGACAATTTCAAGTTATAAATTAGTGAAGAAAGAAATGTGTTACAGAGGAAAACTGACTGAAGGAAAAAAATTAAAGTCGACACGATTAATAGTAATAATAATAATTTTAAAAGAAATAATAATAATAACAACAATTTATTAATTTATACCGCGCAGTTTCTGTAGAAATATTCAAATCCCTGTGCCTTAATTATAAAGCCTTAAGACTAAGACTTCCAATTTACAATCGTAAATTCCTTAGATACATTGCTGGTTTCTGGAGTTTAATCGTCTCTACTTTCATTCGAATGCTGACTTATTTTGTGGAAATACGGCCTTCGTTTTCAAATGGTTTAGTTAAAATTTCAAGTATTTTGGCCCTAAATCGGTAAGCGTATGTATTCTTTGATTGTTCCTGACGTCACGGCGGCCATGTTGGTGAAAAGAACAATAGCAAAATGGCCGTCTTGTCACGTGAGTGCAATAAAAGAATAGTTTCGCCTTATAGGTAGCCAGGTCATCACAACCGACTGCCAAATGCAATGACCTCGTCGCTTCGATAACGGACTTCAATAGCTGGAACTCAGAATCCTACTAATTATAAAAAAATGCGTGAGATCTTTCAGGCCGTCAAGAGTGCATGAACGTCAGCCGGGCCATTTATGGGGAGAAAACGAAACGCGTCTTATCTTAGGTACGAACTGATCGTATAAATCGTACTAATAATTACTAGGCATTCGTGTCTTATTCCAGACGACTCAGGGTTTTCAGCTGTTCCTATTTTTTTGGAATCTCAAAAAAGACGTGAACTAAATCTTATGCTTTCGCGCCCTAAATAAGACGTAAACCCTAAGTGCGCATGCGTAAAAAATGGCAACAGTTTAAGACTATAGCCGTCATAAGTAAAAAAGACTTTACAAAATTAAAAAAAAATTATAAAAAGGGCAACGCTCGTTTTTCCTTATCAGAGGACACACCTTGTTGCTAATGGTAACAAAGTGCGTAAACAAGGTTGTACATTAGCGAGCGGTTCTGATCGATAGCGCCCTGTTAAAAACTCTTCTCTGGTAAGACTCACCTTATTTTTTTTCCTCTATAAATGGCTTTATGACGGTGATGGTCTCTACGTTTTATCGTTCGAGAACACTACGAAAGTTACACATTCAGTTTTCCGATCCCGTTAACAAAAGCAACGCTTTGAATCCCTGACCTCAAAGTCCAGAGTCCTTTCAGTTGACCACTTACAAACTAAAATACAAACAACAAAGTTACCTATCTGATTTATTCTTGCTTCAACTGTAGCTGTTCCCTGTTCTTTGGCTGCCGCAGCCGAAAAAACAGTGCCAAGTCCACGTCCACTGGTCCTAACAGTCCTAGCCTGCATCTGAAATGCACCATCGTCAACTGTGACTATTGTGTATTCGCCGAGTCCGTTGAAAGTATACGTGGTGTTATCCAGAGTTGTGAAATGAGGATCGCCAAATACCAACCCTGGCAATGAAAATGCGTGACAGAAAAAAGAAAGTTCCAAAAAACAGAAACATACAGCTGTTTGGAGAAAGATTGTCCAAAAGAAGAGTAAGAGCGTTCGCGACAAGGCCGAAAGGTAGTGTGGGAAAGTATTCAATATAAAGGCAACAATGCCACGACCGTACATTCTCAAACTCATTAATAATTCATAAGCCAAAAACAAAAGAAATCACTACCGTGAGGGAAGTTTGGATATGTGGTCTTAATTAGCATAAAATGTCGCCAACTTTGATCCCAAATATCTCTTAAAATACTGATTCCTTTGAGAAGCAATATCAAACACTCGAAAGTGTGTTTCATAAGATATCCAACCACCTAGAAATCGGTTAAAAAACTCGGCCTTCGGCCTCGTTTTTCAACTCGCTTCTCGGTGTTTGGATATCCGATGAAACACTCCTTTTCGTGTTTGATATATTACGTGAAGACCTACGATGGCGAGCTATTAGGATGAAAGAGTTTTTAAGAATCCTCCTTCTCTGTGAATATTAACCCTTTGTTACTAATTCATGGCTTGGATCATTTGACTGAATTTTGAAACTCACTCATATCTCAATGTAACACAGCATGAGCATGTATTTTTGGGAGACGTTTTCGATAGCATTGCCATCGTGTTTTCGTTGACTCAAATAGACCTTATTCACGATAGCCGCCATGTTGGATTTGCCTTTATCATGCAAATTAGCTACACACTTCTTAGGGGGCAAACAACGCAAGTTCGAGAGGTTATTACGAACATCTTAGCCACACAGATGATTTGTTTCACGTTCATTGTATGTTTATCATCTAAGTAGTAAAATAGAATGATTACACAAGTTACTTCGATGATTTTTTATTCAAAAATGAGCAGATAACGAAGTAGAAAGTCACAATGTCGGAGGCAATCAAAAGATATAAAATTATTATAAAAGGTACTTAACTCTAAATTTTAAAATGTACTTTTAGCAATGTAAATTCAATATTTTGGCGAGCCGATTTTCCGCAGTTTGCCTTTATTCTAATGTTTGCTCCCCAGCATAACACATGGCTAATTTGCATGACAATTTGAAAACCAACATGGCGGCTATCGTGAATAAGGGCTATTGACTGGTAGTTTACAATAATGCCTTTCGGCATTGTCGCGTACGCTTTAATTCTTCTTTTGAACAACCTTTCTCGAAACAGCTGTATGTGGTTGCTACGCTCACAGACCTCCTGCTTCGATCAACGCCTTCTTGTACCTGCCCTCAATCATATTCACGGTGACAGTTCACCCCTTTGACTCTCAGGATTGATTAGTAAGTAAATTGACCTCTCAATTTCAATACACTGTCAGGTAAACAAGTATTGAAAATGAAGATTATTATCAGCTTAAGGATTTGATTCTGATATAACAGCAAATTCTTAAGACCAGCTGACGAAGAAATCTATGGAAGTAGTTAGGAGAATGGACTTTTAGATCATGGCAGTCAGAGCATTAATTGATCTCTCCAAGAGGGCTTTTCAGAGCCAACTTACAATATAAGCAATAAAAACGAAATAACTATAAAACTGATTACAATGCGAAAATATGTTATCATAAATAAGGAAATAAGTGCACGTTATATTTTCTGTTTCCAGTCTGCGAAAAGTCTACTTCTGAGTACTTGTTTAAAGAGTCACTTGATGGACTTTCAGCTCCGTTAAGTTCAAGGGGAGAGAGTTCCGAATATGGAAAGGCCTATATTGGAAAGCCTGCTGCGAAATAGCCTGCGAATACAGGTGCCTCTCATGGCTTCCGAACGGTCTCGCGAAAGGCCCGTAGCGGCCGGCAGCGAAGAGAGGCGGCTGTATTCGCGGGCTAGCTGAGAAAGTGAAGTTCTACATTTAGGGATTTGTAATTGTTATTTTTAAAAGAACGTAACCGACATAGAGGCGCACATCACCGACGAACTTGGCACGATGATGATGGCTTTGATATAGTCTGTTTCCTCTATTGCCAGTGAGTGAAAAACAAAACCATTTATTGTTGTTAAAAAGTGTTAAATCAGAAACTTGGTCCTGATACGAGTATCTTTTATCCTGTAAGATAACATAAGCAATTTTTGCCACCAGGAGCTCTCCTTCATTAAAGGGGACTGGAGTACTTCCAGATCAAAAAACTGTCAATGCCTGCCCTGCTAAACGCCCTTACTCGCAGTCGGAGACTGAATTGCTAAAGGCGCGACTCGACGAGGTCGGACCAAAGGAGCTGTGCTCCCAGCTAGGCGCTCGGCCCCTGAACACGACTTACGTATGAACTCGGAGCATAGCACGACAGCCAGATGGAATAGGCTGGGAGTCGATTTTGCTGAGGGAGGGAAACCGGATTACCCGGAGAAAAACCCTCGGAGTCAGGTTA
>NC_090880.1:37685022-37687522 GCF_036669935.1 Montipora foliosa | reverse complement strand
AATACACTCATCGAAAGCGTCAGAGGTTTCATCTTCACTTGCTCTTACAGCAAGCTAATGATCATTTATTCAGTTTCTTTGTGTGTAAGACTAAAATTCTTGTTTCTCAAACACTTTCAACCCGCCATTTCTACTGTTTACGGTTTTCTCTTTTCTGCTTCCGTTTAAACTCAAGCATACGTAATAAGACCGGAACCCACGTTTTCTGGGAAAATGGAGTCGATTATCCCAGAGTCTCTCCGGGCGCTCACCCGCTGGCCAAGAAGCCCGAGGACTCTGGGTACGAAATTGAGCTTGCACCTGACGTCTTTTGGCGGCCATGTTGGTGTACTGAATAATAGTGAAAAAGTCATTCGGGAATTTGGCTCTAATAATTATGCAAAACGCGAGCGACATGAACACCAACATGGCCGTCTAACACGTGAATGCAAACCAACAATAGCCTTATATTTGATAAACGTTTTGTCAAGAAAACCAAAGAGGGTGTACTGCCAACCCTTCCCAAAATAAAAAGGCTTAACTGCAGAATACCCTGCCACCTCGAAGCTATAACCTAAATTGGGTGGATACGCGGATACGCAGTGGAAACACCGAGCTTAGTGGATGGGGTGGATGGGTACAGGGATGGCGCAGTGGTAAGAGAACTTTGCCTCCCGGCGTCATATGTGGGTTGAGTTTGTTGGTTCTCTACTCTGCTCCGAGAGGTTTTCTCTTTTGATTTGCGTGAATTGTTAAGTTCAGTTCACTGTGTCTCCAATTAGTGCTCCAGCGCTACAACGAGTAGACACTTAAATGAAGTTTCTTTCCTTTTTTCCTATACGCGGATACGCATTCGTTTTCTTGGTTCCCAGTACTTCTCCTTTCTGAAGCGCCAAACAAAAAGAGCGAAGTAGATTGATGTATATGTATTTCTCGTTCTTAAAGCGCGATGATCGAGTCATTTTACAATTCAGTTAACAACACTTTTCTCGAAACAGCACTCGATTCCTGATTAAGCATAAGCGCTCGTTTCAGTGATTAGGCCTAAACACTATTGTAAAATGTTAGCTTTCATTTTACAGTTCGGTTAACTACACTTTTCTCGAGACCGTGTGAAGAAAATAGCACTTGTTTACTGATTAAGCGTAAGCGCTGTTTCGACTGCGTATTTGCGTATGCGCGCATCCACTTCAGAGTACACTTAAAAGATTATGTGGGGAGGGGTGGTCTTTTCGACTTCGTATTCGCGTATGCGCGTATCCACTTCAGAGTACAATTAAAAGATTACTTGGGGAAGGGTGGTATTTTCCTCGTATCCAGCTTCTTCAGAGGTGCAGCTTCAAAATGGTAGGGTATTCTGCAGTTACTCAAAAAAAAAAAAAAACACAAAACCGGCCTTTTCACAAAAGGCCACTTCTTCTTTTCCCACTTTGCGACAGAATTGCGGAAAAATTACAGGTTGGTCTTTCAGATATTCTTGCCGTTAATTTACTGATCCATAATTAATCGGGCATTCACGAAATAAATCTGAGAAATCTTCGCAAGAGTCGAACTTATCACCTTCCGATTATTATCTATCTGACTTTATGGGTCAGACCCATCATGTTTTAGGCGAGACACTTACGTAAACTCTTCTGTGTTCCCTGACAAAGAAAGGAACCTCTTGATTAACAAGATTGATTCTTCCACATTCGCTTTGAAGTCTGTCGAAATTTGGTAGCGTGTTATCGTTAGCTTCCACACCGCTGGGATACAACCGAGCTAAGAAAAGAAAACAAACAATGAACGACCTCTCACAAATCTCTGTTTACCGAGGAGTATGCACGCCTAGATTAGCCTCGTAGCAACCAATACATAGTTTGCATCCAATCACTAGAGGCACAGATAACAATGCTGTAATGTACAATTGCTGGTGGACGAACAAAAGGAGCTAATGACAGTCAGGTGATCTGGTGACGTAATTCGGAGAACCGGGGAGAAAAATTTTAACGCCGTATCCCACAACCGCGCGCGGCCTTGAATGTTATTTCCGAATTCAACATGGCAGAAGCGAGGTTAGATCTCGGCAGTTTCCACTTGAATGTTCGTTCAGTAACAGGAAATGTGGGAGAGACGGAATAAGCTCTTGAGTTTTGGCGATGAAAATACTGCAGGAAATTTGGAAACAAAACCGAAGGCCGCGCGCGGTTGTGGGATACGGCGTTAAAATTTTTCTTCCCAGTCCTCCAAATTACGTCACCAGATCACCTGGAGATCTTTTGTTTTCGTCCACCAACATAGCGGTGATGACGTAACGTGAAAACCACACTTATTGTATTATCAGTGATATTTGTCTCTAAACATTTGATTTTCATGGCTAAGTTTAAACCGGCGAACATAATGTTCGCAAACATCTTTTTTTCAAAAAAGATATTTGTATCAGGTTAGAATATCTTACTTTCACTTTAAAATCCATGAACGAGGTCATATATTGGACTTGGTCATTTCAAGGAATGAAACCGAGGGTGCCTTGGGCCTAAAG
>NC_090880.1:37670022-37680022 GCF_036669935.1 Montipora foliosa | reverse complement strand
GCCGGAGGGGGGTTACTGCAGTTACGAGAACGTATCTGAGTTCCGTTTTCACACGTTTTACTACAAGGCGACCAAGGACCCCATTCTGTATAGTTACCATCGACTGAAAAACACCATAACGAAATAAATATAATCAGCAAGCTTAAATAGATAGAGGATATTAAACGGCGGCGCGAAGATATGAATTTTATTTCGAGTGGTAAAAACAATATTTTACGAACGAGCGCAGCGAGTGGGTAAAATATTGTTTTTAGCACTATGAAATTAAATTTACATCTTCAAGCCACCGTGTAATTTTTTTTATTTTTATTTCGACAGGAGAATTTTCCTCACCCTTTTTCTTTCTAACACCGAGCACAAACTTTATCGCAAATTCATAACCCCCTGTCAGCTACTACTTGCAACAGTATTGATTACTTTCGATGACGATAGACGAAGCCACTATCTAACTTTGAGTGTTTTTGGTGACAGATAACCATTAACATAAGGGTTTGGATCATAAACTTAAGATCCACCGACAAAGCACGTCTGTTTGATCTATTGGCCGTAACTCTGACCCAATACCAATAGGTAAAAGGTAAAGTCGCACGCGAGCCAACTAGGACCCACACGGGCGGAGCTTTTCCCGGTTTCGTCAAAGCATGAAGCAACCGGGAGAATTATTACTCCCCTCTGGATCTGTCGGAGACTGGATCCGAGTTTTTTTTGATTGACAGTTAAGTTGCGTGCGGTCAGTGATTTTGTCTTTTTTTTGTCGCAACGAGAGCAGGAGTGGCTTTATAAAGATCTGTATAAATTTCTTTTGTGTGTGACCTGTGATTTAGCCGGGCAACATTCGATAAACAGGAGGCATTTCCGACAGGATCGGATGTTAGTCCATCGCCGGTACTCATTTATACACCTGGATCTCTTGTTTAAGGAAACAACACGATAGCAGAGCTAGGGCCTCGAACCAGCGACCCTTGGAATCAGAAGACCGGCGTGCTAACCACTACGCCACCTTGCCTCCGCTTAAAGGCCTCCTACTACCAATAACATCACTTTTCACCGACCAACTCACAAACCAGCTTTCATTTATGATTCACTTACAACACACTTTTACTTTATCAGGGTACTTCATTTCTGTATTAAAAATATTTTTGTTTTAAAGACTACCAGGTGATCTCGTGACGTAATTCGAAGAACTGGGGAGAACAATCTTAACGCTGTATCCCACAACCGCGCGCGGCCTTGAATTTTATTTCCGTATTCAACACGGCAGAGGCGAGGTTAGATCTCGGCGGTTTCCACTCGAATGTTCATTCAGTAACAGGAAATGTGGGAGACACGGAATGATCTGTTGAGTTTTGGCGATGGAAATACTGCAGGAAATTTGGAAACTAAACCTAAGGTCGCGCGAGGTTGTAGGATACGGTGTTGATATTTTTCTCTCCAGTCCTCCAAATTACGTCACCAAATCATCTGGTAACTGTTACCTGCACAACCCGGTTCCTCGCACGCCTTTGTCTCAAACCGATCACCACTACAGTCTTCACCACCGTTGGACGGTGGAGGACTGGTGCAGCTTCTATAACGCGTTTGGACTCCAGTTCCGCACGTCACAGGGCAACCACTCCAAATCTCCCATTCAGTAAAGTTGCCATCAACTAATATTGAAATTAAGACGAAAACGAGACATTACGTCATCTTACTTTAAATGAAGTTTGATATTGGAAAAAGTCTTTCAGCGGAAATATATCTTTTTGTCTTCGGGATAGACCATATTCGTGATAGAGCATAAAGTGGAGACTGATGCTAGGAAATCTTTTCCAATCGGATTGGATGTTACTTGTCACTTCAGTGACCCATACCTGAGCTAGTGAGAGACACGAGTCTTTTCCTGTCATAAGGTTACATGCATACAAACCTTTTTGCAAAGCAAAATGTCGTTCAAAACAGGGAAGTATCCACGACTTCCCCACTAGCTTAACCACGGGCAAAAATGACTGCTAGGAGCTTTTTTTTATGATATTTAACGTCTTTTTATTAAATTCAAATTCCTGCGAGTGCGCGCAGAAAACTCGGGCAAAAAAAGCCAAAACTTTTTTTTTTACAGTGTTAAGATTTCAGGAGTTTCGCGAACGAAACTAGATATAAGCAAGAGAGAACACATCCCCATGTCCCATAATAGTTTTTCTTCTATCTATTTTACGCTTCGCGCCATCCTGTGAAAGTTATTTTGGTATCGTGCCCATGGTCGCGCAGCCACAACTAACCAATCACGAGTCTTCCTTTAAATAGCGGCGCATAAAGACCACGGGCTAAATTTAGATTTTTTAAAAATCGTCATTGGAAGAGTCCAATTTATGGTGGATGTGTTCACTTCCAGCATTCTCTGTTGATATAAGTTATGTAGACTTCACTAAAGCGTTCATTTACAAAAAATCTGTGACGCGCCGAACGAACGTAACGGAACTTTATTCAAATGTCTAGTCGTTCTAGCGCTGGAGCGCTAATTGGGGACACTATAAACTGAAATCAACAATTAAGTTGAATGTTGGTTTTTGAGGAGAGTAGAGAACCAACAAACTCAACCCAAATGTGACGCCGAATCTCGTAATCGAACACAGGCCACATTGGTGGAAGGCAAGTGCTCTCACCAGTGTGCCATCTCTGCACACATCTATTTTTAGAATGAAAATTAACCAAAATATTAGGCCATATTGGGGAGGGAGGGAAAGTAGGCCTTCCGTTTCTTTTTCTGTACTCTTTTGATCCCTCCTCTTGAAAAGCTTGACTTTTGCAAATGGATGAAACAGAATACTCTTTTCCTAACCGTTTTGAGCACGCTTTTACTCAGCCTTTTTAAATTTTTTTCTTTTTGTTTTTCCATAAAAAGATGCTTTTCGTGAGACTTTACCTGGACAGGGTCCATTGTTACAAGCCCTTGATTCTTCCCTAGGTCCCACGCAATCGGAACCATTGTTGATCGGAGGAGGATTGGTGCAGCTGCGAGATTTAACCTGAATACCAGGCCCACAAGAGGTGCTGCACGGTCCAAATGCACTCCACTCTGTGAAGCCGCCATCAACTAGAAACGAACGATGAGACCTTTGCTATGCTGATAATGTATGTAATTTTATACCTTGAGTCCGTTTCACGAAAGTGCCGAACTCTTTCTGAGCCCGAGAAGACAATTATCGGCCCGGTTAGTGAATGAAGAGACTTATTTCTCAGTAACGGATTGGAGGTACTCGGAAAAAGTCCGAGTGTTCCCGAACAGGAGTAGAACTTATTCGGGAGCTATCGGATTTTTGCCCGTTCTCCCGAGTTGTTATTGAAAACCCAGTCTTTCCACATCTTTTTACGAAAAGAAAAAGCTAAATAACTACAGAGTTTTATGCTTTGAAAACAAATATAAGCCAAGTTGCTCATATCCACGTTAACGTCAGCCCTGGTCGCTGACTACCGCCTAAAAGAATTCGTTGTGGTCACTTTTAAATCGTTTTAACTCTGATTATTGCTTACATCGCAAACTTGGGCCAAACGTGGCAAGGTCTTACGATAGTTGATGAATGGGCCGGCAAGAGTCAAATTTAACGTAGCGTTCACAAAAATTGTACAGTAAGGCCCTAAAGAAACACAAATTATCATCAGACGGCAGTGAAAACAGGAAACGACGTAAAAAACAACAACTTGAAATAGGAATTTTTCATCAGGTACCATCTCGGCTTACCTGAAAATCCTACACCAAATTCAGAGGTTAAATTTTGCAACACGGAGTCTAAAACGCTCGTTAGGACAGTCCTTTCCACGACAACCGACGAGGTCACATTGACCACCAAGCGAACGTAGAACTTAACTTGCAATGGACTGTTCACCTTTGGAAACCCTGGAAAAATGAACACCTCAGGCTGTCCTGACCTGAAACAATGAATAAAGATAGCGTTAGTGCGCTGAAACGACGAGGGACAGATGTTTGAGTGAGGCAAAACCAAAGTTTACTGTTGAATCAATTGACAATCAAGCGACTCGATTAAAACAACAACCAAAGATGATTTATTAGGTGATCAAAACCAACTTACTCAACGCCACAAGACCCACTTACGAAGCAGCGTTCAGTGACAGATTCGACCAGCACTTGTTTAAAGTCCTGTTCCCTTCGGCACCACTGAAAAATCAGATTGATTTCAATCAAAATTTTCGACAACGACGACAACTCTTAATTTGTTCGGGCCTTATTTTCCCCTTCGCCCTGAGGTAAAATATTTACATTTGATTTAACAGCAAAGGGCATTGAAGACAAACCTCTGTAATTGTGAAACTTGAAAGAGTAAAATTTAAGGCGTTTACGTTGTCTTCTGGGGATGGATCTCGACGAACAACATCGCACGGTAGCGAAGAAGTCGTTGGTTGTGGTGGTGCTGTGGTCCCTGGTGGCGCTGTTGTCCCTGGTGGAGCTGTTGTCCCTGGTGGAGCTGTTGTTCCTGGTGGTGCTGTGTTCCCTGGTAGAACTGTGGGCCCTGGTAAAGCTGTGGTCTCTGGTAGAGCTGTCGTCTGTGATGGAGCTGTGGTCCCTGGTGGAGCTGTTGTCCCTGGTGGAGCTGTGGTGCCTGGTGGAGCTGTTGTGCCTGGTGGAGCTGTGGTGCCTGCTGGAGCTGTGGTCCCTGGTGGAGCTGTGGTGCCTGCTGGTGCTGTGGTCCCTGGTATGTCTGTGGTCCCTGGTGGGGCAGTTGTCCCTAGAGAAAATGTGACGTTAAAAGTGTCAGTATTTGCTATACCAGTAACAAGTTTAATTAAATAAAAACTTAAAGGGGAACTGAAGGCAAAAAAATAAACATTTTTTATTTACACTTTAGACTACGCACAATAATGTTTTCCAACTTTTATTCTGGCATATCCGCCGTTTTTCAGCCTAAAAAAATGTTTTTTTTCCGATTTTGGGCCATCAGCATTGCATTGAATGGAGAAGTCAGCGTTATTTTTGCAGCTTAGGACGTATGATATGGGGAAGACATGCGAGAGCGCCCCATATAAGGAAGCAGTGGTTTTGACTGATGTTTGTCGTGAATATTGCGTCCACGAAAAAACAGCAAAACAACGAAGAAAATATCCATAGCAGCACTTGTTTCTCTTGATTAAGAAATCTCTGTTCCCCAAATCATCCGTCACAGCAGGGTGCTGATTTAGTTTTTGAGCCCGCAAAAAACAGAAAAAGAGAAGAAATAACCACACACAATTCACTTTACGCTTTTCAAAAACAATGTTGAAAAAATTGCTGATTTTGGCCTTCACTTCTCCTTTAAACTTCAGTTCCACAAAATGGTGATCCGTGAAACACAGCAACCCCCAGTATTTAAGTTATCAACAATCATGGCAGATAACCGGTGTTTCAATGTGATGCTGTAAGCTTAAATCATACTCAGTGTTGAACGTTATTATTTGTTGTTTTAGCTCACGTGACCACCAGCCATGTTTTTCCAAGAAAACGTCTGCGTGAAAATAGAGGAAGATTGGGTCGGGATAACAACAAAGGGAACAAAGAAGCTGTTTGTTAGTTGGAAGACCTTAGACAGTAATGACTAATTTTTTTCTTTTTGTTTTTTCATAAAAAGATGCTTTTCGTGAGGCTTTACCTGGACAGGGTCCATTGTTACAAGCCCTTGATTCTTCTCTAGGTCCCACGCAATCCGAACCATTGTTGATCGGAGGAGGATTGGTGCAGCTGCGAGATTTAACCTGAATACCAGGCCCACAAGAGGTGCTGCACGGTCCAAATGCACTCCACTCTGTGAAGCCGCCATCAACTAGAAACGAACGAGATCGTTGCTATGCTGATAATGTATGTAATTTTATACCTTGAGTCCGTTTCACGAAAGTGCCGAACTCTTTCTGAGCCCGAGAAGACAATTATCGGCCCGGTTAGTGAATACAGAGATTTATTTCTCAGTAACGGATTGGAGGTACTCGGAAAAAGTCCGAGCGTTCCCGAACAGGAGTAGAAGTTGCTCGGGAGCTATCGGATTTTTCCCCGTTCGCCCGAGTTGTAATTGATACGCCAATCTGCTTCTTCCGAAAACTCAGTCTTTCCACATCTTTTTAAGAAAAGAAAAAGCTAAATAACTACAGAGTTTTATGCTTTGAAAACAAATATAAGCCGAGTTGCTCATATCCACGTTAACGTCAGCCCTGGTCGCTGACTACCGTGGAAAAGAATTCGTTGTGGTCACTTTTAAATCATTTTAACTTTGATTATTGCTTACATCGCAAACTTGGGACAAAAGTGGCAAGGTCTTACGATAGTTGATGAATGGGCCGCAAGAGTCAAATTTAACGTAGCGTTCACAAAAATTGTACAGTGAGGTCCTAAAGAAGCACAAATTATCATCAGACGGCAGTGAAAACAGGAAACGACGTAAAAAACAACAACTTGAAATAGGAATTTTTCATCAGGTACCACCTCGGCTTACCTGAAAATCCTACACCAAATTCAGAGGTTAAATTTTGCAACACGGAGTCTAAAACGCTCGTTAGGACAGTCCTTTCCACGACAACCGACGAGGTCACATTGACCACCAAGCGAACGTAGAACTTAACTTGCAATGGACTGTTCACCTTTGGAAACCCTGGAAAAATGAACACCTCAGGCTGTCCTGACCTGAAGCAATGAATAAAGATAGCGTTAGTGCGCTGAAACGACGAGGGACAGATGTTTGAGTGAGGCAAAACCAAAGTTTACTGTTGAGTCAATTGACAATCAAGCGACTCGATTAAAACAACAACCAAAGATGATTTATTAGGTGATCAAAACCAACTTACTCAACGCCACAAGACCCACTTACGAAGCAGCGTTCAGTGACAGATTCGACCAGCACTTGTTTAAAGTCCTGTTCCCTTCGGCACCACTGAAAAATCAGATTGATTTCAATCAAAATTTTCGACAACGACGACAACTCTTAAATTGATCGGGCCTTATTTTCCCCTTCGCCCTGAGGTAAAATATTTACATTTGATTTAACAGCAAAGGGCATTGAAGACAAACCTCTGTAATTGTGAAACTTGAAAGAGTAAAATTTAAGGCGTTTACGTTGTCTTCTGGGGATGGATCTCGACGAACAACACCGCACGGTAGCGAAGAAGTCGTTGGTTGTGGTGGTGCTGTGGTCCCTGGTGGCGCTGTTGTCCCTGGTGGAGCTGTTGTCCCTGGTGGAGCTGTTGTTCCTGGTGGTGCTGTGTTCCCTGGTAGAACTGTGGGCCCTGGTAAAGCTGTGGTCTCTGGTAGAGCTGTCGTCTGTGATGGAGCTGTGGTCCCTGGTGGAGCTGTTGTCCCTGGTGGAGCTGTGGTGCCTGGTGGAGCTGTTGTGCCTGGTGGAGCTGTGGTGCCTGCTGGAGCTGTGGTCCCTGGTGGAGCTGTGGTGCCTGCTGGTGCTGTGGTCCCTGGTATGTCTGTGGTCCCTGGTGGGGCAGTTGTCCCTAGAGAAAATGTGACGTTAAAAGTGTCAGTATTTGCTATACCAGTAACAAGTTTAATTAAATAAAAACTTAAAGGGGAACTGAAGGCAAAAAAATAAACATTTTTTATTTACACTTTAGACAATGCACAATAATGTTTTCCAACTTTTATTCTGGCATATCCGCCGTTTTTCAGCCTAAAAAAATGTTTTTTTTCCGATTTTGGGCCATCAGCATTGCATTGAATGGAGAAGTCAGCGTTATTTTTGCAGCTTAGGACGTATGATATGGGGAAGACATGCGAGAGCGCCCCATATAAGGAAGCAGTGGTTTTGACTGATGTTTGTCGTGAATATTGCGTCCGCGAAAAAACAGCAAAACAACGAAGAAAATATCCATAGCAGCACTTGTTTCTCTTGATTAAGAAATCTCTGTTCCCCAAATCATCCGTCACAGCAGGGTGCTGATTTAGTTTTTGAGCCCGCAAAAAACAGAAAAAGAGAAGAAATAACCACACACAATTCACTTTAGGCTTTTCAAAAACAATGTTGAAAAAATTGCTGATTTTGGCCTTCACTTCTCCTTTAAACTTCACTTCCACAAAATGGTGATCCGTGAAACACAGCAACCCCCAGTATTTAAGTTATCAACAATCATGGCAGATAACCGGTGTTTCAATGTGATGCTGTAAGCTCAAATCATACTCAGTGTTGAACGTTATTATTTGTTGTTTTCGCTCACGTGACCACCAGCCACGTTTTTCCAACAAAACGTCTGCGTGAAAATAGAGGAAGATTGGGTCGGGACAACAACAAAGGGAACAAAGAAGCTGTTTGTTAGTTGGAAGACCTTAGACAGTAATGACTAATTTTTTTCTTTTTGTTTTTTCATAAAAAGATGCTTTTCGTGAGGCTTTACCTGGACAGGGTCCATTGTTACAAGCCCTTGATTCTTCTCTAGGTCCCACGCAATCCGAACCATTGTTGATCGGAGGAGGATTGGTGCAGCTGCGAGATTTAACCTGAATACCAGGCCCACAAGAGGTGCTGCACGGTCCAAATGCACTCCACTCTGTGAAGCCGCCATCAACTAGAAACGAACGAGATCGTTGCTATGCTGATAATGTATGTAATTTTATACCTTGAGTCCGTTTCACGAAAGTGCCGAAATCTTTCTGAGCCCGAGAAGACAATTATCGGCCCGGTTAGTGAATACAGAGATTTATTTCTCAGTAACGGATTGGAGGTACTCGGAAAAAGTCCGAGCGTTCCCGAACAGGAGTAGAACTTGCTCGGGAGCTATCGGATTTTTCCCCGTTCGCCCGAGTTGTAATTGATACGCCAATGTGCTTCTTCCGAAAACTCAGTCTTTCCACATCTTTTTAAGAAAAGAAAAAGCTAAATAACTACAGAGTTTTATGCTTTGAAAACAAATATAAGCCGAGTTGCTCATATCCACGTTAACGTCAGCCCTGGTCGCTGACTACCATGGAAAAGAATTCGTTGTGGTCACTTTTAAATCGTTTTAACTTTGATTATTGCTTACATCGCAAACTTGGGACAAAAGTGGCAAGGTCTTACGATAGTTGATGAATGGGCCGCAAGAGTCAAATTTAACGTAGCGTTCACAGAAATTGTACACTGAGGTCCTAAAGAAGCACAAATTATCATCAGACGGCAGTGAAAACAGGAAACGACGTAAACAACAGCAACTTGAAATAGGAATTTTTCATCAGGTACCACCTCGGCTTACCTGAAAATCCTACACCAAATTCAGAGGTTAAATTTTGCAACACGGAGTCTAAAACGCTCGTTAGGACAGTCCTTTCCACGACAACCGACGAGGTCACATTGACCACCAAGCGAACGTAGAACTTAACTTGCAATGGACTGTTCACCTTTGGAAACTGTGGAAAAATGAACACCTCAGGCTGTCCTGACCTGAAACAATGAATAAAGATAGCGTTAGCGCGCTGAAACGACGAGGGACAGATGTTTGAGTGAGGCAAAACCAAAGTTTACTGTTGAGTCAATTGACAATCAAGCGACTCGATTAAAACAACAACCAAAGATGATTTATTAGGTGATCAAAACCAACTTACTCAACGCCACAAGACCCACTTACGAAGCAGCGTTCAGTGACATATTCGACCAGCACTTGTTTAAAGTCCTGTTCCCTTCGGCACCACTGAAAAATCAGATTAATTTCAATCAAAATCGACAACAACGACAACTCTTAATTTGTTCGGGCCTTATTTTCCCCTTCGCCCTGATGTATAATATTTACATTTGATTTAACAGCAAAGGGCATTGAAGACAAACCTCTGTAATTGTGAAACTTGAAAGAGTAAAATTTAAGGCGTTTACGTTGTCTTCTGGGGATGGATCTCGACGAACAACACCGCACGGTAGCGAAGAAGTCGTTGGTTGTGGTGGAGCAGTTGTCCCTGGTGGAGCAGTTGTCCCTGGTGGTGCTGTGGTCCCCGGAGCTGTTGTGGTCCCTGGTGGAGCTGTGGTCCCTGGTGGAGCTGTGGTGCCTGGTGGAGCTGTGGTGCCTGGTGGAGCTGTGG
>NC_090880.1:37662522-37665022 GCF_036669935.1 Montipora foliosa | reverse complement strand
GCAGTTGATTTGTTGAGGAAAACTTAGACTGTCGGATTTTCTCACGGCAAATCTCTAGAGAAGAAAAAAGTTGGGAAGAAAACAAATGCTGTGCAACCTATTTGAAAAAAAGGTATTTCCTTATTTCAGGTAACAACTAATATCAAGTATGCAATATCTATCACATTGGTCAAAACAACTTTGCGAAATGAAATTGTCCTTGTAAAAGGGCTTTAACAAGAGATGCTACTCGAAATTGGCTTTGACACGATTGTAAAAATCCTACTTGATCGGAACAAACAACAAAGGGTTCTATAAGGTTATCTTTAATGTGGGGTTGGGAATAATTATAATTAGTCTGGGGATGAGAATAATTAAATAACTAATGACAGAAAGTTAGAAGGCAGGCTACCAACACGTGTTATATTATCCACCTACATTCACATGGCCCCGGAGCCATATAAAGATCTATATGGTGCCTTCATTTAACGACAGTTAATATTTACTGAGAAAACGAGGTTAATAAGAATGTGTCTTGAGAATCGATTCGAAAGGAGAAAAGGGAAACAGCAAAAAGGAAAGAGAGCGCCTTGCCGAAAACTGGGTCTCTTGCCATGGCCACGAGAGGGGTTTTTCCCCAGACGATCGGGAATAAATACTCTGGCTATTTTTAAAACAAACGCTCTATCAAATAAAAACAAACTATTCCTGAATAAGTGGTGTAAGTTTCTGCTTGTAAAACTACTCACTAAACCGCAAAGCAACGCTAGTTTGCAGACAAACAAACACCATACATAGCAACAAGAACAAAGCCCAAGTTTGTTTGCGTGGAATAATTAAATGTAACCAAGTGTATATTTCCACAGAAAGATCGTTTCGTGCAAATCAAATATTGTAAGATGGTTCCTGCCCAACACGTAAACTTGATTATTTGTAAGTGTGTTAGGAAATTGGAAGACATTCCAATTAATTCTCTTAAATAACCTGTAACTAATATTTATTCAAACAAATATCAGCTTAAAAATGATGACAATAAATAAATAACACGAGATAATGATATATGTTTGTGGCAAAGGACTCGTGCAAGGCTCTCCTCAAGGCCAGGTCAAACGGCTTTAACATCCGTTCGATTTTGTTGAACAGCGATATTGAAATAGTTTGCCCCCTCCCTCCCCCCCCCCCCCCCCCCTTTAACCGAAGTTGAATCGATGTTGAAACAGTTTGCCTACCCCAGCAGTCAACATCGTTCAACATCTTTCAAGCTGAAAATCGGACGGTTACTGTTGAAATTTTGAAGACGTCTGCCCGGGCCATAAGCTATTTTTGCCGGAATATTTTTTACAACCAATCTATAGAGACACAGCTAACAATGACGTAATATACAATTACTAGTGGACGAACGAAAGGAGCTAATGTCAGATCTTTTGGTTTCGTCCACCAACATAGCGGCGAAGGGGTAACACGATTGAGTGAAATAAAAGTGTAAATTCTCTACTTGCACAAATCCCATAATACACCGCTTTTGCCCTCCAAAATTTTGCATAATCATTGTTTGCAATTTCTACTGGGACATGAAGATGTCCCAAGAGAAATCTAAAACAATGCCTACGCAAATGCTTTGGGGGTAAAAGAGGTGTATTATGGGATTTGTGCAAGTAGAGAATACTTCTTGTCGTTCAATCTTCGACTTCCTCAATGAGAGGATGCGCAGATTTTGGAGTAATATATCTCAAATCATTCCAAGCAAAGTACCGGTATAATTGTGTTTTTCAAATTTGCCTTCTGTCACTATTTTTCGAGGGCTGGCTTTTCCAATGAACTTGGTAAAAGCCTGGTTCCACTTCGTCTAGAGACGGTTTGCGCAAAACACTTTATTTTGTTTGCTTATATTACTATGAAGGTCTCCTTAGGACGAAGCTTGCGATCTCCTCAATAGTTTGAATTTTCCAAAACACTGTCGCCATGGGTGTTGAGTCTTGAGCCATCAACATCATCTTACAACGATTTTCTTAGTTTAAAATTCAACAAAACCTAAAAGAATCTGCAATTTTGCAATGCATCTTCACTCACCACTTATGAGTAGTAGCTAGTAGTTATCTTTGCATATCTTCATACAGATTGGAGATTCCATTTCGTAGTATTGCATTTTTAGCAACGCATAACATTAGTACACTTCAAACCTGGCCTTACCTATGCGTGTTTTTCACTTTAACTGAAAATATCTAAGCAAATGTTAATCTTGGAGTTCATCGACCTGTTGTCGATGAATCTTGTCAGCCCGTCGTCGGTGCATCCTTATGCATCATACGAAAGCCTAGCGCTGTTGATTGCTCCTGTCTATTTATGGCGCTGTTATACTGTCCAAGTTTTCGAGCAGTCTCGCAAGGCCGTGGCGAGACAAGATGCAAGAGACATTGCCCAATTTAATACGCCTTACAACAACCAAAAACGTTGTGGAAACCATTGCAGAGAGTAGGATTGAGTTATATTTTCCGAAAAGTTATCGTCCAAAAACTATTTT
>NC_090880.1:37652522-37657522 GCF_036669935.1 Montipora foliosa | reverse complement strand
GTTTTCATTAGCATAAGCTACTTATGCTTGCCCTTATGATTGCAAATATCAAATGCAGTCAAATCAGATTATTCCCTTTTTTGGCCGTAATTTCAAGATCTTCAAGTCTCGTACCCGAATATGACATTTGCAGTCTTTCTACTTATTGTGCTTTTACCGTTTTCTCACAACAGGTATACATTATATAGCACCCCGCTCTCCAACTTATTCGTCTGAACGACTGATCATACTGTTCACTGACTTACAACTGCCCTGAACCGTAAAATTGAAAGAAGAGGTTTGAGTTGCTGCAACAGTCGTAATATCAATAACAACTACACCCTCAGGCAAAATTGCCGAAACAATTCGCAATACCTTGCCCTCCCACAATGTTGTTTTGCCAAATGGGATCAGAAACTCGCGTGCAAACGATATTGCGTGGAGAGAGTGAGCCAAGAAAGTTTCAAATCTATATATTCGTGTAATGTTCCAAGGAATTTTGTCACAGACTCTAGAATTTTTATTCACAGCCGCTGCCTGCTTTGTTCAGTATATCCCACCTGATCGCCTAAGTAGCGTCTTGTTTTTGATTTGTCCGCAAAAGAGGGAGCCTTGAAGCCATAGTAATTCAGCAATCTTAGGGCCGATTTACACGGTACGATTTTTTTGTCGCATGCGACAAGCTCACGACAGGCCTGCGACATGACTTACGTTTTAAAACATGTTTCAAAATGCTACGACATTTTTTCTGACGTACACGACAATCGTAAGCGAGAAACAATTCGTGTCGTAGGCCTGTCCTAAGCTTATCGCATGCGACAAAAATCATATCTTGTAAATCGGCCCTTAGAATGCTAAGTTTGCGAAGCTCCAACAAGTGATATCGATTACTTTACGCAAGGTTAATCAAATGCAAAACTTTCACTTGCATGTCAAGACCAAGGTAAAAATTTATGAATGAATAGGAAAGGCACAACTATTCGGGAAACACGTGAAAATCGGCGGGAGAAAGAAATGATTTGATTGGTCAAGACAGATTAAACGATCTTTTAATTACTTCAATTCATTGGACAATATCAGAAGCATGGTACGGCCTTCTCTACACAGCCGATGCAGGTATATTGGTTGACTAATGAAGCAAGTGTTTCAACTTATACGACGTGCAGTCTACTTTAGACTTCAAATCTACTTCAACGAAACAAAGATTTTAAAGAAGCTGAGAAGATTCACAATGGGCGGGGCAAAGAGTTAAACCTGCATCGATGGCTTCACTTCGCAGTTTCCGATATCCACTAGACTAACGAGACAACCTCCCAAAAATCGAATTTTTTAGAGTATTGAAATAGTAGTACCCAGCAAAACAATTGTAAGTTAACCGTCTTCAACAGGGTTTTTAGACCTAAATACTGTAGATCAGCGCGGCATAGCTTAGAAACGCTATTTCTTGTTGAACTAAAGCTGTAATTCTGCCTGTTTTCATTCTTTTTAGAGCGGTAAGCTTGTCAATATTAACATAGGATATTGCGTCGTGTAATTGTTACGAAATGTCCAATGTCACTTTGAGGGATGGAAATTAGTGTAGACCGTAGTTTTACGGGTGTTACACTGAGCAACCTTTCATGCAACTTGCCTCGTTTCGATGATCACGTGAGGTTAAAGAAACATTTTTATTGGCTGGTGCCGCAAACCGTTGCGTCAAAATTTGCAGGACAGATGTTACACTGCGCATGCTTAAAAGAATCGCTGCAACCGTGTTGGAAAGTACAACTCAATTATACTTTCCGCAACGGTTTCTGCACCTGGTCTCGCAACGTTTTTGGCATTTGCAAGGTATGTTACATTGGGCAAAGATTCAAACGACTTGTCTCGCAATGGCGTTGCGAGACAAGTTGCATGAAAAATTGCACAGTGCAAGAGCGCTTTAAAGTAGCTGCTAAAAGACTGAATAATGCTATAGGCGTACCTGGTTCGGCTGTCGGGGAAGACTCGGTGACTGGTAAAGATGCCGCAATGGATTCAGTAACAGGTGCAACTGCAGAGGATGAGGACTCTGAAGATAGTGATGAAGATACAGTGAATGAGATAGCCGAGGAAGACACCGACGACAACGGCGATACTGAGGCTTTCTCAGTTGTGGAAAGAGAGTTTGTTGCTGTTTCAGAAACAGATAAGGACACTGAAGCTGTTATGGCAGTGGATAACGATACTGAAGCTGTCTGGGCAGCAGAGGAAGATACCGTCGTTGATGAAGAAGATAATGAAGCTGTCCCAGATGCAATTGTTGAAGATAGTGAATGTGTAATAGAAGATGAGGAGGAAACTGCTGTTGATGACGATATTGAGGTAGTCTCAGTCGTGGACAAGGATTCTGTTGCTGTTTCAGCAACTGATGCGGATACTGAAGCTGATAAGGCAGTGGATAAAGACACTGAGACTGTCAGGGCAACTGAGGAGGAAATTAACGTTGATGACGACGCTGAGCCTATCTTAGTCGTGAATAAGGATTCTGTTGCTATTTCACCAGCTGATGAAGATGCGGAAGCTGGTGAGGTAATGGATGAAGATACTGAAGCTGTCAGGGCAGCTGAGGAGGATATTGACGTTGACGACGACGCTGAGCCTATCTTAGTTATGAATAACGATTCTGTTGATGTTTCACCAGCTGAAGAAAATGCGGAAGGTGATGAGGCAATGGATGAAGATACTGAAGCTGTCAGGGAGGCTGAGGAGGATATTGACGTTGAAAAAGATGATAACGAGGCTGTCTTAGTCGTGGAGAAGGATTCTGATGCTGTTTCAGCAAGTGATGTGGATACTGAAGCTGTTAGGGCAGTGGATGAAGATGCTGAAGTTGTAAGGGCAAGTGACAAGGATCCTGATTCTGACGAAACAATAGATGAGCTTGAAGATGACGAAGTAGCTGCTTCAGTTGAAAAGGAACCTACAACATAAAATATAAGTGGTTTACGAAAGATAACGAAAGATAACGAAATAATATATGAAATGAATCATATATTGAACTGCGGATATGAAATCAAGCAAAGCTATGATTCTCCCAGTTATGAACACAATGTTAGCAATTGCATAGCCCAGAGAAGCCTGAAAAAGGACTTCAACGGGATTTGAACCTGTGACCTCACGATGCCGTTCGTTCGTTGACTCATTCATCACGGGAACATTTGAGCCCACATATGACCAGCTCCCAACATCAGTGGCTTCACAGACGTCTGTCATAAATGGCGACCGATTTAATATTCTATTGTATTTACATTAGTTGGATCTACTGGCATCATTTTGGTTAACATATTCTTTTGAATTTTGTGCATCGCATCGACGCTAGAAAGGCTTATTAGCATTAACACAAAAGAATATTTTAATGGGCGCCATTATGACAAAGGTCTATAGCTTACTTGGTTAGAGCGTCGCACCGGCATCGCGAGGTCTCGAGGACCAACAAACTCCGCCTTAACACCTCTCCCCATAATTGGCCAATCAGAAGACGCCCCTTTTTTTTCCTGTCACAGTTCACCAGTTCTAGCGTTCCTACAGCTTCATTGTCACTACTGTTCTTCGGATTGTTGACGCATGCTTTCGCAGCGGATCGGTCTTCATGCTAAACAGAAAAAGGACGCGCGATCTCATCAAACACAGCAGCAGAGGAAAAGTGGAAGCGGACCAACGCAAAAGCTTTCAACAGGAGCGCAACGTGTGATCTGCGTAAAAACCATCACAAACAAATGGTGACGGCGATAGCAGAATGCGAGCTAGTTATCTGTCTTTTATATAGTATTTTCCGCGTCATGTTGCAAGAAGACTATAGGAAATGCCCTTGGTTTTATTACTTTATCGCTACAAGAGTGTTTATTCTCGTTCACTGGTAGTGAGTGTACTGAGAGAGCCTGATTTAGCACCTCTTGAATAGGCCAGTTTCCTATTCTAACGGTTGTACTAGATCTAGCATGAAATGGAAGCGGGTAAATTAATTTGCATTTGAAAAGATTTGCCCGCATTAGCCTCCATTTCATGCTAGATCCAGTCCAGCCGTGAGAATTCGAAAATGGCCTATTCCCGTGATTTTTCCAAAGATGCATAATTAATTCGCCGATAGGCTTCGTCAGGAGTCTGAAGGCAAGTTCTGATAATATGATCCTTTGTCTTCCAACCCTGCTTCGCATCGATCACGTTTCTTTGATCCTTTAGCTATTTTCTTTTTTTCTCTCTCTCTTTTTCCTATTGCTAGCGCCAGATCTTGGATATTCACGTGGCTTGTGGGTCTTCATTGCTTATGTTTTTATATACAAATGCCTCTAACGTTTGCGAGCGAAGACAATTATTTTATGTTTCCTGCGAAAATCGCTCCGATAGTCTACATATCCTGTCAATCAAAATGAACTTCTACTTCCGACGAAAAAGTACTTTAGCAATATATCTTTGGAAATATATTATCTTTTTACATACTTTTTTTTCCGATCGACAAGTGACCTTAACCTTTTTCCCAACGAGTCAGCCCAGCGAAGAAGCGAGGCTGGCGACGCGACAGCCTTAATTAATAGAGCCGAAGCGCGAGATTGTTGTGTATGCAGAATAAAATTCGAGCGCTCCATAGAAACTGTAATGTAAGGTAACGTAAGGGAACAAAGGCCGCTTATCATGTGATTTTAAGAACCAATGAAAGCGCGTGTTTTGATGTGTGATCTTAGATGGCATGACGCGACATCGTTCACGTGGATATTTAGGATCGCGAGTAAAAATACACGTTTTCCATTTCTCTGACCGTTGTGTTTTGTACATTGTGTTTTTGTTTTGCCTCTCTATTATATATTAGTGAAACAGCGTGTTCTATATTGAGTGAACGAGCTCAAGACTGAACCAGCGCACGTGTTCTTATTGCCCGCTTTTGTCAATTTCAGCCCGCCTGCCATTGTCGAGTAGAGCAGTTTGTTGTTGTGAACAATTTAATGTAATTTTCGGAGGAAATAATATTATCTGTAAAGGACACAATTAACCGATCAATTTGACGG
>NC_090880.1:37642522-37645022 GCF_036669935.1 Montipora foliosa | reverse complement strand
ATCAGGGCAAGCTTTCATAAACAAATAAAGGTATTTATTTTCTTGGTGCAAGTCGGGTTGTTCTATGCAATTAATTCACCATTACTCAAGTTTCCATAGAGTCGGTCAATCTATGAAGTCTTAATTACAGTTGCATTCACACTAATTTTTGACATTTATCCGTTGTTTTAGGTTACTTGATCATTTGTGGGAGAGATGTGTGTTGTACACGCGACTCTCACTTTAAAGTGCCCCTGTGATCAAAAAAACCACTTCCTTTTTTTCCTTCAGATTTTGAAAGTGTGTTTGCTTAACACCTGACTGGCAAAATTTTGAGCTTTGATTTTTATCCAAAGGCCGTTTACTTTGAGTGTAAGTTTTGGATTTCACGATCCGCTATTACTCACGTTCAAAACTGACCGATTGGATCTCAGAGGGTTGGATCCAGGGAAAAGTGACGTCAGAGGCTCACTAGCTTAAAATTACAGCGTGTGAACGCAGCTTATTATATATGAAAAGCGTGAGTTTAAAAGTCTGAAAGCCCAAAACCCCCGTGCTGCATATTAATTCTGCGGCGTACACACGTATTGCATTCTTAAACTAGTGAGCCTTTGACGTCATTTTCTCCTCGATCCAGCTCTCTCAAGAACATAATGTTAGTAATGGCGGACCATTAAATAGGAAAATTACAGTTAAAATAAAGAGGTGTCTTTTTGAAATCAAGGCTTAAAACGTGGGTCACTTGTTTTGTTAACATAGTTTTAAAATCCAAAGAAAAATATGAATTGACTTTTTGGTCACAGGGGCACTTTAAAAAGTGGAATCTGTTGGTGTTGCAAACGCTTTTCAGCCTCAGTTGATCTGTTTTGGGTTTGGACTTTATGAGTCTCCTATACCTCAGTATAATAGAGCATCCAAACCGGTAATAGAAAGGTCGTATAGGTTGGACCGAAAAAACACTCGGATTTATTCCCGAATATCCCCGAGTTAATCATCGAAAAATAAATCTTATTTATTCAAAAAGGTGTTTTATACTTCGCATTTAGAAAAGGGCCGAAAAAGCAACCCTCATCACGCTCGGGTATCACTTGGCCGCTCTTAATTAACTCCGTTTTGTTCCGTTCGCAGTTCAAGACACTTTACTTACAAAAGCGGTGCCGCCCGTGGTGACACTGTGCGGCGACTGACACGCAATCGCTTGCAATAAATTAAAAAACTGGCAAATAATTAACAACTTGAAAACGATTAACATCAGAGGTGAGAGATGTATGCTTATCGGTGCCAAACCCCTGGGAGGACAAAGTCCGCTTCTTGAGCAAACTACGGAGATCCGTATTGGTTAACGAGAGTGTACAACAAATTATTTTCAGAATGACACGAATCAAGTGCTCTTTAATTCAAACTATCCTCTGAACGCTTTGATTCAAAATATATGGTGACTTAATATCGCAATTGAACATTGGAAAAACAACAGATAGAACAGTATTACCTCTGTGTTCTCTAATCGCTGATTTACCCGCAATCGAGGCGCCATATCCAAATCGACTGTGGGAAACCGTCAGCGAGCGAAACCCTTTTGCGGATAGGCAAGTTATTTGCTGCCTGCCTATCGACTTGATAAATCTCAAGGGCGTAGCTCTTGTCTCAAAGTTCAAATTGGACAGCAATTAATCAATGTGGAGAGCGTTGCACTTGTAAGCAATAAGCTTCGGGAAACACTGAATCGACTTAGAATATCACTACGAGATTTTCAACTTCCTATTGGTAACGGGTGACCTTCAGTCGCGCTCTAATATCCGACTTAAAATGTAATTCCAAAAATTAGGTCAAATTCTTGCCTAGAAAAACTAGAAATGATGGTATAAAGGCCGAAAAATGCACGTTAATGCTATATCTCCAGTTGCTGATATCACTGTTTAATGCCTCGAGCAAGAGGGTCTGTCCCTATAAACCAAACTTCAACTGTAATATTCAGCCTTTATCACAATATAAATGATGTTCGGTATTTTTCATGGTTTTGAAACAAAGGACGCGAATTCCGGTTAGCAAACTGTGAAGACACTTGACTGGAAGATTTCGTTCACGCGAGCTATTATTAGTCCCATTATGTTAAGTCTCCCAAATGTAACAAAGACCATACCAAGAGTCTCCACTGTATAGTTCTGTAGTTGAGCGTCTGTACTACCCATCGGGTTCGACTGCTCTAAGGAGCTCTCAGAAATACATCTTTTAGTTACACCTCTTTTTTTAGCATTTTCGACTGAGTGCGTGGCTTACGGCCCTCATTGAGCCATGATTAAATAACGTTTTTGCCTCTGAGCTTTGTAGTATGTCTTTTTCAGTACGTATCGAACTTATGCTCTAAGTTAAATCAAATTCCTCATAACTTACCGGTCTGAGCGAGACAATCAAAGCTTGACAAAATCATGAGACCAACGACAGCCACAAAAATGATATGGCGAGCCATGTAGACTTGTCCAAGCCAGTCCAAACAGGCAGATTTCTTTCACTGTTTAGTTCT
>NC_090880.1:37632522-37637522 GCF_036669935.1 Montipora foliosa | reverse complement strand
ATCATGACCGTTTGAACGGGCCTTTATCAAGATCGTCAGCACTTGAGGATAAATTTTAATTTTGTCCCCTAAATTAAGTGCCGTTCAGACGAGTGTCACTTGAGGAACTATCAAGACCCTTGTCATATTAAAAAGATTGAAATAGTCACGAAGTGATTTATACAATAACGCGAATTTATATTTTGAGATGACGTTCTCATCGCCGTAGTCGTTGCTTAAGCTCCCTCGTCCCTTACGACGGCAACGGCAGCGCCACAATCCAATAGTAGCATTAGATAACAGCGCATATTTTTGCGGTACTCTGTATATCAACGGTGTGAAATCGCTATATTTGAGGTTTTGACGACAACGTGAGCATAAAAATGTGACCCTTTCATGCTATTCTACTTCTCTGAAACCGCTCATAACAATTTATTTTTAGGATACAATCCAATTCGTCGGTCTCCGTCTCAACAGCTCGCTAACTGTCGTGGCAAATATGACTGACGGCGGGGAGAAATAAAACCGTTACTAATAATTGCAGTATAAACTTCAGAGTTTGCGTGTTTATAAAAAGAGCAATTAAATCTGCATGTCCAGCTTTTCTTCTACATGTACAGTGCTGTGTTCCTTGTCATATATCCTGGAACCAGAAGTTGATGAATGTTTTCTTTTGTAAACTGTTCCGTACATGTTAGCGACCACATGGCGCTAGATACACATATATGAAAGACACGTATTTGAACTGTGGAATGAAACATTTTGAGGCTGAAGATCCTCGAAGTTGCTAGTCACAATTAGCCCACTAAGTGGGGAGGAGCGTTGCGTGACGACCCTAATAACGGCTGCGAAGGAGACTACGAAGTTGCGAACGCTTCTTAAGAAAAAACTTAAGAAGAAGCCAAAGGACAGACTGAAAAATGAAGATTTAAACGGGATTTCCGTCCCGTTTAAGTCTGAATTACAGGTTTTTCTTTCGCTTCTGCCGCTAAACTGAAGAAGTGTCCACAACTGCTAAGATCTTCAACCTCGAAATGTTGCATACATTTTGACAACGGCAATAGGAACGTGCATGACTAATTGAAGACTCACTGAACCTCCCTAACTCAAATCTAAACACCCTCCCCCCCCCCCCTCCCCAAAAAAAAAAATCCCCTCCCGGAAATCACCTTGGCCCATAGCTCCATCAAGCTCTTGGCTCCAGGCCTTGATAGGGCACTGATGATGACTCGGCCTTCTTGAAACACAAGTGGCCCTTGCTTCGACAGAACAGTATTCCCAGCATGGAAACACTGATAACAACGAGGAGCATGGGCCACAGAATGCAGTGCACGATCTCCATTGTATCGTCTGACGTGTCTGCATGATTCTTGAACACCTCGTTTGGAGTATTGGGATTGTAGTAACAGGAGTAACTATCACCATTTTTGCCATACTTGGATTTAAAGTTTCTCACATCAGCATAATTGTGGGACTTGTCTGACGAGCAGGGCTGGGTACTGCACTGAAAGACAAAATGAACCCGGAGTTCACAGATGCATACTTCTTGACCCTCAAAGAGTAGTCAGTCTAATCGACAGAAAGAATGTGGTTGCTATGGATCCCATTTCCACTAACCCGATGGCCCTGTTGTTTGTCTGGATCTCCACTTTATGTCCAGAAAGGCAAGCAATAGACCACTTTCAATAGATCAAAATTCAACTTAAAACAATGAACATGATCTCGAGGCACTGGGGAATAAAAATAAGCATTTGTATGAATTTATTTCCAAGAGCCTCAAGATGATGCCTTTTGTTAAGGACTGAATTTTAGGGTGCGTTCAATTGACCATATTCTGGAATAGGAATACAAGGAATACAAGTTAGGAATCCTTCGTTTTTACGGACATTCACACTAAAATTGTCAAACATCTGCTAAAATGCTATTTTAAACATATTTTTATCATCCTTGCTGCTTTGAAACGCGCCAAACATGCCGTTTTAATCATCACTCCACGTATTCTTATTTTGGAATAAGGTCAATTGAACGCGCCCTTAGTATATCAAAATTGAACCATAAAATGCAAGCCCAAATTTTAAATCCAACACAAAATGCCCCGTTAAGTCATAGAATTTGCTACCCGGGGGGGAGAGGGGGGGGGGGGGGGGGCTAAAAAAGCCCAGATTGGTCTCCTTTAGCTTTAAAGGTTTAATTCAAAATCTTTGCCGAGTATCCCCACCCCTTCACAATGCAAAGTCGTTAATTCCCTGTATTCCTGCAAATGAGTGATGTTAAAGTTAGGGAGGGGAGCAAGAGGACACTTTGTGACACTTCTTGAAACAGGCATGCATTCAATTACAAGGAAGGGTTACGTTTTTGCAAACTTTGGCCGTGTAGCACTTATATTTCAACAGAATTACCAATTCGAGGGTAATGTGAAGTGCTATTAAATTCTTCCCATTTAACCCATCCTTCTATTTGTACAGATTCATTGCCATGAAATTGACATCTTAAATTCCCAATAACCTGCTCCCGTCTGACCTTGTAGCTCAGTCGGCAGAGCAGCAGTGATCTAACCAGGTTGTGGGTTCACCCTGGTCAGAGTTTTTTCCTCTGTCCTTGTGTGGGCCCAATTCCATTAGTAGGGCTAATGCTCACATGGTTTACATGGGTAGAAAATAGCACATGGCACTTCACATTACTCTCGAATAGTTAATGCATCTAATTACTTGTACTTCCGGATTCCAGCAATATTATGAAAAGGGAAATATAACGACCAAAGAGAATGTTTTGAGGAAATTGACAAATACTAAAGCTTTTACAGTCAAAACAGCTCAAGCGTTCCTCTGATGAGCGGATTAACAAGTTCGATGCAAAATTCAAATCAAGCCTGAATCCTCAATTATTGTTCGCTTTCGGTGCCAGGCCGGCGTGAGAATTTGACTGGTGTACCAATTTGCATAATCTGCCAAGGTTGTAACAAGCGTGATTTGCCGTTCTTTTTATATTCATCCAATCTTTGGAAGTCAAAAACATAGTGTGTAAAGTTTGAGGATACTGGTAAGATTACAGAAAGGTAATTAGTGTAATGCCTGTTCTTTGACTGATTATGCAAATCAGTAAACCTGTGAAATTCCCACACCACCCTGGCAACAAAAGCCAGCAATATTCCAATTAAAAATTTGAGTTTTGAACTGAGGCTTGATTTGAATTTTGCATTATTCATCCGACGAACAGATTATTGAAATGATTACTGAACTCAAATTTGCAATAATGAACTCATTAATCCACTCGTCAGAGGAACGCTCACAGCGCTGTTTTGACTGTAAGAGATGTTTAATCAAAGAACTGATTTGCAACGTGAACTAGGTTAGATGATGATCATTGTATTATAATTATCATTTAGTTAAATTGTTGTACATAGTTTTTATTAATTAGCTAGTTAATTAATAAATTTATTCATTTATTAATAATTTTTCATATTGATGTTGAAAAGCCCTTTTTAGGGATGCTCAATAAAGTGTATGTATATATTGTATTAAAACCCTTACCTTGTTTTTGGAAGCATAGACATTCTCATACAGGTTGGCCCTCTGTTTTCTTCCCTTGGCATAGTAAGAGACTTTTATCTCCAAGCAAGGGTATTTAGATGAACAGTACCTGCCACAGTCACAACTTTCGGGCTCGGTCATCTCACTGGAAACCACACTGCAGCGGGTGAGCTGCAACTTGGTATCATTTATTGTTGGACCCACCAATACAACACCTAAGGTAATAAGAAGTCCAACTCCAAGCACCAGCAATGCTATCCCTAGCCTTGCTAGGCGGTAGGTACAACTTCTTCGTTGGTATCTCCGCCCTATTACTGAAACATTCGTGGCAATTCCATGCGTGATGGTAGTGCTTTGGGTTTGTATTGCAGGAATGCCAGTAGGCTGTGGAGGGTACATGCCATACTGGAATGGCTGCTGCTGAGGATAAGTGGGACCTCCTGCAATAGTAACAACAATAATGAGTATTATTATATGGCTTGTGTTTGTAGCCGATATAATGCGCGCTCTGATTGGCTAATTGTGACTGAATTGTAGGGCATTATTCTCCCGTAATGCCCACGGGCCGATTACGGGCTTGCAAAAACAAAGCAAAAGGTAATTAAAAAGCCATATAATAAACTACTTACTAACCAAGCTAGCTCGAGCCGTACTGGGGAATATTGGCCCTTGGCCGTTTTTGTACGGATCTCGCGCTGCCACGACCTCGGCAGGCCAATATTCCCCAATACGGCCCTCGCGCTCAGTTAGTAAGAAGTTAGTAACCTCGGATTATTTAAGTATGTTCCACAGTCACTTTGGAAACAAAGCAGAAGGGTAGGAAAAGAAACAATCTTATACACTACAGGTGGAACCATGTGAGACATCTCAAAAAACGATGAAAATAGTATGCATTCTCCTCTGTTGAACACAATCACACTCATTACCAAATCAAAAGTTTACCAATTTAAAATTGCAAGTATTTGCATTCTCAAAGAACAAACTTAAAAAATGTTTATTTCATAACTGTGAAAACTTGTGATTTCAAAATAATTACTTGATTGCCTAAGGCACTTAGTCCAAAGCGACTATTTTCAATTGTTTTATTGAAACATAACCAATTTATACTCCTATCACACTAAAATATTATAAAACATTTTGTACATAACCTTGATAAACACTAGCACAGAATCAGTAAGGGCACTTGAATATGATAGAAACAGCAAGCATTACAAGAACATCAAAAAGAAAATAAAGCAGTGTGAAAGTTACCAGTACTAATAATAAATAAATATAAAAGTTTGACAGAGATGACTTCATTTTGCTCTTTCATAACATGTAAAATCTTAAACAGCCCAATCGGATTTCATCAAACAATTACCGGTACATACAAGATAATGCTTAACATAAAATAGCCTACAAATTCACATGAAATTTAGCAAACAATGTAAAGCACATCACAGTACATTATGTCCACAAGTCATTTTTGTAAGTAGATGGGAAAAAAAAGGG
>NC_090880.1:37622522-37627522 GCF_036669935.1 Montipora foliosa | reverse complement strand
CTGTTTGGTTGCCATTTGACGAACCGCTGACTGTCGACGTCAGAAACCGAATGTAACCGTACTCCCTTATCAAAGGCTTATCCTTAACCCTAATGTGGCCTTCACTTACAATTGGCCATTTCCAAGTTCACGCCTTAAAGCGAGTCTAAGTGCGAAGTTCCACTTTAACTATGAAAGAAAGAACAACTTCGCGCTTAAGACTCGCTTTGAAGAGGAGGCAGATATGAACACTTGGAAATGGCGTGCAATGGAGGCTAATGCGGGGTAATCTTTTCAAATGTAAATGCTTTTCGATATATTCCCCCGCATTAGCCTCCATTGCAAGCTAGTTCCAGTCCGATAACTGAGAATACGAATATGGTGTATTGTGCAGCCACAGTGAGAGATCACCCACTCCTCCCCTCAAGCCCCAATCCACCCTGCTCCTCTGAAGAATGTTCGGGCTTTCTGAGGTATGGGACTAAATGCAAGCGTCCGCTCCATAGAATCAACATTAAGCTGATTTAGCATCAGAACGGGAACGTCAGTGGCGACGGCGCGCGCAGAAAAAAACACCAATGAGAATTCAGAATAGAATATACTCCACTCTTTTCTTCTCTATTCTAAATTCTCATTGGTAGTTTTGCTGCGCGCGACGTCGCCACTGACGTTCCCGTTCTGTTTGCTAAATCAGCCTATTAGATGAGTAAGGGGGAGATTTGAGAAGTGGCATAAATGATTCATTGTTTTTATTTAAGCAAGTTGTCACAAAGACTGCTAAGTAGATGCATCATCTACTTGATCTTACAGCACACGTCAGAAAGGCTTGAGGCTATTTAACAATTAGACCCGTGGCCCTTGAGGGCGAAGGGTCTAATTGTTTTAGTATCACCCAACTAGTCGGAGAGAAAAGGCAATAATTAAGTTAGCAAATGCAAGTTGACGAAATATTTATTTGGGAATAAAACGAAAGAAAGCGTCACGCTCTTCGCTACTCGAGGACTGTTACCAATAGGCCTCTAGTAGTGTAGCCAATTAAAATGCAGGATTTGCATTAGTCCACCAGTTGGGTGATACTAATGATAGTTAAAAACCAATTACTAGAGTCACAGATGAGAATACAGATGCTGGTGAACGAATAAACGCAAGTAGCTAACGGAAGATGTATTCTTTTCATCCACAGACAAGGCAACCATGAAGTCCGGCGTAACGTGATCTAGATTTTAAAGTCAACTATTTGACCAACTGACTGAAGTGCGCATCCACGCACGCAAGCCTGGTTACACGCCCTCCCTCGAGCACGCTTTTCCTGATGCGCAAACTCGTTTCGTCCTTTCTTTTCGGTTTTGGTAGCAAGCAAATCACGTCTTACCTTACGATAGCTGCCATAACACATCACCTGCGTCCTTTTCCATCGGTGTAATTCGATTTGTGTACAAAGAATAGCAGTTGAGTAAAATAACGTTAAAATTTTATTCACCGGTATTTTCTTTTAATTTACAGCTATTGATATTCATTTATAATCACTCTTAAATAAATATAAATGCAAAGCCCTTGTCGATGTACGTTTGTCATTGAATATCACTTAAATGGATGCACTCCGTGTAGATTCTTACGCACTTCAAGGATGGAAAGATTGAAACTTTGGACAAGGGGAGGTAGGCACCTTCAGACCTCATAAATCTCTATCACTTTTTGCATAATTTCCTCATACTATAATCTACCCAATGACATTGGAGTGTTAGTTCTTCATCATTTCCTTGAGAGGACCCCTTTCTCATAGAGCACCGTGACTAAATCCACCTGAAAACATGAAATAGAACAACTACAAACATGAATACCAATACATTTAAATCATGCTAAGAAAATGTCAAAGGCAGCCGGACGTTTTTATGTCTTATCTACAAGTTAACTAGGTAAAGTCTGCTACGAGCCTAGAAGGCCCATCAGGCCGGCGCTTATCTCCGGTTTCCCCACAACATTTTTATCCTCATTCATGTTTCGTAGTCTGTTAGGCTTGCACTAAGTCTTCAAAACGATAAGCAAGCTTCGGGGTGAGTTCAAGAAACCTTAGAAAACACAATTAAGAATACAGATGCTGGTGAACGAACAATAAACGCAAGTAGCTAACGGAAGATCTATTCTTTTCATCCACAAACAAGGCAACCATGAAGCCCGACGTAACGCGTGATCTAGATTTTGAAGCCAACTATTTGACCAACCAACTGATGTGCGCATCCACGCACGCAAGCCTGGTTACACGCCCGCCCTCGAGCACGCATTTCCTGAAGCGCAACCTCGTTTCGTCCTTTCTTTTCGGTTTTGGTAGCTAGCAAATCACATCTTACCTTACGACAGCTGCCATAACACATCGCCTACGTTTTTTTCCATCGGTGTAATTCGATTTGTGTACAAAGAATAGCAGTTGAGTAAAATAACGTTAAAATTTTATTCACTGTAGAATGAAGCGACTAGGAGTATTTCTACTCCCCCCCTGGATGGGATGCTAGTCCATCGCAGGGTTAACTAGAACAGTACATAAAATAAAAAAATTGTTTCGTCAGTTGCGGGTTTTTGGTTCACTGTTATCAAACATCTTTATTGACGACTTTAGGGCCAGACAATACGAGAATTGCGTTCGAATCCTAAAAGGAAGTTACATTGTTATGAAATGCACAGATAATAAAGTATAAGAAACGATTTGGTATTTACCCAGTGAGTCGGCCAAGTCCACAGCTAACGAATGAATTTACATGAATGATGAGCGTTATGACGTCGCTATGACGCATCTCAGCAGGTGAACTAACTTAATAATCGATTACAGAATTTCTCGACGAAACAATAAAAAAAACAGAGCTTACTTTGAAGTTGATATCGTCGTGTGGAAGATCTCTGACTTTGATATACTCCGGAAAACTGTGCAAGATAGCCTCGACCAGAGGACCAGCCTATCGACAGCAACAAACAGATTTCATTGAGTTCTCATTAATTAACATTATAACATAACTTGGATAAAACGCGCGTTCTGATTGGCCAATTGATCATTTACTATTTGCTCATCAATGCACGCTCGCTGACGACAGCTGACGTGCGATCTAACTTAAGAAGAAAATGCCGTCACGAGCGCATCAGTCCTTACGCTTCTCTTGTGCTTAGCAACCTCCCGCGTGCGTCCATAACTCGATACTTGCACGCTGCACGCTTACCATTTCTTAACTGTTGGACCTGCTGTCAATTAACCATATTCGTATTCTCAGTATAGGGTTTGAACTAGGTCGCAACGGAGGCTAATGCAGAGGAATCTTTTCAAATGCAAATACTCTTTAACATATTCCCAAGCATTAGCCTCTATTGCAAGCTAGTTCCACTCCAATACTGAGAATACGAATATGGTTTCCTGAATTTCCCCATGGTCGGATAAATATATCCCGTGCGATAAGCGACTTATACTCGAGGGTTCGTTGGGTTTTTGTCCCTAGGGAAAATGCTTTTTCCCACGATATTGGAGTTTTTAATTTGGCAATAAGAAATTTTCCAGAATGGCAAAACAAAAAACCCATCGTGTCCGTGACAAAATTTGGGAGTTTAAGCGAGGAAGACTCGGACACCGACAGCTACGAGAACGCTGTTTAAAACTGAATACTACTTCCCATTTATTGTACTAATTTAAAGACTACTACAAGTAGTTCGCTTTGGAAGGTGTGCTTCAACATTCCAAGAGTAAAAAACTGGCACGAACAGTGTGGATGTTTGGACAGAAAAATGAAAATTACCGTGAGGTACTCGTGCCCTACACGTAACCTCAAATTTGGTCATTTCACGTCGTTGTCAAGACGACAACGGCTTAGAAATACACTAAAAAGTAAAACACACGTGTAGGGCGTGCAGACTCCTTGTTTTGGTTCATCATACCTATTGTATGTGGCGTTCTCGTATCCGTTGTCATCGACGTTCTCGCCCTTAGCTCCCTCCCTATCTTACGGTTTATCAAGACCCCACAGAGGCCCGGCCGATCATGTAAAGTCATTACAACCTAACGCTCGAAACTTCAGCGCTCTAATCTATGGCGCGTTGTTAGTGACAAAATTCAAACGTTCAATTCGGCAATTTAAACATTCAGTTCGGCAATTCCAACCTATCAGTTTGGAAATTCAAACCCTCAATTTGGCAATTCCAACCTTCAGTTCTTCAATTCAAAGCTTCAAAATTCCAACATGCACGCCTTTAAACTTTCAATTCGACAACTCAAATATTCAATTGAATTGAAGGTTTGAATTATCGAAATGAATCTTTGAATTGTTGAATTTCTAAAATGACGGTTTGAAAGGCTAAATTGAATGTTTGAATTGCCGAACACATATTTTAATTTTGACTCTAAAAACGTGCCATACTACCTGTAGTAATTTTACCGTTACCAACTGTTATTTATACAACAAAATTTCCCTCCTTCATTTATCCACCGTCGCACCACCACAGATTCTTTAGAAGCTACAGTGTGACTCCATCAGCAATTTAGTATAAAACACCCAGTGACCACTAGTCTCTCGCGAGTTCGTGCTACAATCTGTAACGAAACGGTTTATCAAATCCTATTCAAGACTGCATTTCTCAAAAGACTTCCTTTCCAACTATTCGAGCTGCTCTCAACTGCAATGACTCTTCTGACTAGGGGTATTGATTTTAGGAACAGAGTCCTACCTCAAGACCGAATTCAACTCGGTCCAGTTCATTTTGATGATAAACTCGTGAATTTTCCAATGTGTGGTAAACATTAACACATTCACCTTCTACCACCAGCCTAAGAATGTATCACAAAAAAAGTCAGTTTAATCCGTTTGGTCCACGTGAACAAACATCATGATGGAAAGATTATTGGGAAAATGAAGTTATATATTTAATATATATATATATTAAAAACTGGACTATGGATATCAGATTTGCAGCATTTTCAATGGCTCGCCGGACACATGATATCAGTTCATATACCTGCTGTACCTAATATGGTCAAGGGACACGTCAGC
>NC_090880.1:37602522-37620022 GCF_036669935.1 Montipora foliosa | reverse complement strand
TGGCATACTTTTCTTTAGAAAGGGCGCGAAAAGGTACATGTACTCTCTAAAGAAAGGTACGCCCGATCGCAGGTTACCTATCTTGAGGCAGGCTCGTCACAACCCCTTAGATTCTGACTACAAGCCATTCCAAAGCAAATTAAAGCGAACATCTCTGAATAACCCAAAGAGGAGCTTGTTCTAAAGAAACATTGTCCTCCATTACCTGGAATGATAATGGTCATTAAACTAGTTAACTCTTAACCGAAACATGGAAAGAAAAATTCATTGTCGAAATCCTTTGTGGACATATTTGAAGTGAAGTGCACGTACCTGGTCAGCAGCAGCATCCACTGGAGCATGTGATACTAACTTCATCATCAGTTTCTCGACTTTTCTGAGGAACTCGGTCCTATCTTTGTTGTTCTAGAAAAGATACCAATAATCGTCAAAATAAATCTCAAGCTTAACTCAGAAGAGCAATCAATGCCATTTCTGTTCAAGTAACTCACCAGTTCTGAATTAGCAACACCCATATAGTCAAGAAAATTTAGTGGTAAACCCTCTCGGAATTCCTGATCTTCCTCAAAAGCAACTTGTAGTGCACCTGGAATTAACTGAAAAAAGTAACGGCAGCAGTTGCTATTAAGATCACTTCTGAATGTTCTTTGCCTCATTTCCCTAAAAACCAAGATATTTCATTGAATAAACAGCCTTCACGAAATGAATAGTTATTTAATTTAAAAAAACATATTTAAAAACTCAGGGTTACTTCAAACTTATTCAGTCATTTCCCAGAAGATTACCCAGTGCTTTCAATGAGCAACGACAGCCAACGAAAAGGCCACTTTACTCAGAGAAGTTGACTAATATTTTTCCTAAATTAAAAAAAGATTAAACTTCAAGTGAAGCTATGATCCTCGCAGTTATGAATGCAATTTTAGCAATTGTGTAGAGAAGCCTGAAAAATTTAGGACTTCAACAGGGTTTGAACCCGTGACTTTGCGGTCCCAGTGTGACGCTCTAACCAACTGAGCAACGAATCCACTGATGTTGGGAGCTGGTCATTTGTGGGTTCAATATATATATGATTCATTTCATATATCATTTTGTTCAAGATTAAACTTTATTTGGACAATGGCAACATGAGGTCGTCTAAACGTGATCATCGATTTTGCTCTTGAAATGTGGCGTTTGAGAGACACCCCTAAGGAAAGGAGCCGTTACGACCCATGTATGATGTTGATACAGCTGGTTACTCTACATGTACTTAAACCAGCCACCAACTTGAAATTTCATTGAAACCCCTGATTGCCAAAGAGAAATTTCTACATAACCAGATTTTAGTAAACTCATACAAACTAAGATTGACATCAATGAATGCACCATTCCATAAAAACCGGAGGCACAAAACTATTTCAATTAACTAGTACCCTAACATTTTTGTATTTTGATATGTAACATGTAAATGAGTATCATTATTATTTGTGTAAAGAATTGAAACTTGTAAAATGCTATATAAATTATTATTATTATTATTATTATTACTATTACTAGTATTATTATTATTATTATTATTATTATTATTATTATTATTATTATTATTATTATTATTATTATTATTGTTAACTGTACATCAATGGAAGGTTTGCTAATGTGGCACAATAACAGTAATCATTATGCCTCCTTTGGATTTTGATTTCACAAGGCAGCTGAAGTATCAAAAGTACTTAAACGATGTTCTTGATATTGATTTTCAACTTCATGTTAGTTTTTTTTTTTTTTGCTCTGTTCAGTCATTTATCTTCCAATCACACCACTCTACTTGTGTTTTCCCCTTTTTTTGTGTTGTGTTTATTTTTTCTGTTTTCCTTTTTCCTATTTTGTTAGTTTTTTCAGTTTTGTGTGACTGCTGTAATTTAATAATTTTATGTGAAATGACATAAGCTCTCTTGATGAGCACTTTGTGCTCGTTATAGTACTTACTTTTTCCATGAAATCAATCCATGCATTCTTTTGATAAGTAGACACAGTGATGTGTAAAGAATGCGTGTCACTTGGTGTGTCAGCCTGGAGAGTCACAAAAAAAAAAATTCATCTAGGGTCGTTTGTGATTGGCAAGTTGTTCCTGTAGAATCTGCACTGCCATCTTTATTTACTTTTAACACTTATTACACAGGAGTCCATTAAAAAAGATAAAAGCAATCTAACCTGATGAATAGTTCCTCTTGGAAAGTAGAGAACATCGCCAGCCACAAGCTCTGTATCCAGGATGGGCTCTCCAACTTCATCCTGCTTAAAGTTGGCTTAAAATGTGAAAAGGCCAAATCATTGAAAACTGTCTGCTCCCAAAATTTTCGTTAACACTATTTCCGTGTGAGGTACTGTAAGCAGATAACATGCATCTTTCAATACAGATGTATTCAATTCAAGATTCTTACCACTGGAATATCTTGGTAATGCTTCCATATCACTTCTGCAGAATGCAACAAACAAAAGAGTAATTTGTAACTTGTATTAATGCAGCATTTCAGACAAGTTGTAGAGAAGGGGTGTCAAAAGGTTATTGAAAGGTGTCCACACGAAGCCAATGCTAGTGGGTCTCTATACATACATGTATATTTTCTGGAGAACAGCAACATGAGCTGCATTGGGTTGCATGCTTTGTGAATTTTTTTTTTTTGTTAACTCAAGGGAAACCAAAAAGGTCTTACTTAATTTAAATCCAAATTTAAAATTATGTGGTCAATATCTAGAAATTGTCCAAGAATGAAACTTGAATACCATAACTGGGCTCAGGAAGTGTAAAGAGAGAATAGTAAAGTCATTGCATTGTGCAAATTCTCTGCACAAAATTTAAATTTCACCACAGTACTGTAAGTTCTTTAACAAGAAAAATGTCCTCAAATATTAGGGAAAACATAGCCATTGTAGTTCCTCATTTAAATTACTGGTTGTGGCATCCCTGGTGATGACTTGACATGGTCATTATGAAAGATCTTATCTTAACATCTTATTTTATGTTCTTAAAATATGGACAGAATGTTACTTATCATGCTCATTAAATTCACTCATTGACCCCCGGGAGTGAGACCAGATTTTTCTCTGTCTAACGCCAGACAAATTTACTTCTCACCTGTCACATCCTAGGGCACTTGAGGTGTCATTGGGTTAATCGCTACATGCGTAATGGCTGGAAACAGTTAGGTCAGACTTTTATTGAAAGTACATGTACAGCTCACAAAGTACATAGTTATATATCTGTCTACCCCATAATGTTAAGTTAAAGCCAAATTCCAAGAACTTTTCACTGCAAAACTTAATCAGTTTTTAAAACAGCGGGAGGTTCATTGAGGCCTTTATTTAAAGTGAAGTGCTGGTTATTGCTGGAATGTGGCGACATTTAACCAGTTGAAAGTGACTTATCATCATAGTTGGGTATTATATAATGCTGTCATTCAAACTTCCTCTTGGTTTAAAATTGTTTAAACCCGTTGAATTTTGATTTTTCTTCGTCTGATGTTCGTCATCATAATCTGACACAAAAGAAAGATCAAAATTGCACTAAAAAATGAAAATTTTTGGACCAAACATGAAATAGAACCATAATAATACAACCCTTACGAAAACAGTCTCTTTCCTGCTCACCTTGGATTATAAAGCCGCCAGTGTTTTCTCCCTTCAAGCTGTACAACAAAAGCTTCAATGTCATCATAATGTGGTGCAAATCCTTGAGAACCAGGTGGAGTCAGATAACTACAGAGCACAGAGTATACTAAGTGACATTATTAATTTTGTTTTTTTCTTGTGTTAAGTGGTGGTACATGTATATATTTTGAAAACCCTGTGATCTGATGGGTTTCAGTTTATTAATGAACCTAGACAGTGTTGATGTGTGTTTATGGTTGCTTGTCAAACCATCTTCTTTGCTGTGTTTTTATGAATTATGTTTAGGTAATTTAATTAATGGCCTGCATAGCATGGGAATTTCAGCAAGGGAGACATGAATAACTGGCCGCACTGTCATCTTAGATGACGAAACTGACAGTATACAAGTAAGTAGGTGAAAGTTGAAAATTTGTTAAGAGAAAGGACAAATCAGGCCAGGTGGCTTGCTTACCGGGAAGAGAAAAAGAAATACTGTAACACAGTGGCCTACATTGTAAATCAGTCAATTTTCCACATAACAATGATTTTCTTAATATTGTCTGTCAAGGCTGTTGCCTAACAGGAGCCCGGTAGCCTGGGGCTCCCAAAGAATAGCTCTGGGCGCCTTCATTTTTCACAGCAACACCTTTCACTTCATATGTTGGGCTCCTAAGTTCTCAGCGTTTAGCTCTGAGGGCCCCTTTAAAATTTTCTTAGGCAGCAGCCTTGTCTGTCCAATGCCACAGGCTAAACCCACATACTACAGCAGGAGGTTCATTAAGAGCCTGGCCCCGGCCAAATTGACCAGGCTGTGCACACTCGCTTGCTTTGACTTTGCCCAGCTGTTTATCCCAACCCAGCCATTAGATAACATTTATATACCGGTAATAATACCGTAACGTAAAAAATAATGCTAGTAACTACTTGGGTCGTGCAATAAGAAGGTCCTTACATGTTTGCACCCACAAAGCAACCAAAATATTCTTGTAAAAGTGATGTCAGCTTCCAAACAGAACGGGAAAAGGCTTGTGGATTTAGAAGTCTCACTGAACAGCCATTCTGTTGAGACACGAAGACAATTATTTTTAAAAAATGTCAAACTCTGGCATCTAAAGCAATCTAACAACCATTCAATCATGTAAAAGTAACTTTCAAATTGGTGCTCAATTCTTGCTCCTCAGAATGAAGGTTTAATATGAAACAACATAACTTGCAAACATAATAATAACAATTATTATAATTTGATATTAATATCCAATAATAATTAATTAAGATAATAACTACTATTTATTATAATTATTGAAATAATGAAAAGGCGTAAAAGAAGATCATAATAATGAACAAATTTTACTTTGTTCATGTACCTCATAAAAATCCCAAACAACTGGAGCAAGTGCCCTGCCTTTAGGATTATGGGTCTCTCTCACTCCATTTTTATAAGATGTAACATCCAAGTTGACAGAAAACTGGACACTGCGCTAAAAAGACAACGAAAATGCAAAGAAAATTACTAACTATTTATTCCTTACTGTACTTACGCTTGCAGCTGCACTATTGCAACAGACAAGACATATGTAAATGAAACAGTTTACAATACTACATAAATTATACATGTACAGTGTAACATGATAACCTCACAATGACCAGTCATGGTTTTCTCTCTTTCCAATCTCATTTTGCTCGCCATCCCCTCCCCGCGTAGGTATGCGATGGTCCTAAATGAGCTCATATCACAACACTAGCTACTTCTGCTCTCTCTGTCAATGGGCTGAGAGTAGAATGAGGGTTTTAAGTCGCTCCTCGTCGACTACAAAAGGAACATAATTGTTGCAAAACATCCAACCTTTCCAACAGAAGAGGATGATTTTTATTCTCCCCATAAACACCGCAAAAAAAGTATGATTTGAGAGCAAACAGCACCTGTCTCAGTATATCATCAAGTTCTTTAGAACTGAACCATCCATCATTATAATTTGTTTGGTGTCTCTTGATCAGCAGTGGTTTTTGTTCCCATAAATCACTGGAATCAAGTGAAAAAAAGAATTATTGATCTCAAAGCTGATGATCACGATGATGATGATAAAAAATGATAATTAGGCGATCAGCCGTTTATGGCGTAAAGAGGTTATGTTAAGGATGGGGTTCAGTGTTTGCACCAGGCCGCGCCCTTGCGGGATTCCCGCAAGAAAAATAGAAATGGCACATTAAAAGCAATGCAAATGCACCCACTTGGGCGCACAAGGATGCTATGAGCAAAACAAACTTTTACAAGTAAGTTGGCAGTCTTTAATTGGTCAAGCAAATACTCCAGCTCTTTGCTTCTGCAACTGAATGAAAAAAGTTTATCAAAGTATTCAAAACATTTTACCGACTTTTGCCTTTGTCAGTCAAACCAGTGTAGCATACTGTAGCTTTGCCACATTGGATCAGGTAGGTATCTTGTATAACAGATAATTTAGAGTTCAAGCTCATGTTATTTGTCATGGCACAAAGAAAATTAGATTCTTTTGCCCCTAAGTACCAAAGATTTAAGAAAGTGTAGAAGATCATTGAAAAGCTAGTGAAGAGGACGATGAAAAGGACAACATAGCAAGCAAAGATCACAAAGCTGTTTCACTCAAGAAAGACGGTGTTTTTCAGAGTGAATGGCAGTCAAAATACACATGGCTTGCCTATAAAAGTAAAGTAAAGTAAAGTAAGTAAAGTCTCAGTTTATGAGCCAGACGGCCCATCAGGCTGGCACTTATCTCCTGTTTCATTAGCATGAAGCGACTAGGAGTATTTCTACTTCCCCCTGAATGAGTGCTAGTCCATCGCAGTGTTACCCCCAGCATTTCGCTGGTACCCACTTATACACCTGGGTGGAGAGAGGCACCATGAGAGTAAAGTGTCTTGTCCACAGCCAGGACCCGAACCCGCACCACTCGATCCGGAGTCGAGCACTCTAACCATGAGGCCACGGCGCCTATGACGCAGACAAAAAGATCATGAACTGTAGGAAATATAAATACATTGACTGTATTGTAGAAGGGCTACCATTGCAAGAGTTCCAATTTTGACATGGCTTGACGAAATGGACAGAGAAATCACGAAGGACTTTTCCACGCTAGACATGAAGTGCAAGTAACTTTGTCCCAGTTAAGCTCCAGCAGGAGCCATATTTTTCAGTTAATGGGGCCCTGGGAGTCCCTAAGACAAAATCCTGGTGAAAACACTGGGGGTTTCAATACGGTTTTTATCACGAGGGTAATATAGAAAGAGAGGCATGAAGGATAACACGATCACCAACAGTAGCTTCCTGCTCACCCTCACCCCCTTGAAGTATAAGCACAAGCAACAACTCAAACTCTGTGGTGTTTTTTTGTCTGGATGAAAGACACTAATGAACAACAAGATAATACACCTGCACACATTGCTTGTTGTTATGCTTGCTTGCATCACCCTAATGCAAACAACTGGGAATTAATCTCCACAAGCCGGTATTTCTAACCCCTACCTGGCTCTCTTGAAACCCCTGGGGGAAGCAGAAGTGACGGTGAAGACAATGGTTATGGTGATGATGATGATGATGATGATGATGACAATTACAATCATCTACCTGCAAGCAGGCTCTTGGGTTGAGCTCTGTGTGCTGCAAAGCAGGATAATGATTATTATGATACAGATAACAATGATGATAATGGCCGAAATGAAGGCCACACTGTCTATGTTACGTGATGGTGATGGTCATGATTATGATGAGAAGATTCAAATCAGAATCAAGAATGATCAGAGTTCTCTAATCAATCAAACCTGATCAATGTACTTCTGTGCTCAAGAAAGCACTGTCATGGTAAGTTTGTTATAACTGAAAGTGTTCACCCCAACATGTAACACACCAGCATGTCTATTCAGGGGGTGGGGGGTGATTAGGTCTGGGTTAGAATTAGGGTTAACACTTACCCTAACCTAATCCCCCCCCACCCCCCCCCCCCTCCTATCCCCTACCCCGGGGTAGATTAATTCAAACGCAGAATAACACTTCCATAATAGACATGCCTTAACATACGTGTACCTGAAAAACTTTCCAGGTTTCACTGGGCTGATTAACCACGAGAACAGCCTCTCAGCTTCCGTCTCTCCTTGTTGTAAGTCGTTTCGATCTTGAGAATCTCCATCTCCATTCACTGAATCGCTTTCCATTCTGCAGTCTGCCTTCTCTGGATAACTAGTCACGGTAATACTGCTGGAGGATTTCTCCAAATCGCCTTCGTAACTTTGATAACCTTGTCTCTTTTTCTTTCGGCTGGAAAACGTCAAGCTTTGCCGTAGTTTATTGGCCTTACTCAGCAACTTTCCTTTCCCTTTTTTGGATTCCATGTTGTCCGAGCTGTGATCTTCGTGATCAAGAACTCCGTTTGTCTCTTCACTGTTGACACTTTTGTTGCTACCGCTATCAGCTTTATTGAATCTTTTGGAAGAGCGGTTGTTCGAACTTTCCTCGTGTCGTCTTTTGCGCGCGCCAGTCTTGTCAGTTTTGTCTTCTTCCTGTACTTCAGTTTCAGCTTCTTTTTTACGTTGCGACTGATAGACACCAAATGCTGAACGTCTCCTAAGGCTCGCTTTCATTTTGAGTAAACAATAAAGCTGTTTAAGAAAGCTAATGTGAAGAATTGGAAAGAAAATTGAAAATCTCGCGCCTAAAAAGATATCAGCGGATGACATCCAATTTCGCGTAGGTACGTCATGTATGGGGAATTATTATGTACCCAATACATATATTACATCATTACTTATTATATGGCTCTGTCTCACAAGGACTGGGAACTACCAAGTTCACGAATTTGATTGGCTAAAATCGATATTGACCGCGGTCTAGATTTTCCCATCTAGACCGGCATCTAGACGGGTAATGTTTTGCGGTGAAAAGATGCAAACTAAAATGCAAAAATATTGAGTATTTTCTTCTACCAATGTTTATTTATGGAAGTGCCAAACAGCATGATGACAAAAGAGAGGATGACGAGCAAACTTTGACAGAATTAAGTCCAGCTCATCGCCACTCATCGCCGTTCGCAAGCAAAATGTCAGTTAGTACAAACCAGCTACATACAGTGCTATACAGTGCTATACACACCTATACACAGCTATACATAGCTATACACTGCTATACACTGCTATACACAGCTATAAAGTGCTATACAGACCTATACACAGCTATACAGGTTTATACACAGCTATACAGTACTATACACAGCTATACAGTGCTATACAGACCGATACACAGCTATACATACCTATACAGGGCTGTACTGACCTATACACAGGTATACATACCTATACAGAGCTGTACACAGCTATACACAGCTATACAGTACTATACACAGCTATACAGTGCTATACACACCTATACACACCTATACATAGCAGTACACAGCTATACAGGTATATACAAAGGTATACAGTACTATACACAGCTATACAGTGCTATACAGACCTATACACAGCTATACAGGGTTATACAAAGCTATACAGTACTATACACAGCTATACAGTGCTATACACAGCTATACAGTGCTATACAGACCTATACACAGGTATACACACCCATACATAGCTGTACACAGCTATACACAGCCATACAGTGCTATACAGACCTACACACAGCTATACAGGTATATACACAGCTATACAGTACTATACACAGCTATACAGTGCTATACAGACCTATACACAGCTATACATAGCTGTACACAGCTATACAGTGCTATACATAGCTATACAGCACTATACACAAATATACATACCTATACAGGGCTGTACAGAGTTATACGGTCCTATACACAGGTATATATATACACCGCTATAGAGCGCTATACAGAGTTATAAATATCTATACAGGGCTCTACAGAGCTATACACAGCTGTACAACGCTATACAGAGCTATACCCTATACCAGGCTATACAGACCTATTCACAGGTATACGTAGCTATATACAGCTATACAGGTCTATACACAGCTATACAGCACTATACATACCTATACATACCTATACATGGCTATACAGACATATACACAGGTATACCTAGCTATACACAGCTACACAGGTCTATACACAGCTATGCAGAGCTGTACAGACCTATACACAGGTATACATAGCTATACACAGCTATACAGCAATGTACACAGCTCTACATACCTATACAGGGCTATTCACAGCTTTACAGGGCTCTACAGAGCTATACGGACCTATACACAGGTATACATACCTATACACAGCTATACAGGTTTATACACAGCTATATAGCGCTATACAGAGCTATACATACCTATACAAGGCTATACAGTGCTGTACAGACCTATACATACGTATACATAGCTATACGCAGCTATACACGTCTATACACAGCTATACGGCGCTTTACACTGCTATACATACATATACAGGGCCATACAGAGCTATACAGACCTATACACATAGCTATACACAGCTATACGTACCTATACAGGGCTATACAGATCTATACACAAGTGTACACAGCAATACATACCTATACAGTGCTATACACAGCTATACAGCGCTATACAGAGCTATACAGACCTATACACAGGTATGCATAGCTATACACAGCTATACATACCTATACAGGGCTGTACAGACCTATACACAGCTGTACAGAACTATACAGGGCTGTACAGACCTATACACAGCTATACAGAACTATACAGGGCTACAGAGCGTTATACAGACCTATACACAGCTATACATAGCTAAACACAGCTATACAGAGCTATGCACAACAAAACAAGGATATACACAGCTATACAGACCTATACACAGGTATACATACCTATACAAAGCTATACATAGCTGTACACAGATATACAGGTATATACACAGCTATACATACCTATACAGGGCTATACAGACCTATACACAGGTATACATAGCTATACACAGCTATACAGTACTATACACAGCTATACAGTGCTATACAGACCTATACACAGCTATACATCGCTGTGCACAGCTATACAGTTATATACACAGCTATACATACCTATACAGGGCTGTACAGACCCATACACAGCTATATAGAACTATACAGGGCTATACAGCGCTATACAGACCTATACAGGGCTATACAGAGCTATACAGACCTATACATAAGTGTACACAGCCATACAGAGGTCTACAGCTATATAGAGCTATACACAGCTATACAGAGTTATACATAGCTATACAGAGGTATACAGACATACACGAGTTTACACAGCTATACACGGCTATACAGGGCTATACACAGCCACACATAGCTGTACACAGCTATACAGAGCTATACAGGGCTATACACAGCTATACAAGGCTATGCACAGCTACACACAGCTATATAGGGCTATACACTGCTATACAAGGTTATGCTTAGCTCTAAAGGGCTAAAAGAGCTATATACAGCTATGCAGGGCTGTACACAGCTATTCAGTGTTATGCAATTCATTTTTGACTGTGGCTTGACGCTTGTCGTTTTAAATTATCGCTGTTAAGTCTTCACCTATTTGTAGCGGCGGTTTTGATAATGAGACTTTAACTCGGGCCTTTTGCAATGTCCTAATTATGCTGCCTTCAGACCTGCTTTCCTTACTGCTGCTCCTCGTACAGCTTTTGATCGATGGTTAAATATTCTGACCAGTAAAATGTTGAACTTGTTCTGTTTTGCTCTTCTTACTTGTCAAATAATTAAAACGTTTAATTTTCTCTCATGTCCAGTACTTTATAAGAGAGTCTAATAGTGTTTCTCTTTCTTTTTGCGGTCACTACAATTAACCTAATTAACTGAAAACACATTTTTAAATACGTAATTTGTATCCCGTGTCTGTGTTGATCTTGTATGTGATAATTCGAGTTTCGTTGCAAGGCAAGGCCCCTGTGATGAACTCATTTCAGCTCTTTGGGCAAACATGCAATGAATATGTTAAAATAAGAAATAACAAAAAAATTGGGGTGGGCGTTGTGGCAACAATGATTTTGCTACAAAAAGACGACCCTACTGTGCCCTGCCTCAAGTACCCGCTACAATTCCGGTGTCTGACAACAATTGAAAGCTAACCGTTTTAAAATGGGTTCTTAGACTTAAATACTGTTTATCAGCGCTATTTGTCTGAAGTCTGCAGTCTGCACATGTCAGACACCGCGCGAATTTTCGCGGGCGTTTAAGAGTCGTCTTGAATTGCTCTTAGCCATTGAAATGACCGGATCCAAATTCTATTTTGCATTTTGCTGCACTCTTACAAATCTACTCATCTCATAACTCGGGAGTAATTAGCCCATCTGCGTGAAGCCGGCTCTCAAGTTTGATAGAATGTGGAAAATTTGTTCAGGTATCTTACTAATGTAACACTTGCTCAGTGCGACAAATTTTCAGAAAATACCACATCACTTTAACCAGTGGTGATATATTTTAAAACCTCGCCCTTAGATGTACTGAGACGTTTTTATTGCGATCCATTTCTTTCATAGCGTTCACATAGTTCGCAAACAGTTCAAGTTTGTTATGGGTAGATTTTCAAGTACAACCTCCATTTTCATTTTCCTATATACCGGAGAACCACATGCAAGTGAAAAGTCGTGTCAAGACGGTCTCCGCAAGTCAAAGTGTCCATGTGTAGCGGGTGGCATAGGATGCACCGAAGTCTGCAGATGCTTTAATTGTGGCAACATTGTTCAAGCTCGAGCTGACCCGGGAAAAACCCCGAAACGAAAGAAGCGAAATAGGGCGACTGTCTCTCCATACAAGAGGAAAAAGGGGTCGCAGTTCATGATAGGTCAAAATGCGGAGGTGGATCATGGACCCTGGAGAAACATTGAAACGCTTTGTTTGATGGTTTGCCGGGACGTGTTGCTAAGTCAAGGAGTTTCCATAAATTCAAAAAATTTGCATGATTTGTATGATTTTGTGGTTAAGTCTCCTGCTGTTATGGAAATGTCTTTAAACAAAGCTCCGAAGTCTACAGCACAGATTGCGGCTAAAATATGACCACCACAACTACTGTGACCACCACGACCACTATGACCACCATGACCACCACAACTACTGTGACCACTTCGACCACTGTGAAAACCATGACCACCACAACTACTGTGACCACCACGACAACTGTGACAACCATGACCACCATAACTACTTTGACCACCCCGACCACTGTGACCACCATGACCACAACGACCACAGTGACCACCATGACCACCACAACTACTGTGACCACCACGACCAATGTGACCAACATGACGACCACAACTACTGTGACCACCACGACCACTATGACCACCATGACCACCACAACTACTGTGACCACTTCGACCACTGTGAAAACCATGACCACCACGACCACAGTGACCACCATGACCACCACGACCAATGTGACCACCATGACGACCACAGCTACTGTGACCACCAAGACCACTATGACCACCATGACCACTGTGAAAACCATGACCACCACAACTACTGTGACCACCACGATTACTGTGACAACCATGACCACCACGACCACTTTGACCACCATGACCACCACAACTACTGTGACCACCTCGATCAATGTGACCACCATGACCACCACAACAACTGTGACCACCATGACCACCACAACTACTGTGACCACCATGACCACCACGACCAATGTGACCACCACGACCACTACAACTACTGTGACCACCACGACCACTGTCACCACCATGACCACCACGACCACTGTCACCACCATGACCACCACAACTACTGTGACCACCCCGACCACTGTCACCACAATGACCACAACAACTACTGTGACCACCACGACCACTGTGACCACCATGACCACCACAACTACTGTGACTACCACGAGCACTGTGACCACCATGACCACCACAACTACTGTGACCACCACGACCACTGTAACCACCATGACCACCACGACCACTGTGACCACCATGACCACCACAACTACTGTGACCCTTACGACCACTATGACCACCATGACCACCACAACAACTGTGACCACCATGACCACCACAACTACTGTGACCACCATGACCACCACGACCACTGTAACCACCACGACCACTACAACTACTGTGACCACCACGACCACTGTCACCACCATGACCACCACGACCACTGTCACCACCATGACCACCACAACTACTGTGACCAACCCGACCACTGTCACCACAATGACCACAACAACTACTGTGACCACCACGACCACTGTGACCACCATGACCACCACAACTACTGTGACTACCACGAGCACTGTGACCACCATGACCACCACAACTACTGTGACCACCACGACCACTGTAACCACCATGACCACCACGACCACTGTGACAACCATGACCACCACGACCACTGTGACCACCATGACTACCACGACCACTGTGCCCACCATGACCACCATAACTACTTTGACCACCACGACCACTGTGAATACCATGACCACCAAAGCTACTGTGACCACCACGACCACTGTGCACACCATGACCACACGACCACAGTGACCACCATGACCACTGTGACCACCATGACAACCACAACTTCTGTGACCACCACAACCATTGTGACCACCATGACCACCACAACTACTGTGACCACCACGACCACTGTGACCACCATGGCCACCACAACTACTGTGACCACCAGGACCACCACAACTACTGCGACCACCACGACCACTGTCACCACCATGACCACCACAACTACTGTGACCACCATGACCACCAGAACTTCTGTGACCACCACAACCACTATGACCACCATGACCACCACAACAATTGTGACTATCATGACCACTGTGACCACTATGACCACCACAACTACTGTGACCACCACGACCACTGTGACCACCATGAGCACCCTGACCACTGTGACCACTTTGACCACCATGACCACCACGACCACTGTGACCACCATGACCACCAGAACTTCTGTGACCACCACAACCACTATGACCACCATGACCACCACAACTACTGTGACCACCACGCCCACTGTGCCCACCATGACCAGCATAACTACTGTGACCACCATGACCACCACAACTACTGTGTTGCCACCACGACCACTGTGTCCACCATGACCACCACGACCACTGTGATTACCATGACCACCACGACCACCTGAACCGGAAATTAAGATCAAATCACGCAAATTAAGCGATAAACAATTTTTAATGAAATAAGGACTAACTACAGGCGAGAACGTGTGGGGGTCGGAGTGACCACCTGTCTCATAAACAAGAGAGGTTACTGAATACTTTTGCTCTTTGGCCATTTCAATTTCAGCAGGAAAAGAAAACAAACAGTGGTTACAAACAGAGGTTACTGCATACGGGACCAAGTACCACCCTCAAAGGGTACAAACCTACTTTGACCACCACAACCACTGTGACCACCATGACAACCACAACTACTGTGACCACCACGACCACTATGACCACCATGAACACCACAACTACTGTGACTACCACGAGCACTGTGACCACCATGACCACCAAGACCACCACGACCACTGTGACTACCATGACCACCACAACAACTGTGACTTCAAAGGGTACAAACCTACTTTGACCACCACAACCACTGTGACCACCATGACAGCCACAACTACTGTGACCACCACGACCACTGTGACAACCATGACCACCACAACTACTGTGACCACCATGACCACCACGACCACTGTGACCACCATGACCACCACAACTACTGTGACCAGCACGACCACTGTGACCACCATGACCACCGCAACTCTTGTGACCACCACGACCACTGTAACCACCATGACCACCACAACTACTGTGACCACCACCACCACTGTGACCACCATAACTACTGTGACCTCCACAACCACTGTGACCACAATGACCACCACAACTACTGTGACCACCACAACCAATGTGACCACCATGAACACCACAACTACTGTGACTACCACGAGCACTGTGACCACCATGACCACCAAGACCACCACGACCACTGTGACTACCATGACCACCACAACAACTGTGACTTCAAAGGGTACAAACCTACTTTGACCACCACAACCACTGTGACCACCATGACAGCCACAACTACTGTGACCACCACGACCACTGTGACAACCATGACCACCACAACTACTGTGACCACCATGACCACCACGACCACTGTGACCACCATGACCACCACAACTACTGTGACCAGCACGACCACTGTGACCACCATGACCACCGCAACTCTTGTGACCACCACGACCACTGTAACCACCATGACCACCACAACTACTGTGACCACCACCACCACTGTGACCACCATAACTACTGTGACCTCCACAACCACTGTGACCACAATGACCACCACAACTACTGTGACCACCACAACCAATGTGACCACCATGACCACCACAACCACTGTGACCACCATGACTACCAAAACTACTGTGACCACCACGACCACTGTGACCACCATGACCACGATGACCACCACAACTACTGTAGTAGGTAGCAAGGATTGACAGGCCTACACAACTCCTTAACAATAGAGATTTTTGTACCGTATTTCCGGTTTTTGAAGTTACACTCTCACATGAGGCTATTGTATTGTATTTTTTGGTCTTTGACCTCTTTAAAGTTTCGCTCTCACAAGCACGTCCTTGAGAGACTTTCCTCTTTTGAAGGATATGAGTGGTGGCTCTTTGAAAACTTGCCGTAGAGAAGGCTGATTTTGTATCAAGTGCCATTTTTCTAATAAAACTTTTTTAAGGTGTGGCACTCCCGGATGATACTGTGTCACAAAGGGCAAGATATCCTTTGGGTCTTCATTTTTTTGTTTCAGCGCTGATTCCCTTTCTGTAAATTTAATGTCCGATAGAAGTGTCTCAATCAGACGTTTCGGATAACCTTTAGCAAAGAGACGTGATTTAAATTTGTTAATGTTCTCTTCAAAAGTTGTTTTTGAAGAGTTAGTGCGTAGGAGTCTTAGGGCTTCGCCCTTCACGAATCCTTTTTTGACACCTGGTGGGTGGCAGGAGGAAAAATGGGTGTACTAAAAGGTTTCAGTTGGCTTGAAGTGTGTTTTTACATCCAGAGTGGATTGATTTTGAAAACGTTTGCCTTTGTATATACAACAGTGTCTAGAAATGTGGCTTCAGTGTTCGAGATCTCAACCGTAAATTTTATTGTAGGGTGGTGTGAGTTTGCTTGTGTGATGAACTTGTCTATATCCTGTTTGCTGACATCCCACAACGAAAAAATGTCGTCAATGTATCGTTTCCAAATCAGTGGCTTTATGACGCTTTTGCTAAGAATTTCTGTCTCGATGTAGGCCATGAAGATGTTTGCGAAAGCAACGGCCATTTTCGTACCCATAGTGGTACCGTGAATTTGAAGATAGTTCTTTTCGTTGAATTGGAAAGAGTTCTCTTTAAGTATAAGTCTTAGCATTTCTTTGATATAGTTAGTGGGAATTGGAGGGTTATTTTTGTGAAAATTTTCGTACGCATTGCATACTGTAGTGATTCCCTCTTCTTGCGGTATATTTGTATATAGACTTGTGACATCCATCGTTACAAGGAAAGTTCGTTTTCCCATCTTCGTCTTTTCAATGAAGTTGATAAAATCTGTGGAGTCTTTCAGATAAGACGTTTGTGGTGTGGAAATAGGCTGAAGTAATGTGTCAACAAATGCTGATATTCTTTCTGTAGGCCCGTTACAACCAGAGATTATTGGTCTCCCTACAAGAGTAGGCTTGTGGATTTTAGTAAGGGTATAGAATTCAGGTATTCGCGGTGGATTTGGTGTTTGGGACAACCATTTTTTAGTCATGTCATCGATATAGTTGTTACGGCTTAATTCTGAGATCAAGCGTGACACTTTCGT
>NC_090880.1:37587522-37590022 GCF_036669935.1 Montipora foliosa | reverse complement strand
AGTGCTGTATAACCTAGTAGGGGAAAGAAAAAGGAAAGGAATTAAGGAACTTTATTTACAAAAATTAATGAGTGTCTAGTCATTCTAGCGCTGGAGCACTAATTGGGGACACTGGAAACTGAAATTAACAATTAACATGAATCAAGCCAAATGATGGTTTTTGAGGAGAGGGGAAAACCGGAGTACCCAGAGAAAAACCTCTCGGTGCAGAGTAGAGAACCGACAAACTCAACCCACATATGACACTGAGTCTGGGAATCGAACCCAGATCACACTGGTGGGAGGTGAGTGTTCTCACCACTGTGCTTGCTATCCCTGCACCCCTAAAGGGAGGGGGATAAGTTCAATCCCAGGTTAAGGTCACAAATTTCTTTACATTGGGATAGTTCTTTAAAGACAGTGATGCAGGATACCTTGTGATGTCAAACAACTAAGCTCATTTTCCCATCTTTCAAAGCCAATAGAAAAACAAGTTTTCAGGGAAAGGTTGGAAAACAAAACATGTTTGGTACAAGTGCAGAGATTAACTAAAGCAAAAACACTAATTTATTGAAATAACCAGCACCCTCAACCAAACTCAATCTTCCTTTAGAAACTGAATTTATCAGCCTACGCAAACTGGTCTGAGATGAAAAGGAGAATTCTGATTGGTTCTCTGAAGAGGTCCAAATTTTGCAATACAGACCACTAACATGGACCAGTCATGAAGCATGCTGCGTATATAGGTTGCCACACTGCTCCCATTTTCTTGGACTTAAAAAGAAAAATATGAGAAATGTTTTTTTATTTAGTCATGTCAGAGTTTCAGTATGAATTTTACTTTCCAGAACCCCGTCACTGAGCACAAGAGAGCCAATATAATAAAAACCTCATTGAACTAACTTGTTAAGTCTTCACTGGGAAATCAAAAATTGGTCTCGCTCCTTTTTGCAAGTTTATGGACCAACCCTGAAAACCAATATTTTCCCAGTACGGACCAAACAAACTAGTTCAATAACATGTCTTCCGCACTTACTAAATCTGTGATCCCAGCTACACCAAACAGAGCCATGGAACTGACAAAATCCTGCGTAAGTATCAAGTAACCAAGAACTGGTGTAGAGAGTATTCTGAGAGTGGACAGCAAGTTTGGAACAGTAAATATGTCTTCTTTCTTCAAAGAATAAGATCCTCCAGTTAGAGCTGATAAGTCACATCTACTCATCATCCTTAAATCCACTAACCATCCTTTTTTCATCCTCGACTATGAGCTGTTGTCCTAAAAAGCTAGTGACACTGAACAGAGTGCATTATCAAAACAGAAAATACACTTTTCATCTGGAAACTGAGAACATCTTTCTTGCCTTGAGCACGGTTTTCAGTCTTGGCAAGTAACATTGGTAGATACTGAAAACTTTTTCTTATTAATGTTTGAGGCTGAATGTGATTTCAAGCAATCTTAAAGGCCAAGACTGAAAACTGTTCTCAGAGCGAGAAAAAAATTCTCAGTTTCAAGATCAAAGGTGCATTTTCCAGTTTCATAATGCACTATGCTGAAGCTAGGATAGAGTATATAGGATGCATCCATGGCATTCTCCCATGGAGTATATACCCTGCCACCAGACGTACTCTTCGTCCTAAAGCGTGACAGAAGTCGGTGCTCCGTGACATCGTGGTGGTGAACTGGTTCACAGCGAAATTATATTCCCGTGGTTTTAAACGTGTAACATACAGTTTGACTATTTTGTCTTACCATTTCCTTCATTTGCTCAATCTTTGCCTTGATCTTTATTCCCCTAACCTTTGCCTCTCCAGTATCGCGATGCAGAAGAGATAATGAACCACTTATATGTCGTGACTTTTGGATGTTGAACACGCTTTTTTGACCCTTCAGGGACAAACTATGACCAGAAATCGTTTCTTTGCAGAAACACCGATAGCTAACAAAGCTGAGACTAGAAGCTACACCTGTAGGCATAATGTTCTTGAGTTTTGTGAAAGAAAATCTTTCCTTGAAGCATCTTATGGAAATAAAATTCAAGCGGAACGCTGTGCAAGACAAGCAGGCGCTCGCCATGTTGAAACTATCGTTACCAATCTTTGCGCTTTATAATTTACAGACGGGAGGGAAACTCGGAACAAGCCTCCGAAAAAAACACAACATGGCCTCTGGAGGAAACGGTGTTTTGAGAAGTGTCAGGGGATTTTTCAAAAAACCGATGGTAAAGAAGGCGGTAAAGACGATCTTCCCAGATCCCATGGACAAATTCAAGTTTGAGGATGTTTTGTGGGATTTCAGGAACAAGGAGGCTCTAGAACAGTGGACCTTAATAACAGATGAACAATTTGGTGGCAAATCAACAGCTGAGTTTGTGCACAGTCCCGGTGGACGTGCTGTTTTTAAAGGGCATGTTTCCACTGAATTACCACGTGCAACTGACGTCAAATACACTGGAATGTGTTCTATCCGTGCACAACCAAAATGGGTGAGTGTTTGGGGGAGCTCTTTGCAACCTTTTAT